>NW_022196899.1:17206858-17243471 GCF_008632895.1 Mastomys coucha
AGGTTTGGTCTTCTCATTGTGTCCTGGATTTCCTGGGTGTTTTGGGTTAGAAGCTTTTTGCATTTTGTATTTTCTTTAACTGTTGTGCCAATGTTTTCTATGGTGTCTTCTGCCCCTGATATTCTCTCTTCTATCTCTTGTATTTTGTTAGTGAAGCTTGCATCTATGACTCTTGATCTCTTTCCTATGTTTTCTAACTCCAGGGTTGTCTCCCTTTGTAATTTCTTTATTGTATATTTCCATTTTTAGATCCTGGGTGGTTTTGTTCATTTCCTTCTACTGTTTGTGTTTTCCTATGATTCTTTAAGGAATTTTTGTGTTTACTCTTTGAGGGCTTCTAGCTGATTATCCTTGTTCTTCTGTATTTCTTTGAGGGAGTTATTTATGTTCTTCTTGAAGTCCTGTATCATCACAGTGAGAAATGATTTTAGATCTGGCTTTAGTCCAGGGCTGAGGGGTAAAGGGAGGGCAGAGAAAACTCCAGGTGGTTCTCAAGGAGAGAAGAGTTTTTGGCTCGTTTGGTGGCAGTGTGGGTTGATGGAAGCAGTGTCTGAGAGCACAGAGAGGCCTCTCATGGGAGATTAGACATGGCTCTTTAGAGGATGCCCTGCTCCATTAGTCCAGCATTGCAGATCCCAATGAGAAGAGGTTTTAAGTTGTTTATTATCATGGCAGGAAGGGGAGCTAAGAGGGTAGTAGAGGCCAAGAAAGGCAGAAAGAGAGGGAGAGAGTAGAGAAGTAGAGACCGGCCAAGGCCATGCAGAGAGACGGGGAGCAAGGTAACAAGAGGCAAGAGTAAGAAAGGAAGAATAAGAGAGAGGAAGAGAGGGAGGAGGGGGCTAACAGCCCATAGTGGGCCAGTCCTACCTAGCTATTGCCAGGTAATGGTAGAGAGGAGCATACTTGGCTGTTGCCAGGTAACTGTGGGGGTAGAGTCCAGACAGCCTACCTAAGTGACTGATGTCCACAGAATTATGGAACTGGACCTGGTGTCAGGAGCCTAGTGTCTGGGAGCATAACGGGCCTTCCTTCCCTTGCAGAATTATTTGCTGGGTCTCCGGAGTTTAAACCTAGCTCAACCAGAAAGCTAGCTGCCTTTCATGGTCCCACAGCTTAGGGCTGGAGACATGACTCAGTGGTTAAGAGCACTGAGTGCTCTTCCAGAGGTCCTCAGTTCAATTCCCTGCAATCACATGGTGGCTCTAACCATCTGTAATGGGATCTGATGCCCTCTTCTGGTGTGTCTAAAGACAACTACAGTGTACTCATATAAATTTAAAAAAGGAAATAAATCTTAAACACACAAAGAAAGTAATATTTACATGGTCATCAAGTAGTGGCTGCCGGGTCTAGGGTCTACTTTTATTCTGCTATTCTGTAACTCAGTGTTACATTCAGCACTGACTTTCATCTCGGTGTTATGAAAAGATGTGGCTAACACAGAAATGGATACCATGTCTTAAATATCTAAGTCTGTCCATCTTTCATATCTGAACATTACTTTCTATGGCTAACACCTTTGTCATATTTTCTCTTTTACCACATTATGATAATATGTAGTTTGATTTTAAGTATCTCATTTGCAGGCCTCTGTTATTAGCTAAAACAGTTTTCTCCACACGCCTCCATTGAGATTTTATACTGGGTACCTGCTAGCTGTAGCCTTGGTTTCATGCATTGGAAGGTGTTATCAGCATCCCTGACTTATTTTTGCTGTCTGCCCATAGCATCCTGAAGTCATGACAACTAAAAATTTACTGAGACATTGCCAAGCATACTCTAAGGAATAAAATTGACTGCCAGTGAGAATCACAGCTGGAGAGATTTAGGTCAAAAAAAAATCATACTTTTGCCTCTTTCCCTGAAGTTGCTTCTTAGTTTGCAGTTAAACTGTGCAGTGCATTTGGTTCTGTTGGAAATCAAATATTTTGAAGACATAGGTACTTGAGAAATGCTCCTGTCTTCTTCACTACCGCTTCTTTAATTTGCCCCCATAGGACGCAGTGTTATATATCCATATAAGTTCTCATTTGTAAAATACTCAAAAGAGAGAATAATTATGAAGGCAAGAAAGTGCCAACACATTATAGTCCAACTGAGCTCCCAGCTGTGACGTTATATACTAGCTGGAATACATATCCACTTTGCCAATGTCATAATATACTCTGTTCTTAGTAAGATATTGTGATCAGTTGGATGAGTGTATTTTTTAAACACAGTGTCTTTGTATCTGTTCCCCCCCCCCATAAAGTGCCTTAACACGGTTGACAAATTATTATCCACAACCTTTATGTAGAACTTTACTCTCTTCTTCATCAGGATGAATATTCCTAAGGATGGTATAAGATTTGGGGCAACAATTTAATACTATTGCTGATTTTATGTAGGTCGCTTTATGCAAATCTTACTATTCTTAACCTCAGCACTTTCACACAGAAATAGAATGACCAGAAGTTGCATTCTACATATACTTATCCCCTTCCTCCTGAGAGCATGGGTTTCTTGGCCAGCAAGGCCATAAATGCTTTGAATCCCATCCCCAGAGCCTGGATGGTGGAAAGAGAACTGACTCCTTTGTCTTCTCATCTCTGCTTGTACACTGTTGCGATAGTGTATGCATCTTCCGCACACACATCCTCATGCAAAATGTTTTGATCATATTCACTTTCATTCTCAGATGCTCTTTCCAGGTCCATCTCCTCCCTACTCATCCAACATTGTCTCATTTTTCTTTTTTCCCATCAAAAGAAATTCCTGTTGCCAAAATTTTCTTGTTTCTTTGTGTCTTTTCACTGGAGGGTCACAGACTTAGAGAAAAATGACTCTCCACTCCCAGCAGCTAGGAAATGCCAATAGCTTATTTGGTAGGGGTTTGCACCTCTCTTTGTACCATGATGGGATTTGGTCTGGATTGAAAATGCACAGATCTTGTGCGTGTAGTCATAACTGCCACAAATTAATTTGTGAAGCTGCCCTGTGTAGTCTTCCACCACTTTTGACTTTTACAGTTGTTCCATTCCACTTTTATACTGATCCTGAGAATTGGGAAGAGAAAATATGTCCCATTAGGGATAGGAATTTCACTCTCTGCATCTTAACTAATTGTGGGTTTCTGGGTTACTCACCAACAACTACAAGCAAAAGCTTCTCTGATGAAGACTGAGAGATGTATAATCTATGATTATAAAGTTGTTAGGTTAATCTATATGGTTAAGTAAAATATATTATATACAGGCATATGTGAATTAGAATCTTCTTAATACTGTGTCCATTTAGCAGAATAATAGTAAAAGGTTCTCTTCTGGAACATAGAACTTGTCTATCAAGAGGTTTGGGTTCTGATAATGGTACTGGGCATGGAATTTGACCTGTGCAATGGAGGTTAAATCCAATGAGAATGTGGTTGGTAACTCCTATGGTGTTCATGCTATTATGGCAACAGTGGGCATGCCTTACCAATCCAGTTGTTATTGGACATTGTAGAGTTTACAGCTCCATCGCACTGATGATTACTCTCTTCTCTGCAGGCCGCATAGAACCTTCAAGTTCTACACAAGCTAGCCAGGAGGGAGGATGCTTCCAGGAAGGTACCAACTTGACTTCACCATGTTCTATGGTTTGTAGATATACCACCTTGAAATTGCCCAATCTTATTGTATCATATTCTATGACTCAAGTCTATGGTGTTTTCAGCAATAGCACCTTACTTTCAAGTTCTGGAGAGCAACCAAGAGCATTGCCAATAGATTTCAAGTTTTGAATCTATGGGTCCCACTGATCAGTAATTCTGAAAGAAGTCACTTATTCCTGCTAAGTAACAGCCTGTTCTGTTTTGAAGGGACAGTACTATAAAATATAGGGCAATACCATTTTAACTTTCTGACTGCCTTTCTGTCTTTCTGTATCTCTGTGTCCTCTCTCTCTCTCTCTCTCATATTCATTATGTGTGTATATGTGTGTACATGTATATACGTATATGTACAAATATTACAGATAACTCTGCAAGGAACAGTAGACATTTTGGCACTCTCCTAGACACCAGGCTCCTGACACGAAGCTGCAGCTCTTCATTCCATAGGTCTGTGGCCATCAGTCATATAAGGGCAATGCCCCAAACCCCTCCACAGGTAGAGGACATGACCACAGATCTCCATTTTAACGAGGCACCTAAAGGTCTGAAGGGTTTAGCCAACTAAGCTCCCCTTCCCAGACACTCCTCCCTGCCAAAGTTACTTAACCTCAGGCCCACCCTGAGAAAGTTGAGTATGGTTTCACTCATCACAACTCTCCACCGTGACAATAAATGTCGTAAAACCAAGGACTGTCTCTTTTTATTGGGATCCATCATGGGGAGCAATGGAGCAGGCCTTTGCCTAAGAGCCTCATCTACTCTCCGGCAGGAGGCTTCTCAGCACTCCCAGCCATAGCTTTCACCAACCCCAGCCACCGGCAGAGCAAGCCAAGGACTCTCTCATCCCCTCAGGACCCCACCGGAGTACAATTCCACTGCCCTTTTCCCTTCGATCCTGGGGTAGATCCAGTCTGCTGGCACCCAGTCAGTTCTCAACTCGTCTGTGGTATCCAACTGAGTCTATGGTGCCCAAGAGTCTGAGAATCTGCTGTCCCCGGTCCCGGAGTCAACTCTGGAAGTCCACAGGGTCCTCACACTGCCCTCCCCCACCCTCTGAGAGGGGTTGCACGGCTTCTCATGGACTGATGCCCGCCTGACGCCTGCGTGGGTTCTGCACAGTCAAAACTACTGCATCCCACCGAGCAACCCAAGCCCCAAGCAGACATAGGACACCACCATTTAACCTACATATAGGTATATATATATTTTTTTCAGCTTAAAAGGGGAATTTTCAGTGTTCTTACAGCCTACCCACCTTAAATCTGTGTTACAAGCTTTGTACAACATACAAAATTGACCAACAATTTTGAGGATCACATTTCCATCTTCAATAGCAAATATATATGATAATAATTTTTTATGAACATCAGGACCAAATAATGAATAAGGTAAAGACATTTAAGTTGGGTATGTCGTCAACATGCTCCATCAACTGGAGGAGCAAACTCACTTACTCAGATCTAATTCCAGGCCTTCTTTTTGGTGGTTGTTCCACCAGGCAAAGACAATGAAAATATAATTAATACCCACATGACATAGTTTGAATCTGGGGATTAGAAGAAGCACAGGTCAAATCGAGGAAGATATTATCACCTCAAGCAAAAAGCTGGGGTTAGGCTTTATTTGTGAGTAAATGTATATGTGTGTATATATAAATATATATGTGTGTGTGTATATTACATGCACATATACATAAATACACACATATTTTTGATGTTCTATGCTTCAGTAAAAATTTTCACACTTTGATAGCATTGTACAAAAGACATCAGCCCCCATTTCAGCAACAAATGGGAAGACCTCACAGTCAAGTTCAACACTTAACATCTGCCTTGAGCTCTCGCAGTGCCAGCTTCTCCCTCTCTTAGCTCTGTTCATTTTAGGATGTTGGGAGCCTAACTACTAACAGATTTGATAAGAAGGATAAAGATTGAACAATTAAAAGTCTGGTGAGAGCTAACCACTGCCTGTCCAAGTGGTCCAGGAGCTGGCAATGGGTAACACTAAATAAATAAATAAACGAAGTTAGGTCCACCTTCACCAGTCCTGGAAGATTTGGGTTTGAGCTAGCATTATACAGAGATCCTTAGCCTACGTTCCACTAGATTAGAAAGGTCCCTGTGAGCCAGGTGTAGTGATGCACGCCTTTAGTTCCAGCACCTGGGAGGCAGAAGTAGGGGGATCTCTGAGTTCAAGGCCAGTCTTGTCTTCAGAGTGAGTTCCATGACAGCCAGGAATGGGCAGAGAAAGCCTGTCTCAAGGGGAAAAATTAAAAAGAATAAAAATAAGAAGGAAAGAAAAAAAGAAATGTCCCTATGACAGTTTAACTCAGTGGTGTATCTGGAAGTTTTTCACCAGCTTCCCCTACCCGACTCAAAGAACATCCTGGTTTCCACACTGTCATGAAGGATTTGAGCAGCTTTTTCTCAGATCAAGGATTACAGGAAACCAACTTCTCTGGATATGGAGTCCATACTCCTTGGCCTACAGACCAGCCTCAGTTGGAACATCCACTTCCTGTGCTGTTTAGGAAGGCAAAGAAACAATGTACTGCTTGTGGCCAGTGAAGACAGGTCTCCTGGATGGCCACATGTCTTTGTGCTTCTTGATTTAGAGGACTCTGCATAATCCCCCGAAGCTCCCTTGTCTACTCTGTGGCCTTGAACCCTGCAGTTTCAGGAAGGTGTGGGCAGCAGGGAAAACAGGAAGAGTTTGCTGTCAGACAGGTGTGAGATTCTTAGTATGAGCAGGTGGTTGAGACCTTACTGGCCCCGAAGAACTGGACACCTTCATCAAGTGAGTGCTTCCTGATTCCCATGTTAGTTTCCCTGGAGCATTCTCCAAGGGCTGAGGACTCAGGCTGCTGACCACTTAAGGGTTAATCAGAAGAAACTGAAGCAATCTGGAGGCTATACTTAAGACTCTATCTTTCCACGTCTTATAAGAAGTCTGTAGGGTTTATGACTTGGGAACGGACAATGCCCTCCACAAAAAGTGACTCTTCTCTTGAGGGGTTGGGAAAGGACACCCTTTACCCTAGCACCTTGGGGAAAGGGGAGGAGGCCCCGGAGCTGCACAAGAGCTGACTGGCTCTGAAATGATCCGCCTTTCCTTCAAGCCCTTTTACTATTTAGTTAACTGATTAGTACTTACCATTTCCTTGTCCTTTCTGACCCTTGAAAAAGATCACTTCTCTACAAACCCCCCTCCTGCATCACAGAATACCCTTTCCTCTGAAGTCCTGACCACATCAATCCCTGAAGCTATGGACTATAAGGCACACACCACACTTTGCCCTTGGTGAATGACAGAGACAGAGGTTACATTTTCTACCCTGCCCATTGTGAGGCCATTCGCCATAACATAAGGCACCTTTCCCTGGAAGAAAGCAAGAGATGGGGAAGCTTTCTACTCCTCTGGCTAGCAGGGCTTTCTGGAAGAAGATGAATATGGGCGTGAGACCCTACGGCCAATAGAAAGAGTCCAACCAATCACCAAGTCCAAAGAGGAGATGCTTAAATGAAGCTGGGCTAGGAGGATGCTCACAGTCTAGGGTTGGTTGCACTGGAGAAACGCTGTAGGAGCTCTCATGCAGGTTTTGGGGGTTGGCGGACCATCTGAGAAGAGGAGGTCCTGAGGAGTAAGATCATGCCAGGCTTCACCTGAGAATGTGCATGTTTTGCTGGTGGATATACACTTTGAAGATGCTTATACTCTCCGGAGCTGGGTGGAAGGAGTACTTGGACTCAGAATCATCCAGTAAGGAACGGACAGTGGTGATGGAGTCTCCATGGCCATTCCGCATGGGGTGGAGGAGGAGATGGCCCAGCTGGTGTTCTTGAGGGTGGAGGTCGGGGCTTCCCTCTGCTTGGTGGTTTTGACCCATTCATCTGATAAGGTGTGTGGGGAGGAAGTGAGGGAGAATCCCTAGCACCATTTCAGATCATGGGCAGTGGGGATGGGTAGCTGCTTCCCTGCTAGGAGGGTTTCAGGCTGGGGGAAGTGGCCTGTTACTCAACAGAGAAGGGGTGGCTGAGGTGGGTGGAGGAGGTGGAGAAGGTGCAAGGCCCTGGCTTTTTCCTATGCAAAGAATTGTGTCTCTGGGGCAGCTCTCAGGTGCTGACTCATTGGTAGGGCTTGAGGGCCCATTGGAGACCCCAGGGGGCTTGCGGTAAGGTGAGGCAGGGGGTGCGGGGGAGAAGCCAGAGACTGGCCACTGGGTCCTGTTCTGATGTTCAATGAGGAAGGAGGTGGCTTCTCAGGGAGATGTCCTCGACCAGGGTGCAATCTCTGTCCAGGTGTTGGTGGCAACGGTTTCTCCCTGTTGTAGGCTTGGGCTTTGTTGCTGT
This sequence comes from Mastomys coucha, assembly GCF_008632895.1. NCBI lineage: Eukaryota > Metazoa > Chordata > Mammalia > Rodentia > Muridae > Mastomys > Mastomys coucha. The sequence goes on from NW_022196899.1 coordinate 17,214,839, forward strand.
GCAGAGACAAAGAGGTAGGGGGTGCGTTGCCACACCGCCCTGGAGGTGGTGGGGGAGGTGCAGAGGAGCTGTGCTTCATTCCTATGCCACTGGTGGTGTTGGGCCTGGAGAGATCAAGTTAAAGAGGGTCTCCGCATAGGAGCAGTTCTGTGAGGAAGGCTCGGATGCTGTCAGTATCATCCTGAGGATGCCCACTGGCTGCAGACACCAGAGGCCTTGAAACAGTAGCTCAAGACCTAGGGATTTGCAGGGCTGGCTTACCACCTGGAGTCTCTGAAGCCTACTTAGCTCCCACGGGTCGGAGCTTCAGCAGTCCTCCTTGAAAGAGAGTGCTCTTTATAGGCATTTCCTTCTTTAAGTTAGGAAAAATCTCCTCTATGATTTTGTTGAAAATATTTTCTTGGTCACTGAACTAGGATTCTTCTCCTTCTATTCCTATTATTTTTAGGTTTGTTCATTTCACACTGTCCCGGTTTCCTAGGTTTTTTTGTGTGTGTGTGTTAGGAATTTTTTAGATTTAACATTTTCTATTCCTGAACTTCTCTCTTCTGTCTCTTGTATTGTGTTGGCAATTCTTGCATTTATAGTTACTGTTCACATATCTAAACTTTCCATTTCTGAGACTCCCTCAGTTTGTGTTTTCTTACATTTTTTTAAAATTTTATGTGCATTGGTATTTTGCCTACATGTATATCTGTATGAGAGTGTCAGATTCTCCTGGAACTAAAGTTACAGACATTTATGAGCTGTCATATGGTTGCTGGGAATTGAACCTGTGCCCTCTGGAAAAGCAAGCAGTGCTCTTCACCACTAAGCCATCTCTGCAGTCCTCATTTTAAATATTTTATTTGAATTTTGTTGTGTCTTCTTTAGTTCTTTATTTTAATTTTTATTAATTTTCTTTATTTAAATTTTCTTTCTTTCTTCCTTTCTTTCTTTCTTTCTCTTTCCTTCTTTCTTTATTCTTCCATTTTCAGATATTGAACATTTTTAATTTATTTCCTTCAACTGTTCATTTGCTTTATCTTGGCTTTCTTTAAGATATTTATTCATTTCCTCCTATTTTTTTCTTGATTTTTTAAAAAAGAATTTGTTCATTTTCTCATAAGGACCCCTAACATCTAGGTTTAAGTCTTTTTCTTGTGCTCCAGCCAGGTGCATTGGACTTTTCAGGGCTTGCTGTGGTAGGAGAGCTAGGATCTAGTAGTGCCATATTGCTCTGGTTCATTGTGCTCTTATGTTGCTGTGTAGGCATCTTGGTTGGGGGCAAATATAGGTCTAGGTGCCAATAACTGAATTTGTCCTTGTTGGATGAGTGTTTTTTTTTTCTTTGGTTTCTGTTTCCTCGAAGGCATTCTTATCAGAGTGCCCTGTGGTTGAGGAGGAAATTTATATCCAATTTGGGTGCTAGAGTTCAGGCAGCTGGAGTGTCCTCTGTGGCAGATGAGATTCCTCCACTGGAGTTAGTTCTGGTATGTGAAGATGCGAATGTATGGGGTGATTGGAGCCAGGCTAGATCTGCAGGCAGTGCAGACAGTGCTGTGGTGGAGGGCTATTTCCCATACGAGTAGTCATCGTGTCTGTGTGTGCTCTCATACAACAGGGTGACTCTTCTCGAGTTGGGGACCAAAACTTGGGGGTAAGATAGGAACACACTGAGAAAGTAGGAGTTGTCTGTAAGCAAAGAGTCTACCTGGAGTCTTGGTCACTGGAGTGGTCTCTACTGGGGCATCTACCAGAGCTGTAGAAAAAGAGTTGGTACTAAAGAGAAGAGGATCTGAGGGATGGTTGGGAGTCTGTGGGTGGGGTGGGGGCTCAACTGGGGTTCTGGATGGTGGCCTCAGATAGAACAGGAGACTCCTTTATGTTTAGCTGATACACACCCTATTGTTCTTTGATCATTATATTTACTCTTCTTTTTGTGCTTAAGAGCGCTCTTGATTCTACCATGAGTGATCTAAATATACATGATCTCTGAACCTATGAGATACTTTGTCTCTGGAGGCCTTAGTAATTTTGTTAGCATACAAAAGACAAAAGTCTTATTCATGGGTGTCCTTGAAGAAACTAACCAGCTGTTCTTTTTCACACCATCTTTCTCTTTCAAAGTTATGGCCAGAAAGCACCACCTGGACTGGGAAAAAAGTTAATAAGTGTTTCATTTACTATCGTAAATGGAATCTCTGTCATATCCTAGTTATACATTTGAGGATGGAAGCTCACAGTTCCCCTGTGTCATAACAATGACACAGTTAGCCCTTGAAGAGAAAACCACAAATTTGACACGTCTTTTTAAAGCTTTCTTCAAGCGGTTATTATTCTTTATCATGGTTATATCTTCATAATAAGTTATATTTATGAATTATTATTTCAGAAAATTATGATTTACTTGTGGTAAAAATATTTTCATCATGAGTTGGAAATCCAAGAGTAGGTAGATGTTTAACTTTGAAAATGTTATACTTCGTTTGGTTTCTTTTTACTCAGTGAGTATCATTTTCTCAAAGACATCTCAGATTGTTTCTTTATTCCTTAAAATAGCTGGCTGTGGTAATTATTCAATGATACAACTTCATCTTTGTTCCTTGTACATAGCATTCACTAACTTCCATGTGCAATGCTTACCATTCAAATGTGGAAGAAAAGCTAACAGACAGCACTGTGAGATGTTCTTCTACTTCAAATATATAGTATTTAGAGTTTCTTTAAAAATTTTTTCTGACATTCATTTCTTCATTACTTCATCTATCAGGTGTTTATAGGGTATCTGTAAGTCACCATTGCTGTTCTCAGGTGGCTTCTGATGGGAACATTGGTACATTCTCTCTCCTTGTGGGTCTCATATGTAAGAATACTTCCCAGGAACCAGTCAAGATTCTACACATTACAGTAAAGTCACATAGTACTAAGTATCATGGAGAAGTTAAAACAGCAGGAACTGAGGCAAAAAACTAGTGCGTCCCTATAGGCTTGTAAATGCTACTTTTAAAAACAATTGAACTAGATCTGTCTTTATCATGGCTCACCGAATCTCTTTGTTAGCTAACAGCAGATATGACAGAGTGTAATTCACATCTCTCCAAACTATCAGTAAATAATAGCAAAAAAAAATTTTGCTTGTTGTTCCTATACTATTTCTGTGAGATGTTTTCTATGTTGAAACACATACAATTCATAACACTTACAGGTAAGTTTCATAAATCTATATCACATATTCCTAGGGAGAGATAAATATATTTATCATAAAAAATGTCATTCAGAGCCAGTGAAATAGCTCAACAGATAGGAATTGTTGCCATCAAGCTTTGTCCTGTTGACATAAAGCTGATCTCCAGGATCCACTTGCAAAGTTTTAGATCACCAACTCAAACGGACTTATGAACATCATGTGCGTGACATGACATATACATGCTCACATACACAAGAGTTAGAAAACGATGATGTCTTGAATGACTAACCACCTTTTGAGAGTTTGAGTATTTTTCCTTAGTTTTTTGAGATTATACTTTTACATCCATATAATATGATTTACTGGGTTTGTAGCTTTGGAGTGAAATATATGTGCAATCTCTAAGATGAGCTACTATTTAAAATAAAACAGCAAACAAAAGAGAAAAGAAATAAACAAGAAAGGACAAGCATAGGTCATCTGAACATATTGTGTGTTTTGATAAATAGATCTGCAAAGTGACTTAAGATGTAGCTGGCCCTAACTAAGAGGTAATTAACCACCTTCAAAAGTCTTATGCTCAGTCTTCTCATGAGATGAACAAGCTTTTTACTATCGTCAACCTCAGTATAGAACCGTTAGTACTGTGTGTTTATTTGACAATAGTGATAGACCTGTTGTGATTTTGCTTCATAACATGAGCATCAAGGAACACAACCTAGGACTATACACAACACAACTATTTAAAGATAAAAGCTCATCTGCCATCCATGTAATTATGTATGGTACAGAAAAAAATCAAGTTGAGATTTTAATTAATGATTACAGATAATTACAATTAAGTAGTTCACACTTCAAATAAAAAAATCTTAGAAACAACAGGAGTCTTAGAAACAAAGTTACATTTGAATTTTTCTTAATTAAATGAAAATTAAGGGCATAGACTGTGCTCAGTACCCAACATATTACTACTATCATAAATGCCTACAGTTTCCAATAGAGAATTTGGAATAGAAAAGGGCCACAGAATACATAGAAGTAAAATATGAGTGCATGGCCTGGCCAGGATTCTTCTCAGATAGTAACTGTGATCCTAGAAATATCAACTGCAGAGATTTTGATCATCTTTTCAACAGTCACTAAAACATACTAGTATTTTTGCAAAGTTTTCTGGTATCATCAAATATACTTCAGACTGATTACTGATTGAACAGAAACTGTCTTGAAGGGAGAGAAAGATTAGGTGACTTTCATTTTATTTTGAATGAACAAAAAACAAAAACAGACAAAGAAACAAAAAAACAATGAACAAGGAAGCTAGTGGTCATTATCACAAAGGAGAGCCAATTACTTTAAGTTATCAGGTTGCAAGGTTGGGAGAAACCCTGAAATTATAAGCTAGACAAGAAAGGAAGGAATCTTACTTTTTAAATCATGTGATTCTTTATTTTTTTCTGCTACCAAAGATAATGACAAGAGTCCTTAGGGGGGAAAATCCTACCAACACCAACAACAAAAGTCGAGCAATAAATATTCTTTTGGAAGACTGACTTAGAATAATTATATGCTATTCATTCCAATTTTCAAACTTCTCATGACAAGAGATTGTGTATATAAGTGATCTAGTCAAAATTCTAGGAGTTTTCCATTTACATATATTTTAGCTTCATAGATGCTGTGTCAAATATCTGACAGACAAGATGATAAGAGGGAAGGGTTTTATTTATTTATTCATTTATTGGCTGGTGGTGTCAGATGATCCCATTCAGTCCATCATAGTTGGGGGATCATGGGATAACAAAGCCATTTCTATCACCGTGGCAAAGGAGGCACAGAGTCAGTTTGCTTCAGCACAGAAAAAAACAGAGGAAGGTTTGCTGAAAGAGGCCAGGGCAAGGTATAAGCCCAGCATGAGCTCTTAATGAAATGCTTTCTCCAACTAGGCCTCACTTCCTAATCTCTACCTACCACCACCCAGTACTACCAGCCTTTGATAAAGCCATTAGTCATGCTGCAATGCTCAGGAAGCAATCTCTTTTTAAAAGCCAATCAACTGCCAGTTAAACCCTCAAAACCTGAGCATATCAGGGACATATCATATTGAAACACTAGCAGGAAAAAAACCATAGGTATAAAAATGGTTCTCAAGTATGCTCCAACAATAGAATCATTTTCCTGCTTGCTCATTATGAAGATGACGAAATGGAGGGGGTATCTGTGTAAGAATAATGGGGAAATGTTAGCTGTTTTATTTGTCAACTACTACATTTTCTGCTAATAAGCCTGACTACTATCAATGCCTAATGAGAAGAAAGTAAACACTAAAGTGCAAGAAATACACACACACACACACATACATACACACATACACACACACACACATACACACACACACATATACACACACACATACATACACACACACATACATACACACACACACACACACACACACACACACTGCCTGTTTCCTCTTTTATTAGTACATGAATTTAGATGACTGAAGATAAATAAAACTGATCTTTCTTTTACTTCTGCATGGTTTGCTATTTCAAAAAACTACCAATATAGCAGTCTTTCCCTGAAGTTCGATAAAAATCCTTATTCAAGTGTGATAAATTGACCTAAAAAGCCAGCCATAAACTCTTGTATGTCTCAATCTGCTTGGCTGAGTAACTGAACATTTTTGATCGATGTTTATTGTTTTTTATTTATAGCATATGGTCTAAAATGAATGAATGTCTGGAGTCTAGAAAACATAAGATATAGTCTCAGTTGAGACCTAACTCACACATTTATGTTCTTTATTTTTGTGGGGATTATGAAGTCTGTGAATCTCTCCTAAACTTTAAGCTGAGTATTTATGGGAAAGAAACCATTTAGGGCTTCCAATTAAGAAATACTATAGATCTTTTCAATGTCAGTGTCATAATGTACAAGAAAAAACAGCTTCTTCATCGTGTTGTGAAGAAGTCCATTCCTGTAAGCTGACTTTATGATTTAGTAACTACAGTGCAAATTGTGACTCTCCAGAGGCAGTGCTCCACTCACAACTTCCAAATCTAATGAATTATCACAGAAGACAAGAGATTCTTGGATGTGAGACTAATGAAAGCATATAATGTAGCTGGGGGCAGAGTATCATAGAGACATTCCTGGTACCATAGGTGTCATGGGGAAATCTGATGAGTACAAGATGGTACCAGTGAGTGAGGCAGATAGAGCATCTTACATCTTAGAGAACATCCTGGGACCAATTGCAGAGAATTCACAAAGAATGTGTGTTCTATATATAACTTAGGGCAGAAGTATTTACACTGTGGCATCTGTACCAGCAACATCAGAATCCCATGGGAACTTGTTAGAAAGGCAGTTTTTCTCTTTATCTCAGACTTGTAGAATCAGGAAAAAAAAAAAAAAAAAACCTTGGAACCTAGCAATCTGTGTTTTAACAAGCCACTGGGAGATCCAGCTATGCACTAAAGGTTCAAAATCATTAAAAAGGCAATTTGAGATCCAGGATTCATAAACAAACAAGAAAAATGTGGTCCTCTTTCTGTTTTTGTGCAATATTATCATTGCTAAAATAATTGTCTGTCCCTAGTTTGAGAATTATATGCCAGACTACTTCATACTTTTCTTAACCTCAAACTGTTAATTCAGCTGATTAATTCTATGGTAACATTATATGTATTATATGTGCTCAAGAGACAGAAATAAATAAAAGGATTATGTGTTCTGTGATACTAGGAAACCAGCAGAAACGCCCAGGGAACTCCCAGGCCACTCTTGCCATGGAATCAGATCTTCCCATAGATATTTTCCACCTAATGTCCCTCCCCTGACTTAACGGTTTTGTCTCAGCCCCCAACTTCAGCAAGGCATCTCTGCAAACCCATAGGCCAGTTTGGACATTGACTCCCATAGGCTAACTGTAAGTCTTCACCTCTGCTTCTGTTCCTACAACTTCCATTCCCTGGTCTCATCTGCACCTCTATAGCAGAACATCTGAGGCAGCCTTCACTCATACCGTATCTCTAGTAGATCTCACACAATGTTCCTCTCCCAGTCTTTCCCCCTCCACTGTGTGTTCTGCCCCAGTATCAAATATAAACAGGTCTACCCTGGGAACTCACAGGCTACTCTGGCTGGGGAAACAGGGAGGCTAACCCCAAATCTTTACCTCTCCTTCAACTCCTCCAAAGTCAGTTACCCAGTCCTATCTCTAGCTCTGTAGCAGACCTCCTGCTGAGAGCTTCCGACCACCACCCCTATCTCCAATGGACTACGCACATCCTACCTCCTAACCTTCCTCCTACCACTCATTGCTTTAGTCCACATCACAACTCCAGCAGGCACTTCCTGAGAACCCATGGGCCACCCTGTCTATGGAAGCAAGCTCACTGCAGATCTTCACCTTCACTTCTGCTCCAAATGAAATACTCCATCCTCATCTACCGCTCTGCAACAAAACACTTCCTGCAGCTTCTTCCATCATGATCTCCAATGGATCTTAAGAATTTCCCACCATTTTCCACTCCTCCCACTTATCAGATTCAAAATTTTGTGCCAGGACCAGCCCCCGTTCCAGCAGGCACTCCTTGAGAACTCACAGGCCACTTACACAAGGGACACAAGAAGGCAGAGATTTACACCTCCCCTGATTCCTCAAAGCCCAGTCCCCAAGTCTCATCTCCAGCTCTTTAGCAAACCTTCTCCTGTGGCCAATCCTTACACTTAACCTAATTCCCTGAGGAATAACTAAGCAGGTGCTAGTACCCTCCTTCCTCCCCTCTTCTTGTGAGTATCTCAAGTGCCAATACTCAGAAACACATTTGACCTGGAATGTCTAGTGCCCATCCTCATCAGGACTCAGGAAACTTTTCCTATAGGCAACAAGAGGCCACTACACTCTTCTAAGAACTGAAGAAGAAAAACGCCAAGGAATGAAGCACCCACCTAACAAGGACAAGATCAGATATCAGCACACAGAATTATAGCTTTCCCATCCCAGATGCCTAGAAGATAGCATAAAGATAATCAGTGGCACTTAGGACAATGTGTGTCCACAAGGGATTAGCAACCTACCACAGGAGACCCTGAGTATTTCAACATGAATGGAGCACAAGTAAAAGACTTTAAAACAGACTTTACAGTTGTACTTGAAGTCTGTAATAAGGAAATCTCTTAAATAAATATACAAATACACAAACAGTAGAAAGAAATAAAACATCTTCAGACTTGAAAGACAAAATATAATCAATAAAGATAGCCAAACTGAAGGAAATCTGGAAGGGAAAAAAATAGAAACTCACACAGGAATTACAGAAAATTCAGCAGAATACAAGAAATGGCAGAGAACGTCTCAGGCACTGAAGACACAATAGAAGAAATGAATATATGGATCCAAGTAAATGTTAAACCTAAATATCTATTGGGACAAAAAAATGAGAAAATCTTATACACTGTGAAAAGTCCAAATTAAACAATAATATGAATAGACAAAGGAGGAAAAAACACAAGCAAAGGTATAGAAAGCTTTGTCAACAAAACCATAGAAGAAATTTTGCCCAACTTAAAGAAGGAGATGACTATCAAAGTACAAGCAACATTCAGAGAACCAAGAAAAGACCAGAAAAGAAAGTCCCTTTGACATATAATTCTCTCTTTCAAATAATCCTCCCTCCCTCCCTCCCTCCCTCTCTCTCTCTCTCTTTCTCTCTCTCTCTCTCTCTCTCTCTCTTTCTCTCTCTCTCTCTCTCTCTCTCTCTCTCTCTCTCTCTCTCTCTCTCTCTCTCTCTCTCTCTCTCTCTCTCTCTCTCTCTCTCTCTCTCTCAGAATTCATCCAGAAACTTGCTTTCATTTTGTGGAATGTATAAATATTCGTTATGTTCCTAGTAAAGGTGGACCTTGATCAGAACTCTGACTTGGTCTCAATCGTTTCTCTAGCAGCCTGATCCCCCATATTGCTTTTCAGGCCCCCGCTCCCCTTCCAGGAGAATCTGGTTTGTGTGGCTGCAGGCAGCTACATTAAGTCAATGGTAACCAAACTGTACAATCTGTAGAAGCAGAGAAGGTGGATATATAGTAAGTGTCTAGGGGAACAGATAGATCTCTTTAGGAAAGGTGCGCTGTATGCTATCAAAAGAGAAACATACAAACCAAATCAGGCAGAAACTTTTTATCTACAATTGTGTACTACCTGCAATATATCCTAGGACAATGAGGGTACAAAGCTTGTGAGAGTAACCAATCAATAACTGATTGGATTTAAGAGCCAATCCAGGAGATTGAGTTCATAGTTGACACTGGTTGGGGAACCAGAAACCTGAACTAGGTAGACCCAAGAACCTAGGATAAAACCCAATACTACAGGTCTAAAAAGAGGAAACCATGTAGATTGAAAATTACTTCTAAAGGTATTTTGTTCTACTCATCAGAGAAGCTTCCTCTTGTAGTTTATGCAAATATGGGAACAAACATCAAGACCCACAGCTAGTAATTATAAAGAGATGGAGAGAGAGAAAGAGAGGAGGGGGTGGGGGGCTTGGATCACTCAGCCCTTAATGGGTTGACTCTATCAAATCTCTTCTTGGAGAGAGCTCAAGAAACCCCCAAGGAAGAGGAGGTATACAAAGTATAAGAGCCAGTGGGTATGGAACATATCAAGGCAGCAGGATCCTCTAAAGCAACATGAACGAAGTGACTCCTGAGTGTATGAGTGCTTCTCGGATTCTGTCTCACTCTTTGTGTTCTGTCTATTAGTTTGGTTTGCCTTGTCCAACATTGATGTGATCGTTTTGTTTTGTCTTATCAATTTTATTTCGCTATATTTGAAAAAAAGAAGGAAGGAAGGAAGAAAGGAAGGAAGGAAGGAAGGAAGGAAGGAAGGAAGGAAGGAAGGAAGGAAAAAAGGAAGGAAGGAAGGAAGGAAGGAAGGAAGGCCTATATAGTAAAGGGTAACAGTAGAAATGCCATTTATATATCCTGGAAGAGGAGGAAATCGGTTTCTCCAATGGAGTGACACTAGATCTCTCAACCACTCTAGGACAGGCCTGATGATCAGAAGTAGTTGACCAACATATAATAGACTTCACAGGATTTTTGAGTGCTTTTATTTGGTTGCTGCTTTCTTCTTCTTTTCCTTTTTTTTTTTTTTTTTTTTTCTGAGTAGTTACTTTGTTTTCTTGAGTTGGGAGGTTTTATTGTTATATTAGATTTTGTTTGATTTTGAGAAAGAACTTAAATTTTGGTGGGTTGGCGGGGGGAGGAAAGTATCTGGAAGGACTTGGGGGAAGGGGAAATGATGAAAATGTATTTAAATTTAAAAATAGTCTGAAAAAAACCATTTTGATAAAATTATAAAAAATAAAATATCTTGCAATAAAGCTTTAAAAATAATAATACAAGTAAACACTAAATATTTAAAATGTTTTACTTAAATATCATAACAAATTTAGAATATTCATTCATCACCTAAATGTATATAGGCTCCATATCTTGGCTCTTACAAATAGTGATATCTTAACCATGATTGTGCATGCTTATTTCACTATGTTTATTTCATTCTCAATAAGTAAGTTACTGTGTGCCATACCATATGCTGTCCCTGGTTTTATGTTCAGTATGATACAATATACCATAGCTAAATGTTAGCTCAATATTTCTTTTAAAATATACCTCTTGCTGCATTCTCTAATGATATACTTGCATCAATTATAACAAAAACGTATACTAGGCATTATGGATAACCTAATCTATCTATAGGTAGGCATAATCTAGGCATTTTATTTGCACAAAAAAAAATATTAACTTTAGTTATCTGAAAACCTTTCTGGTAACTTTATTTAAATACTATACTTTTCTAAATGAGTAAGTTTGATATGTTTACAGATTTATTTTAATTATGAACAAAAGTATAAGTTTAACAAAGCAAAAGTAATGAGTAAATTCTGTATGAAAAGACCAACACTTTACAAGTGGGACCTAATGAAAGTGAAAAGCTTCTGTAAGGCAAAGGACAGTGCAATTTGGACAAAGCAAGAAGCCACAGAATGGGAAAAGATCTTTATAAATTTCACATCTGATAGAGGGTTATAGGTAAAATATATAAAGAACTAAAATACTGAACATCAAGAAAACAACCCAATTGAAAATGGGATACAGAATTAAACAGATTTCTCAAAAGGTGAAACACAAATGGTTAAGAAAGTGTAAATGTTCAACAGTTAGTCCTTGTAATGGCTATTCCTTGTCAACTTGACTACATATGGAATGAACTACAATCAAGAAATGGAAGGCACACCTGTGATCCAGAGCTTGAGGCTAGAAGACAGGCTTCTAAACTGCATCTTGACAAGGAGAACATGAGGCATAGTGAGCATGAAAGGCTTATGTCCAGACAAGGTAGTAGTACATGCCTTTAATCCCAGTAGACTGAGACCAGACTGGAACAAAGCAAGTTCCAAATCTAGGCGTGGTGGTACGCACCTTTAATCTGGGTCACACCTGATGGAGGCCTACATAAGGACATTGTCTACTTGTACTCACTTGCCAGCACATCTGTTGGAGCCTACTTCTTTAGGATTTCAGCTTATATGGAAGACCATCTGAAACAACTAGCCTCTTGGACTGAGTAATGACTAGATTCTTGGACTTCACATCCATAGTTGCCCATTGTTGGGTTAGTTGGACTACAGACTGTAAGACATTAAAATAAATTCCCTTAACGTATAGAGATAGTCCATAAGATCTGTGAGTCTTGACAACCTTGACTAATATAATCATCTTGGAATTGCAAATTAAAACTGCTTCAAGATTTTAACTTATACCAGTCAGAATATCCAAGATCCATAAAACAGCTAATGCTGGCAAGGACTGGTAGGAGTTCAAGCTTATACACCCACTATGGAGATCTGTAGTAGTTAGTCAGGAAATAGATTCACCTCAATTTATAGTAATAATACACTTAGGTGTATATAAAAGGAAACTACATCCTACTAGAAATGGCCATGTCCATCCATGTCCATTGTTGATCTATTTGTAATATACATAAATTGAAAAGAGACTACATATACATTGATGGATAAGTGGATAATAATATGTGGTACACTTATACAATGGTATATTATTCAGGCGTTGAAAATGAAACTGAAATTTGCAAATAAATGGATAGAGCTAGAAAAAAATTATCTCTCAAAGACAAATATATATATGCTGACTTATATGTGGATGTTAGCTTTTAAGCCATCAATAGGTGTGGTAAATCTATATTACCACATAAGGTAGGTATAGATTAAGAGCCTGAGGGAAGAAAAGTATCTCCCAGGATAGGGGGATAGAAGATGTAGTGATGGAGACACATGGGGTAGACAAATCAAGTTGGTGCTTAAGGAGAGCCTTTCCTATAATGGTACTGAAACATACTTTGCACACCACCAGAGGAAAAAGGAACACATCAACCCAGCTACCAACCCTGCAATCTACAATAGTAACTTACCTGCGTAATATACGGGTACAACAGTGACATAAGTGTTTTCTGATTGGATTCAATGTCCATACCGTGGGAGAGAACCCAGCCCTGACTTTGCTCAGGTGCATAGTCTTTGGGTCTTTCCATTTATTTCCCGTAATGTATTTTACCAAAATATATTATTGTGTATCTACACCTTAAAACCCTCAGCTCATCAAATTCTCAAAATTATTTCATACTTGTTCTGTATCTGGTTTGCCCTGCCCCCATGTTGCCTTCTCTCTGGAAAGCCGCCTTGCCCTGGAGCTGGGCCTTTATCTCCTGTCTTTCAGAACACATTTTTTATCAATGTATAGTGTTCTGTCTCCAGGGGATCACTAACTTGACACCTGTTTTACTCATTTTCCAGGACTCATCTTCCTGTATTTAACTGCTTAGTAAATATTTCGTGTCTTTTATTATATTAAAATGCTCCAAATAAATTAATTAGATTGACTTTGCAGAATTGTCTCTATAATATCAACCTATTTTTTCTCATATTAAATTATTCAATATGTGATATACACCTTACACCTCATAGAATAGAATATAAAGCTATTTAAAATAATTTTATTATGGGTACTAAAAATAGGTATTTAAAGTCAACATATATCTGTTTTACTTTATTTTAAACTGAGTGCTAAATTATTTAATGCAGATGAAATGAACAAAGAAACTACCGATCGTTTCAACTACAACCTCTCATTATCATTTAAAACACTCAGGAAAGAACCCAATGCTGAAGTTCTGACATAAAATACAACACTTGGTTTGCAGATTTTTTTTTTCAATCACAATTCACCTTTGATTCACTGTGGCTTCAGCATTTGTTGAAAGTTTTTGAAAACTATGTCGCCCAGTGTTTGTATTGTTGTGCTACTTGGATTTATAGTAATAAGTGCTGAAATACTCGGTGGAAACATAAATTGTATCCAATGATTTATTAGCATTTGAGTATCTATAATTATTTTAAGATATATGTGAGGTATTAAACTCATACTAATTCCACACCGAAGTCTGTATTGTTCACTAATATTATTCAATAGCAGCTAATGGTATTTGATGTTTCAATATTTAACTCAGAAGGTGATTCAGGTCGAGTGAAGACATTCACTTTTCTCCTGGGTTCCAGCTGTTTAACATCTGTCAAGATCACTGAGGCTTGGGACTCAAATGAGTAAGCCAGTGCTTAATAGCACTTTCAAAATAAAAGTGATTTTTGAATGCATAAATATGTTTAATTAGGCCTTTGAATGTCGAGTGGCAAAACCACTGATCTTTTGACCCCTCTGTTGATAGCCATCTTAAACCAACTAAAAAAAATGGGCCACATAATTATTTGGCTGCATTCCAGGGCATGCATTTTCGAAAACTAGAATATTGACTTTTATTTCCACTCCTCTGGGTGGTAATTGAATTTGTAGCAGTTGAGAAATTTGTTATATTTCTGTGAGTCAGGATGTTCCTGTCACTTTTGTTATTTAAATTCCACTAAGGAAAGAAAATATGTCCATTCTATTTGCAATTGCAAAAAAACTATCCTGGTCTCTTATTTCTTCTCACACTTTTAGTACTTAGTTTTATTTAAACTTTTGTAACATTTTTTTTTTCTTTCATGGTATGGTATGTGTGCCAGAAAAAGCTGTAATGAAAATGGAAGGCAGTGGATGCACACAGACTGCACCCGTACCACTCAAGTTGCCTTCCACAAGTCCCTTGCTACTGAATTTTATGCTGGATGGATACAGTCTCTGACATATCTGTCCTTAGATTTTTTTCAAGTCTATCCTGCTCATCTCCCATGTAGCTGCAGCTCACAAAGCCTTGTAAGTAAGTTCAGCATAAAAGTAGACTGTTTCCTCAAGCCAGAAAAGGATTTTCTGAAGAGCTCTGCTATCTGCTGATAAAGGAATTCTCAGGCTTTCGATCTTACATTATTTATGTACTACACAGCCCATGGAGGAAATGAGCTGCCATAGTATTAAGGATGAGATAATAAATTCTTTAGCTTTAAGGTAACAAAATAAAAAGGCTGTGACCTTTCACTAATATTCTTTTGCAAGAAAGGTCAAGACTGCAACAGGAAAAGAAGTTTAAAGTCTATTATTGAATAAGATTTATTGAAAAGATTTAATTTTGTATTTTGTCAACAAAGTCTGGTTCTAATACAATGCTTAGCCATGTATTAAGTACTGATTAAACATACGATTCAAATACTATAAATGTACTCAAATATTTGAAATCATGAACCATGAGTAGCAGACATTCCATGCTTTTATTGTAGGTCAGTTACCTACTGATTATAGAATTTACCACTAATACTAAATATTGTAACCATGTAGCAGAAGATATCAGATATTAATACATAAAACTAGAGTTAAATTAAGCCAAACAGATTAAACATTGGAATAGAAGAACATTAAATACCTTTGATATCTAGAAAATGAAAAGTTGAACCAGAGCAATTCTAGATATTAAGAAACAAACAAAACCATGCATGGAGATAAAAACAACAACCACAGCAATAACAACAACAAAACCAAACCAAAACCAAAGGGAAAAACAAAAACAAAAACAAAAAACTAGAATCTGTGGACCAGAAGGTGAAGGCAGAAGGATCAAAAATTCAGGGTTGTTCCTGGCTATGTAGTGAGTTAAGGCTACCTTGGAAACAAGAGACAACACCATGTATCCAGTCTCAAAATAACAACAACAAAAGTAGCAAAAGGCCAAACATACTTACGTTTAATTACATGTTCACAATTGAAATTTCTTTAAAAATTAACATAAACATCACTGTGTCTCTAAATATGAGTTAAAATTGTTTTTAATTTTCAGAAAATCAATGCTACCTTGAATTGTTTGATGCCTCAAACAGTGTTCTTGAATATATACATACATAGACAGCAATATTTTAAGTAGCAAACCTTGTCACATGAGGTACTGTGGAGCCTAGAAAGAAGAGATGAAGCTGACTTTACTGTAAGGGTCATATTGAAATTTTCTATTACACTTACATGCCATGGAATGTGTGTGGAAGTCAGAGGACAATGTTTAGGGCTCAATTCTATTATTCTACCATGTGGGTTCAGGTAAACAAAATTAAATTCACTGTATTTTGGAGGTAAGCCCCTGTATCTTATGACTTATCCCATTAGTCTAAGGGAAAATTTTCACACTAGAAAACCTAGTTACTTTATTCTGTCTACACTGATGTAAATAGAATTGTAGCCAATATCCAGATCCTTTCTTCCAGGAACTACCCAGCTGTTTTGACTTGAATCTCAGTGATAATACTGAAGAAGTACATAGATGAAGCTTAAAATTCATATGTATATTATATATGTATGTATGTATATATTATATATTTCTTGCTCCATCTAGTGCATTCACAGTAAAAAAAATGATATTACATCACAAATTACAGACTATGAATAATTATATTGATAACAAAACAATATACACTTACCAAAAACACATAAAAGGGTAAATATCACCAGGCATCAAAAATGAGTTTTTGAGTATGGTTGACCTGTCAACTAGGCAGTACCACAAGAGGGGAATTCACAGGACAGAGCTTTGCATTGCTTCTTTGTGCTCAGTGTTAGAAGGTAGTGCTGCTATTCTGGCATTGAAACTTGGATGAGAATGAATCTATGTTTTAGAATTATTCAGGATTATATATTGTATGGTAAAGATGCTTTAGCAACAATGCAATAACAGGAATCTTTCCACAATATTGGCTTTCTGGAACCCTACTTTAAATCAAAGCAAGACTTTTACAAATACAAGTTTGATACCGATGTCATTGTTGGAAAGGAATAAAGTAGATCTTAATATTATTTAATGTTACTACCTTGTGGATTGAGTACAAAATGTTCCTTAAAGGCTCCACTATTGAGTGTTGTATGCACAATGCAGCCATGTTTAGAGGAGCTGAGCTCATGGAGAGAATGGAACACAGTGACAATGCCCTCATCAGTGGACTGATTAACTGATGGGTTCCTAATTCCACAGGCAGTGATAGAGACTGGGACTGCGGATCCTAGTTGCAGGGAATGGGTCTTCTACTATGAGCACTGAAAGATTTTATCTTGTGCTTGGCCCTTCTCCTTGTTTTACTTGCTAACATCCATGTGCTATATCTGTCACTTCTTATTGTTAAAACATAAGCTGTGAGAGCCTTCCAACCCTGAATTTGCCCATTGTTCTCTGATCTCAAAAGATTTGGAGGGTTACAAAATGGCACCTAATAGTACCCTTGAAGTCACACTTTATCCACTAAATGAAAAACTTATAGTATTAACTCTCACAATACCTAAGCCCTCCTACAGTTTTTCATATTCAAACAATTTAATTATCTGTAATCACTGTACATTGGTAAGTTAATTTATATGAAAAGCTGAGAGCTGGGTATGTTGATCATATGACTGAGATAATGTTCATCTTTATCGAATGGATCACTTCACAGAGCACAGGTGCATGATGTCAGAATTGAAATGGCTTTAGGTACCTCTACTGTACACTGTACCCTAAGCACAGGCCTGTGAAGTTCATCATTACAGCAATGAAATCTTACAGCTAGGGACAGTGCTTGTGATGATGCAGTAGATTGCCTATCTGAATTACTATTACATTTGAACCATCCATGAAAAAATGTAAGGTAACTCCAATTCCCACATCTCATCTTCAGAAGAGATTAAAAACTTATTATAAGTGCAATTAGACATAAGTAGGTATTGATTTTCGCTTTAAGGTTTTGCATTATTGAATTACCAAAGCTATATGCACAAAAGGCAATTTCTTAACCTAAAGAGAAGAATTCAAGAGCAATAACCTAGGAAAATGTCAATATGAATAGCAACATAGTATCTGATCAAGTCAGTATAATTTTAAGGTAAAATTAACATTGGTATGGCAGGTACATATTTAATATTTCAAACTGAATATGCTTTTATACCGTTAAAGCACAATTTTAAAGTCTTCTATAAATTTTTTCCTACCAAGATGTTATAGAATGAAAAATTTCAAAACTTATGGTTCAGCCCTACTTTTCTATGTCATTGTCTTAAAAGAGTGTTTATATAGGCAGAGCTAAAAAAAGCCTTAAAACTGGGGCTTTAATATGACATAATATGATGATCCTACAAGAGGTGAAAGAGACCTCAGATTTACCTCTTTTCTTTCCTTCCTTGTCCTCTTGCCCTTCCCTCTACTTCCCTCCCCTCTGTCCCCTTCCTTCTGGTTCCCTCCCCTTTCCTTTCCTATTACCCCACCCCTTTTCCCTTCCTTTCATTTCCCATTACTAAACACCTTTTCCCTCTCCTTCCCTCATCTTTTTTTTCTCCCCTTTCCTTCTCTGTCTCTTCAGTTTTCTTCCATTCCTCTCCTCTTTTTTCCCTTCTCCTCCTCTCCCCTGCCCTTCCATTTCTTTACCTCCATGCTTCCTCCTCCTCCTCCTCCTCCTCCTCCTCCTTCTCCTCCTCCTCCTCATCTTCTTCCTCCTCCTCCTCCTCCTCCTCCTTCCCCTCACTCTCCTCTAGCTCTCTCCCTCTCATTTTCTCTCTCTGTTCACAGGCAGACAAAAGCCACATGAAATAAAATTTTGAAAGTGATCAAACTGGGCTGGTCATTTGGTTGGCCATTCCTTCAGTCTCAGCTCCATCTTTGCCCCTGAATTTCTTTTAGACAGGACAATTTTACATAGAAAGTTTTGTAGATGTATTTCCTCTCCTGGGCATCCTGCCTGGCTACAGGAGGAGGCCTCTTCACGTTCCATGTTCCCACTGTTCAGCATCTCTCAGCTCACCTATATTGACTCCTGAGAGCCTTCCACATGCAAGGTATCTAGAATTTCCTAGAGATTCCCCCATGTCTCCAATCCCAGCAGCTGCAGCTTTACATTCATTCTCCTGGCCCTCTGAGGTTCTCTCCAGTCACTTCCCACACCCTCTATTCCCTTCCTCTGCCCCTCTACCACACATAGCCCTCCCTCCTTCTGCCTCCTATGATTACTTTTCTCCCCTTTCTAAGTCAGATTCAAGCATCCTCCCTTGGACCTTCCTTCTTGTTTAACTTATTTGGGTCTACATGGGTACGCACCAATCTCTGACACTATTAATGATACCCTGTTTTGCTTACAGACAAGATTCTAGCATAAGTGTCTACCCAGACTCTATCCAGAAGCTGACTGAAACAGATGCAGATAATCACAGCCAAACATTTGACCAAGGTGAGACCCTTATTGAAGAATTGAGGGGAAGGATTGAAGGCCCTAAATGGGTCAGAAACCCCATAGGAAGACCAACAACAGAGTCAACTAATCTGGACTCCCAGGAGCAGTCAGAAACTGTACCACCAACCAAACTGTATATATGTGGTGAACAGAGGGCCCCAGCAGACATATAGCAGAGGGCAGACTTGTCCTGCTTCAGTGGGAAAGGATATGCATAATTCTGCATAAAACTGAGAGCCAGGGTAAAGGGATTCCCAGGGAGCCCCTGCCTTCTCAGGGACAAAGAAGAGGCAGGATAGGGCAGGATGGAGGGAGGAACTCTGTGATGGGGGTGGGGGGGCAAGAGGGGACCAATGTTTGAGATGTAAATAAATTAATTAAAAATTAAAAAATGAGCAAACAATAAACCAGTAAGAAGTCTATCTAAAAGTCTTCATTGCTAACACCTACATCCTGAACATCCTGTCTCCAAAACCATGGGAAATAAAGATATATTGTCTGAAAATATAGTCTGTGGTATGTGGGGAAGCCTGAAAATAAATAAACACATGTTGCTTCTAAATGTCATGCATTATACATCAGTAAGGATTGGGAGAGTCTTGAAGAAACAGCTGATTCAAGGATGGGGAGGTAACAAACAAGATGATGTCTGGATAGCTCATGCTTTTGGAAATTAAGTGTCAGAAAGGCATTCTGGGAGAACAAGAGGGTCAACATGAAGAAACACAAAATGGTCAAGGATAAAGAAATTGTATGTGGCAACATAGGACTAGTATTTTATGGAATAATATAAATGAGAATGTGATCACGTAGGATTAATTGATTAAACAATTAGGTGTTGAAGAACAGCTTTTCCTTATAGTATGATTCCAATTAATGGCTTTGGAAAAAAATCATCAGTCTATTATCAAAGTAACAGAGGTAAGAATCAGTGAACTCTAGTAAAATTAATTGAACATTATCATGAAAAACGGAGTGTTGGTGAAGTCTTTCAGTGTTATAAAGTTATAGAGGTGGAAATAATGAGATTTTAGTGAAGAGATTTGGCAGATAGCATATGAAACAGAAGATCAAAATCAACATCATGTTAAAAATCTCACTCCCATTGTGTGTCCTTGATAGAATGATCTTAGGAGAGCAAAACACTGCATTTGTGATATTCTTGACAAAGATGCATTGCTTTAATCCCATCCTGAGCAAATATCAGACAGACATCAATTGAGGGATGGTCTACAAAGTAAAAAGTCCAATGGTGTTAAGGTTACTCAATAAAGGAAGACAGCACTGAAGAAAGAAACCTGATTACAAGATATAGAAGAGACAGGACAATTAAATGTCAGGTGTCTGCAGGGAGGGAGCTACTGTTTCCACTTACCACTCCTTGTTGTCAAAAACTGAACAAGTTCATGGCCAGTTGCTTCTGAGACCAGCTTATATTTTTAAGTAATCACACACATTCTCCATTTACCTTTCTTGCTTCTTCTACTTACTTCTTTTTTTCCTTTTTTAATCTCCTAATAATACATTGACAACTTATATTCTTAAAAAATGATCATCTTATTTCACTCTGAGAATTAAAAGAATTACAAAGAAATTCTCAACACATCTTGGTATCTGTTGTACTCCGGCCCTAAATAGCCATTTTTACTGTAGAAGTTAAATATTTTGGCATCAAATCTAATGATAAACAGTTTACTCTCCTAATGTTAACTCCTTCCTTATTTCAAGACATCCCTCTGGTTTCAATCTACATTGTTGTTTTTTTTCTTTCAGATCATTTCTAAAAGAATTTATTCTGCTAATTTCCCTTAAAAATAATTTTGACATAAGCACTCCTTGAATCACCACTCAATTTCTCTGTTATCCTTAGTTGCATGCTGAATCTCTTCCAAGAGTTTTTCCCTCTCTAATACTATTTGCACATTTTACTATAAGTCTCTTTTAGTTATTATTTTCTCTGTACAATCTCATCAAATTTGTTCTTTTCAATTCAGCATAGATGTTATCTTATCAAATCTAATACTCGGTTAATAGCTATCATAATGTTTGACCTAACAACAATCAAGTTAGTTTCATTTTCTTTCTATTTGTTCTTATTATTCCACTGTGGTCATCTTTAGAAATGTCATCCTATGAGCCATTGGACCTCTTCTCTGTTCTGTCTCATCATTGGTAGTCTCATTCAGCTTCATGTTTTAGATTTACCCTTAGCTGGTACATACGTATCTCTACTTTGAACCATTTCCTTGACTTTTAGTTCTATATATTTCTGAACTATTGGCTTAACATTATGGATGTCAGGGAGCTATCTGAATGTCAGAATGTCCATCATCTAAACCTAGTTTATTTTTTGGATTTCTGATTCCAGTTAATAACAGCTGGGAACCCACCCTATTCCTTTCCTTACCTTATTTGGTAAATGGGGAAGAAAAATGTAATTTACAGAACATTCCAGGGTCCTTCCTCCACGGCCGATTTCATATCCTTGTTGCATTTATTATTTTCTGTTCTTATTTTTTATTTTAACATACAATGTCTTGGAGAAGGGAGGTATGATAGATACACAGGGAGGAGCATCAAGGAAGCTGACCCAACTGAGCTTTTTATGAGCTAAGAGACCTGGACAGATGCTGTTAGCTGGATAAGAATAAAATGGCAAGCATCAGGTACGAAGGGATTTTACTTTTGTAGTTCAATATCATTAGAGTACTGTCAAATGAGAACAAAAATGGGGTTTTGTTCCATGAAACACCCTTACCACATTGACATATCTGATCAAAGCTAGACACTCACAGTCTATTTCTAGGAATGTCTTCAGGAGATATAAAGTTTAACCTTTTATGACGCACACCGTGAATGCAATACAGTAAGTAGCTAAACTCAGCTATCTCACCACCTATATGGCTCCTTCATGCTACAACAGTCTGCATCTAGACTGTGCCAGTAGCATCCTGCTTGCCCCCACTCTTCCTTTCCATATCTGTCATCTCTTTTTGCACAGCAGACAAAAAAATTCACATTTAATGTAAGTCTATTTAGCTCACATTTGCTTGAATTTCCTTTGGAGGAATAAAGAAAATATTCTCAAGTAATATAGATTTCATTACCATCTTAAACTATTAATACTTTATCTCAGTTTCCACAAGCTTCTTACTTGGTTTCATGAATTTTCTATCTTCTGAGTAAATAAGCATAGGTTTTAAAGCTGACCTCGCCATGTTAGGAAACATTTCCGTAACTGTGGGCCTCTCTATGACCACTCATTTCTGAATAATGTCACAGAGACTATATTTTATGTATAAGCTTTTGGCCTCATAGCTAGGCAATGTTGTCCACTAACTTATAAATCAAATATCCTGTTTATATTAATCTAAGTTCTGCCACATGACTGCTTGGTTACCTCTCCTTCTCTTCCCAGCCTGCTTCCTTCACCTCTTAGGCAAATCCTCCTCTGCCCAAATCCCTGACTCCCTTTCTCTCTCAGGAAGTCTCACTTCACTCTTCTGTCTTTTGCTATAGGCTATAGGGATTTAACTAATTAGAATGTGCCTTAGGCAGGCAAGAAAGAATAGAGACATGTTCGTATACAACACATAAACATTATCCCTAAATCTTTCCCGTCTATCTTCAAGAATCTCTGTGGTAGTTTGAATGAGGAAGTCTCCCCAGCCCCTCACATATTTGAATTCTTGGTCATTAAGTAGTTTCACTTGATTAAAGGGATTAGTGGGCGTGGACTTGATGAATAGGTATGGCCTTGTTGGAGGAAATGTGTCATTAGTGGTGAGTCATATGGCTTTAGAATCCCAAGCCACAACCACTGTTTCGCCATTCCAGATGTCTGCAGGTCTAAAATAAACATAGACCTCTCAACTACATCTCCTGTACGATGTCTGCCTCTGTGCTGTCATGCTTCTCACTATGATGAAAATGGACTAAACTTCTGAACCTCTAAGCAAGCCCCAATTCAATGCTTATATTTATAGTTGCTATGGTCATGATATCTCTCCACAGCAATAGAACACTGACGAAGATATCTTTCCTCATCCTTTTGAAGGGCTTGCTAGAGATTGGATCATCAGAATGAAATCTTTAACAATTTAATACAATAGTCTATGCAGTAATAATACCACTTTGCTGCATACATGTTAATACAAATTTCTGAAGCAATTTAATGTTTTTATTAGACAAAACATTTAGAATAGATACGATAAAATAAAAAATTAAAATTAACAATTCAGTTCACAAAGATTTTCCAAATGCTATTTATACTCATATATTATTTTCAATGCAAGCATATGGATTAAGAATGTCACTCCCTCAAACAAAGAGAGCTAGTAAGAATGACTTGCATATAGCCTAGTGATGCATGCCTATATTGTAAACTATGAATGAAGGCTGAGGCAGGAGGATCTTGAGCTCTAGATCAAACCTTGTCTCAGAAAAGAAAAAAAGAAAAAAAGGAAACAGAAAAAAGATTAAATACTTCCTAATTAATATTTGAGCAGCAATTAGAATAAGAACTTTAGGATTTTAATTTTAAGTGTGTGTGTGTGTGTGTGTGTGTGTGTGTGTGTGTGTGTGTTTCTGCCTGGCTGTATGCCCGTGGTAGTTAGAGACATAGAATTCTCCAGAGCTGGCTCTTGTTAGCAGACCAGTATGGGCGTTGGGAATGAAAATCAGGTCCTATTCAGGAGCAGTATACCCTCTTCAGCGCTGAGCCATCTCTCTAGCATATGGCATATTTTATAGGTTTTTTTATATAACTGAAAGCAAGCAATTTTCTTGTTGTTTAGAAGGTTAGAATCTAAAATCAAGGTGTTCGCAAGGCTGTTTTCTTAACTCTAGAAGAGATCCTTTCCTGTTGTCTTTATCTGTGACAACCTTGGCGTTTGTGATTTTGTGTGTGTGATCTTTGCTTTCTTCATGTGGCTTTCTTCTGTTTCTTTCACTTCTAACAAACACTTGTCCTTAAAGATTATTAAAATGGCCAATGACAATTGCAATACAAAATGCTTAACTGAGTTATATCTGTGAAGGATCTTTAACCGATTAAGTTCGGGACCCCAGGATCTAGGTAGTAAGAATATCCATGGGGAGTCCATATCACATCTCAATGTAACTACTCTTAATAAAGTTAGAAACTCGTTTCCAACATTATTACTGTTATCTCTATTATTTCTGCCTTCCTTTGTCCTACTTTTATGTATATTTTAAGACCACACACATTTTTCCCACCTATGCTATTTCTTGACTTCAAATTTACTTGAGGACAGACAAATAATCCAAACCATGTAGTTTTCTTGTAAGGCAAAACAAAAAGCTATTAAACAAGGAAGTAAAGATTTACATTGAGTGTTGCAATGTACTTTAGTATTGCTGATAATCATTTAAATTATTTTCTCAAGGTCTTTAAAGCTGTCTCAAAAGTGTGACAAATGCACTTAGGCTAAGAACATGTCCAAATGTATAAAGGAGCCTGTTAGAAACTGGAAGCAAATGTCAATTTCGTATGTGAAGCTGAGGCATTTGGCAAAAAATGCTGTGACAATGGATGTACTGATGAACATGAAAGAGTGCTCACTGGGTAGCAGTTTTAATGAACTGACACAGAGTTTAAAAAGATAATTAGAGTCATAATTATAAAGCATTAATTCATACTTGAAATTACATGTGGATACCCTACAGTAAAATGCTAGAGTTACTGGTTGGGTCAATGCAATCCTTAAATGAATTCTAATGTTCACTATTTTTGTGAGGACGAGAGATCTTCTCCCTGTCTTTCCTTGAAGGCAACGCTGACTGAGAGAAACTCTGTGGAAGACCACATTTGGTTTTGTAAAAGAGTGAGTTGCTCTTAGCAAATGAGCTAAAGGTGCAAATTACCTTATCCCCTCCCCCCTTCTATGGCTTCCCTCTGAAATAGTTTGAATGCCCAACAAGAGAGCTTTTAAACTTAGGCATATTTCAAAATTTTCAGTTCAACTTTCCTACCTCTGGTGGATGATGGGCTACAAAAAAGGAGCATGAAACATTAAAGAATCAAAATTAAAGTGGGTTTTGAAAAATCTAAGCTTGCTGGTGAAGTTGGTTGTTGTTTCCTAGGCACTGCAGACCTTTTTATTCATCTCATTTCCTTTCCTTTCCTTTCATTTCCTTTCCTTTCCTTTCTTCTCCTCTCCTCTCCTCTCCTTTCCCTCCCTTTCTCTTTCTTTCTCTCTTTTTGTCTTTCTTTCCTTTCTTCCTTCCTTTCTCCCTCCATCCCCCTTCTCTCTTTCTTTCTCTCATGACATGGTAATTCAGTGGCCTGGAACTCACCTTTTAGAATAGCTGTCTAGCCTGAGGGATTTGCTTGAATCTGATTCCTCAGTGTAAGGACTGTGAAAGCACACAAGTTTTCAAGTTTGCCTAACTTTTAAAAAGTAGACTCTGACAGATTGACATGCTTCCTTTTGGTTGCAAGGTGAGCACTTTGCCCACAGACCTAATCATAGCCAAGACACACAATCATGAAATTGACACTTACTGATACCTACTCTATGCCTACAGTATGCCAATACAATGATAAGATATAGCCCATCAGATCCCTTCACTATCTCCTGCTTCTTTATCTCTCCCACCACCTTTATAAATCAGTAATTGATTAATTTATTGCTCACAAGCTATAGGCATGAATATTCCTATGATCCCATATATGTGGTGGCTAAGGGAAACTCCATTTTATGCTAGGCACCCATTCTCCATTCTAAATTCCTAAAAGATAATATTCCGGCAGGTCTGAATCCTTGCCCCTCCTTAAAATTGTAAAACTGCTATGAAGCAATTAATGGTTTGCTATGAGTTTTGCAAAGCCTCTTCTCACTGTGCACCAGGGATTGAGATAACTTCTTTATAGCTGTATAGAGGGGAGCAAGACAGCTCACAGCTGAGGGAAGTAAAAGCAGTGTCGCACTCTGGTATTCATTCCACACAAATCTGATAGTTGTGGTGCCCACCTTAAAAACCCTTCCTCTTGCCTCTATTGCACAGCATGGTTTTGATTTGGTGTGTTAGGGCTGTCAGCCTGCTAGTAATTATTAATAAATTCATGTAATTATAATTTGAATAAAGTCTGTGTTCTTTTTCTAGTAGATTCAATCTCCATAATTACTCAATGAGAAATCCGGGACTCTAGAATTAATTAATACCCAATGGGTGATGTCAGAAACTGTGGGTTGATCCTACATTACTCGGTCCCCTTAATCCCCACCTAAACCAGGCCTCCTTTTGGCTATGTTAGAATTCTCCTGAACCATGCCGCTCACATTGGCTTGCCATCTCCATCTTTATGCTGTCTTGCTTTGTTTCCCTATAAAGCTCCACCCTTTTAATTCTTGAGCAAATGATGAACATTCAGCAACAAGCTTGGAGCATCCAGTGTTAGATGTTCCAGCTGTTCAGGACTTCTGGAAAGGATGCTTTGTTACTCTAATAAATGACAGAAAACGAAGGAAGGGTTCACTGAGAGATAAAGAATAGGACAGGATGGAGAAGAAGTCTGTTTCATGCAGGTTTGAACCAATGGTGAGTGGTAGCGACAAGTAGGAACTTCTAAGGGAAAGATGGGTAATGCAGTGACTATAGGGTTTGCTTTCGGTTTGGGGATGGGATTATCCCACTGGAACTCAAGCATATTGACCTTGTGAAGGTGAATGAGGCAAAGATGAGTTTAGTTTCTGAAAGATAACTACTATACTTCATTTTCCCAAGTTCTCTACAGCATGGACATACAAATTCACCAGATTTGAACGAACAAACACGATTTTACTGACTTCAAGTATTATTCACAATCCCGAGCAACATTTTTGACAGGACATTGACAGGTCCCTAAAGTCTCTCCCTGCATGTGATGTTCTCGGTTTTCAGAACCACTTTACACTAGGCTTTATTCATGCCTTAGATTGTGTAGGATATTTCAGCAGGGACATGAGGATCAAGGGAAAGAAAGGATCTTTCCCTCTTCATTTTGGTAGAGCACTTCCTACCGAGAAAATTGTAAAGCGTTATACTTAAAGTCTAATAGTCATATAGATCTTGGGGATTAGCTGTTCTGAGTTTAGAACTTAACTAAGTTATCACTGGACCAGTAACCTGGACTCTAATCCAGCCTTCACTATTTGAGTGTTCTCTAGTACATATAGTGTGTGAATTCAGAACTTGCCTGACACCGAACACAAAATCACTGTAGTCTTCTTTCCTCCTTAAATAATTGGACTAATGTAGATGAAATATTTCAGAGGTCTCTAATTCACAACAGATACTCAATTAATAGTATCTTTTCTTGTAGCTTACTTCATGCCATAAAAAAAAAGACACTAGATTTGTATTCCTGCAATGTCCTAAATAAAACAGGAACAGAAGACCTCATTTTAGAATTCGAAATATTTCTCAGATGTTTGGACTGATGTCTGGGTTTATTTATTTTTTTTTCTGAAAGTCTGAATAGTCACATGGGATCAGAAGTGGTCTAGCTCCAGCAACTGCTTAAGGATGGTCTTACATCCCTGAGACAGGCAAACCGGCAAGCATCTACCTCTGGGATAGTAATGATGGCTCTGGAAACTTTCTGTCTAACAGCTGAAATGGGGGCACACACACACACACACACACACACACACACACACACACACAAACACACACACACACACACAAACACACACACACACACAGGGAAAAATGTAACAGTTTTTTTGACAAGAAAAGAGGTATGGTGCTTAAATCTTTGCTATTTCCACTTAAATTAAGACAACAGCCCTAAGGCTCTTGGTTCTCCAAGCAATAAAACCTTCAACCTCCTGCCAGGAATGCTTGTAAATTGTGACTCATCTTGAAACACCCATTAGCAATCTTCAGTGCTAAATTGGTGCTTTCAACATGATAAGTGCCTTCCCAGCCTCCCATGCACCCTTCTATTAGATGGGAGCTACAGGGATTTCTCTGAATTCCGCTCTTCCACCTGTGCTACTGGAGAGTCTCCAGCAAGTCTTTTGAACTGAGGCTTATCCGAGTGTGAGGGACAAAGTCTTAGCATTTTAATCTTCATTCCCTGTGTCAGTGCAAATAATCATTCTTTCTCATGATTCGGAGAGTCTGAAGGCTCGGCAGGTTTCAATCCATTATATTTCATCTGATAGATGATGATCTTCAAAGCAAAAATGGAGCTCGTGGGAAATGAAAATTCAAGAAGCTGATCCAGGCAATAAAGCAGAAGAGCCCGGACTCACTGCCGAGACTTCCGCTTGATGCCAGAATTAAAGCAGAAGAGCCCCGAACTCACTGCCGAGACTGCCGCTTGATGCCAGAATCCCAGAGCCAGAACTACAAAGTCCTTCTCATTATCTTCTTTTAAAAATGATCCCATACTACCACTGAACATGTTTTTTTGTCAACCATTTTTCAAAAATGTAATAGGTATGCAGAAATGAGTATAGAAGCTCAGGGCAAACTTTCATTTTAAAAAGAAACTTTAAAAAAAAAAAGAATCGGTGGTTAGAATAAGAAATAAATCAGTGAGTAAGATGATTAAGAAAACTGGATTTACTTGAATATCCTGTCAGATAGGGGGCAAATAAAAACAGAAAATCATTATCTGTGACAGAGACTTTTTTCTTATTCTTTTGGTTTTTGGTTTTTGGTTTCTTTTTCTTTTTTTTTTACTTTTCTTTTCTTTTTTTTTCTT
>NW_022196899.1:17243481-17298786 GCF_008632895.1 Mastomys coucha
GGGCAACACAATTTTTGAACATGAAAAAACTAAAAGGAGTATTATGAGAAACCTGAAAAAATATGAAATATTCATTGCAACCACTCATTGTCAGTGGAAAGTGACAGTCCGATATATACTTATGTAGAAAAGAAAGAGATAGCAGGAAAAGTGGCACACTAAATATCAAGACAAGGAAT
Source organism: Mastomys coucha (assembly GCF_008632895.1). NCBI lineage: Eukaryota > Metazoa > Chordata > Mammalia > Rodentia > Muridae > Mastomys > Mastomys coucha. The sequence goes on from NW_022196899.1 coordinate 17,243,661, forward strand.
GACAGAGCAACACTGCAGGGAGAAATAAAGCCGTCACTAGTGTTACCTAAAGAAAGGTACAGATATTTCTAAAAATTCCCTTTCCTGTCTGAAGCCAACATGGGGGAAGTCTCCTGAAAATTACTTGAAGTGAAAGGTAGTTTGGTGTTATGATTTTGAATATTATAAGCTGTTCTCAATAAAACATTACCTACTCAGGGGTATACATTATATTCAACACAAATGGCTCATGATTAATAAATATAATCCTATTTTGTTCATTGAACTACTGAGTTCTACCTGGTTCCTGACTGAAGACGCTACCTGCGGTCTCCTTCATGTATACAATCATCTACAGGTCAAAAGCTGTGCATTCATCATTATCTAAATACTGGGAAAACTATAACAGGAAAGAGAAGTAATGATAAAAATCACACAACTTCCAAGCATGAGAAAGTAAATCTAAGTCCACAAACGCCATGTGCTGTATTTTTTTTTTTTTTTGATATTTTCTTTATTTACATGTAACTTTCTCCATTCCCGGTTTCCCCTCCAAAAAACAAACAAACAAACAAAAACAAATCCCTGTTGCCTCCCACCTCCCCATGCCTGTCACCCCGCCCTCTCCTACTTTCTGGCCCTGGCATTCCCCTACACTGGGGCACAGAACCTTCACAAGGCTGAGGCCCTCTCTTCCTATTGATGATTGAATTTGCAATCCTCTACTATACACATGCTGCCAGAACAATCAGACCCCTCCATGTGCAGTCCTTGGTTGGTGGTTGAGACCCTGGGAGCTCTGAGGGTACTACTTAGTTCATATTGTTGTTAGTCCTAAGGGGCTGCAAACCCCTCAGCTCCATGTGCTGTTTTTAAATTGTGTAGGAAACTTACGTTTGTAATTGGGAAAGTTCATTACAGGAATGATGTCATCACAAGACTAGTCCTGCATCTTATCTTTTTTAAAAAAATTTTTACTGGTTATTTTATTTACATTTCAAATGTTATCCCCCTTCATGGTTTCTTCTCTGAGACACTCCCCATCCCACCCACTCTCCCTGCTTCCACAAAGGTGCTCCCCAACCCAAAAGACCACTCCTGCCCCACTGCCCTAACATTTCGCTATACTGGGGCATCCAACCTTCACAGGACTAAGGGCCTCCCCTCCCAATGATGACTGACTAGGCAGTCCTCTGCTACATATACAGCTGGAGCCATGGGTCTCTCCATGTGTATTATTTGGTTGGTGGTTTAGTCCCTGGAAGCTCTGAAGAATTCTGATTGGTTGATATTCTTGTTCTTCCTATGGGGTTGCAAACCCCTTCAGCTCCTTCAGTCCTACCCCTCCATTGGAGTCACCTTGCTCAGTCCTATGGTTGGCTGCAAACATCTGCATCTGTATTGATCAGGCTCTGGCAGGATCCCAGGAGACAACCATATCAGGCTTCTGTCAGCAAGCGCTTCTAGGCAACAGCAATAGTGTCTGGGTTTGGTGGCTGCATATGGGATGGATCCCCAGGTGGGGCAGTCAATGGGAGGCCATTCCTTCAGTTTCTGCTCCACTCATTGTCTCTGTATATCCTTTAGACAGGAGTTATTCAGGGTGAAAATTTTGAGAGGGGTGGGTGGCTCCATCTCTCAACCAGAGGCCGTGCCTAACTCTGAATATGGCCTCTACAGTTTCTCCCCTCTGTTGGGTATTTCAGCTATTGTCATCCCTGTTGGGTCCTGGGAGCCTCTTGATTTCCTGGCATGTGTGACTTCCTGTTGTCTACCTCCAGTTCACCATTCCCCATTGTTACATACTTCTGTTCAATCTCCTGACCCTCTGTACATCTCCCCTGTCTCCCCCTGCATTTTACCATTTACAATCTAGTTGACTCATATATTGAAGATATTAACTTCAGGGATAAAAGCAATATAAAACATAAAATCCTAAAACTATCTCACTAGAGAAGGTGTAGGTTACTTGAAAACCTGTTCTTCCCTTGTGAATAACCTAATGGTTAGGTTGGCATGACTCTATCCTCTGTTAGGATCAATGAACAATCATTGTCAACATATTTCTTCAATTTCCAATGCCTGACACACAGGACTAAAATCGATCCTCCAAACTAACAAAAATTAAAAAAAAAAAAAAAGCACTAGGTGATAAATGGATAATTTTTAGTGAAAAATTGATAAAGTGGGCATTTAAGACATAATGACCAAATAGATAGCATTTATTCCATAAGCTCCTGTGTGACATTTATGACATTAACTTTGTGCTTAGCACTGATCCACAAATGTCATACATAGGAGCTTCATTAAAGCTGGATCCCCAAACCATAAATAATTAGACCAATTATCAAAGAAAACAATTTTAGAAATAAACATATTTAGAAATAAACATTAGAATAACTTTAGATTTATAGAAAAATTGTTAGATAGGAGATGGTATCATATATCTCTGCTACCATATTACATTAGTGTAATTAGTATATGCATTAGACAGGGAAGATAGAGAGGAAGAAAGTAAGAGAGAGAGCAAGGAAAAAAGAGGGAAATAAAAGTAGAGAGATTATGAAGAATTTGCTCATGTTCTCAGTGAGCCTAAGAAGGAGCAGGCTTTGTTTTCTGGTAGCTGAAGAACCATGGAAGCCATATGTAGTTCTATTAAAGATAGACTAATAATTTGCAGAAATAAAACCGTTTCAAAGATGTAAATCATGTCTTGATATACAGGCCTGAGTCCCAAGATGCCTTTAGTGTGTTTTAGTCCAAATGCAGGACATAATCAGAATTACATTTTGAAAACATTTAGACATACGAATAAATGTTCCTTAATCTTAGCTAAGATTTATTTGAGCTTCCAGAGGATTATATGCCACTAATCCAGTGTTATGGGGTGGGGAGAGTAATCTGCTTAACTAAATTTACTGACTCAAAGTGAGGAGTATTTTATACTTTATATTATAATTCATTATTTAGATATTTCTCTTGCATACATTGCTCCAGCTCTGAATATTTTGAGCTCTTTAAGTTGACTATTTTTTTTTCCCTCCAAATCTTCACATTTTGGACATTTATAATAATATAGAATAACTTAACCTCATTTCACATTCCCATGTCAGCTAAACACTCACCTCTGCACATAGATAGAAAAGAGGTCTGGATATCTGACAGAATCAACTTCATATAAAAGAGGTTTCTTTCAGTTCATGGTTTCCAGGAATGAAGTCCACCATGGTGGAGAAAACCTAACAAGCTCCTGTTGTGCTGGAATTGTGGCTGGACTCCTCAGTTCTCAGTGGACCAGGCAGCAGAGAAGGTGGGCCGCAATGGAGAGAGCGAAGAACTCTGAGGCTTCCTACCCTAAGATCTTATGTCTGTAAACAAGGTCACTTGTCCAAAAGGCTCTGCAGCCTTTCAAAACAGTCCCTGCACGAGGACCAGTTATTTAAAACACTAGCCTAGGGAGGATACTTTACCTTCAAAATATAATAGTCTCTCCTCAACTGACATCAGCTCATGGCTGTCTCCTAATGGAAAATAAATTTCAGCTCAACTTCACCAGGACGAATATTCTTTGTTTCAGCAGTGGTTGTAAATTCAGTGTCTAACATAACTATTCAGATTCAAGGCAATATCTTCACTGTGAATGAACCCCTGTAAAATCAGATTCAAGTAACATATATCCAATACATAATCATACACTGTAAACATTCCCATTCCAGAAGGAGTCAGGAAGAAAGACTCAGAGCAAAGCAAGACTGAAAATCAGCAGGGCAAATGGTAAAACCCTGCAGATCTGAGTCGAACAACCAGGAATTTCAAAAGCACCTGCTGGACTCCATCACACTTAGGAAACGCGACTCTCCTACCCTTGATACCTGCAGCATATATGAGTATTCTTACGAGCCAGCATTTCTTGGGGACTACTGCTGGCCTAATAGACGTGTTATGTTCCTGGTTTCTTCAATAACATATGGAGATAAGTATTGTAATATAGGCCCCACCTTCACAGCTGTGTTGAGACTCTCTTTGAGAATCTGACCTTCTTGTACACATTGCCTAGCCTCAGTGTTTTCTGGATCCTGGAATCAAGCCTCTGTGACCTTTTAACTCGTAGATTTTCATGCCTGAAAAACAACAACACCTAGTAGTAACTTATGGGATAGCCTAGATGTCCACAGACAGGTGAGTGGATAAGAACACAGTTTATATTCATGAAGAAATTTAACTCAACCACAATGAGGAAGAAAACTATGTCATTCGTAGGGAGATTAGATGTCACTGGTAACGATTATGCTGACAAACGAAACTGACTCAATAAAGCAAAGACAAAAATGTAAATCAACACAAAAGAACATGCCAGCAAAAGGGGAACTGCTTGGGGAGAGAACAGTGGAGTACAGAAGCAAAGATCAGAAGGTGAGGTGAATGTGACCACAACACTTAGTAAGTACCCTGCCAGAGCTCTGTGAGTATATAGCTAAGAAGCTATTCTTTATGATGACCTGCTGAAGTTCTCGTAGGAAATCTCAATAGTCTTTTACTCAGCCCATCCTGTTCAAGCCGCTGGTGTCTGATTTGCATCTGGATTCTCACAACTCATTAAAAGTCACTTTTAAAATTTGACGTATGTGTATTGTATTTACAACAGTCCCAGGTCTGCCCTCCAACCCCTCTGGTGGCCTTCTCCCAAATCTATTTCAAATTCATGACCTGTTTTTATCTAATTGTTTTACACACACACACACACACACACACACACACACACGAGTCAATTTGGTATTGCCAGGATGTGCTATTTTACAACTATCAACTTTGTATTGAAGAACAAATCAAGGTTTTTTCCTCCTTAAGGTTTTTCCTTCTTAGGTTTAGTCTTCTAAGGGGAGACTAATTCTCCCTTATTCGGCAGTCATTAGTTGTCTGTAGATTGTTTTTTATCTAGAGGCAGAAACTTATTGGATTTCCCACTCCCACAATAGCATGTCAACTGGTGGTGTCATTCATTGCTCATGTCTCAGATAGACAAGCATTTTATGTACACAGCTCCCCTCTCATGATGGAAGGAGGAACAGTCTATCAGCAGATGGCTTGGTCCCCCTCATTCTTACAATCTTTCTGACCCATCTTTGGAAACCTTCCCTGAGCCTTGTTTTGGATGCTATGAGTTGTAGAGGCATACCCACAGTCGGTTTTCCTTTGTATTTTGAACTGGTATATCTTTCTGTAATGGTCTCTGCTTCAGAAAAGAAGCTTCTTTGGTGGAATCAAAAGGGCTGCACATATCTGGGGGCATACGCGTAAGTATTTAGAATGAAGTTGGAGAGTATATATGTTTGAGAAAGTTATAGTAATAGATTCTTCTCTAAGTTCCATGACCTCATCATAGAACTTTATGAATTTCACGGATAGTTGGCTAGGTTTATGTTACCTGGCATGAATTCGTTCCTATTCATAAGCCTTAATTAGATAGCTGGTCACCATCAAGCTAAAAGTGGCACCATGGTGACCTTGATAATTCCAGCTGTTCCGTCCATGGTTTGGGGGTTTAGTTGGATTCACATGACTTTTCAACATGGTTTCCACAAATTCAGAAGCTTCTGCTCTAGGAGTGTATGATTCAGATTGATCCCCCTTTCTCCTAAATTTAGCAGACTTCTTTTTCCTGTAGCTTCATTTCCCTGTGGTATCCAATAAAGTTTACTAATTTTCAATTCATTCAGCTTTATCTGGTAAGCACTGGATTGTGACATCTGAGCTCTTCCCATGTTGCAGCCAGAGCTAGAAATAGTCAACCCTTTCTTCCAGCAAGAGGACCCACAAAGAAAATGGGCAGTATTTTAAACAGAGGATCAGCAGATATGAAAGCACAAAGATACTATAAAAATGTCACTGATCTTGTCCAACTGTTGACTAGAGGACACATGACAGGTGTGGTTTAATCTGAAGGTAGAATGTATGTGTGGCACCACGGTGGGCAAGAGAACTCATGAACTGGAACGGATAAAGAAGATTCTTACGGTTTTATCTTGTTGTCATTGTTGTTGCTGTTGTTGTTGAAGTAAAGGAGGTCCAATTACGAAGCAAGTCTAAAGCATGTAACAAATTTGTCAATAGTGTTGAGATGTCATAACTGAGGTAAGAATAAGGCATTGAGTTGCTGGGTGTGGTCACCTGCTTCAGTCATCCCAGCACTCTGGAGGCAGAAGCAGGCGAGTCATTTCACATTTTCTCTCAGCTACCCAGTGAGCTGAAGGCCAGCTGCTAAGGCAAGGACACATAAACAGAAAATAAAGTGAATGAAATATAAGATGATTAAATTTATGTATGTGTGTATTTACATATATGTACTTAGTTCTTTTTGAAAAGAGCAAGAAAAAGCACATTGCCTAAAGAATAGCTCCTCGGCTCTTTCCTGTGCTTCTTCACATGCACGTAAGTGCCAATGCCTTTACACACAGAACCCTCTTTCTGACCCAGGATCTAAAATCCAAGGCCTGAGTTTGAGTAATTTAACAAGACCAAGGCTGGAAATGTGGCTTAGTGGCACAGCATTTGACTAGAATATACTATGCCCAGCTTCAAGCCCTAGTAGGAAAGTAGGGGCAGAACAAAGCCTTTTTCTCACACTGACTTAAATTATTTATTATTTAAAAATCACAAGTGTCATACACTCAAAGCATTCTTATAGAAAAAGGAAGGAACATATTTTTTTTTTTTTAAATTAAGTAACAGTAATCATTTACAAAGCCCTTTAACAGTGGCTTGAGCACACTGGCTTAGAATGTGACTCAGGATCATCACTTAGCCCATGTAAGTGGAGTGGTCTCGTCGTCTTTGTGAATATAGAGAGCATATTGCTACTCCTTTGTCTGCCTCAGCACCATTCCTACTTATGGGATCTTTCAAGATCAATTTATGGCAAATGTTGATCTCGTGTTCAATTATTTGCCAACTGGCTCCAGCACTGATGCACATTTTCTCCACAATTTTCACATTTCTTCTTCTCGCTATCAACATCAGAGAGATTGCCTCTCTGTTCACGCTGATCTCAAAGAAGTGGTGAGCCTAAAGGAGAGACAGTGACTATTGTCTGAGTCTGAGTTTCTAAACCTTGAATCTACTTTCCCCCATTATTCAAGAAAGGTAACACTTAAAATTTCTAAAAGAATTTCCTATTCCTAAATAACTGGGAAATACCGGCAGAAGGGCCCCCCCCCCAAACCTGAGCCAACTATGGCATTTATAGTCACTTAGTAGCCAATAATTTGAATTGGAAAAGATGACATGACTTTTTTTGTTTGTTTTAGTATAGCAGGGAGCTGGAGAGATGGTCCAGGTATAACTTGCTTTGCATGAAAGGAGGGGATTCCAAGTTCGATTCCCCAGAACTCTTTTAAACGTCAGATGTCCGCCTGTACCTAACATCCTAGCACATACCTAGCAACCTAGAGCTGAAAAGCTGAGAAGGATGCTTTTGACTTACTGGTCATTCTAACTGAATCATTAAGGTCTAGGTTGAATGAAGGACACTGTCTCACACAATAAACAAGCAAGCAAACAAACAGACAAGTGGGCTGCTCTGGGTTGCTTTGTAACGAAGAGCACTTGTTCTTACTGAGTACTGGGGTTCAGTCCCTGGAACCCTCATAATTACTCGCAACCATCTCTAGCTCTCACTCCATAGGATCTGATGTGCTCTTCTGAGCTCATCGAGCATCAGGCATGCATGTGGTGCACAACATACATTCAGGCAAAACACTCCCCAAAATAAAACAACATAAATAAATTGAACTGAAATGAAAGTGAATAAGAAGGACAGCTGACATTGACCTCTGGTCTCCACATTCAAGGGAGCACACACACATGTGCACCTACTCATACAAGAAATACATACATACTACAAACATAGTTGAACATACAAACACATACAGACAGACAGACAGACAAACATACACACACATATAGAAATTTAAGAGAGGCGATCGGATAGGGGATTTCTGGAGTAGAAATTGGGAAAGGAGATAATATTTGAAATGTAAATAAATAAAATATCCAATATTAAAAAGAAATGTAAGGTTGTTGGGGCAGAGGGTGGGGGTGGTTCCTGCGGTGAGGCTGGGACCATCTGGCTCTCAGGCTCTTGTGCATCCAGGCACCACTGGAAGCTGCAGAAGAGCTGAGAACAGGGGCCCACAGTCCGGATCTAGCCCAGAGGCCGGGCAGGGGTAGGGGAAGCTCTGGCTGGTCCCTTAGGGAGAGTCCTTGGCTTGACAGCAGTGGTGGGCTTGAGCTTGGGCTTGGTGGAGGCTGAGGCTGGGAGCAGAGAGAGGCCTTCTAAGGGAGATTAGACGGCAGCTCTTTGGGCAAAGGCCTTCTCCCTGGTGTCCCACAGCAGATCCCAATGAAAAGAGAATCCACGGTTTTAAGTTGTTTATTGTCATGGTAAAAAGTAGATGTGTAAAACCATACCTCACTTTTCAGGGTGGTTCTGAGACTAATGCCTTTTTCAGGGAGAGATGTCTGGGAAGGAAAGCTTATAGACTAAGCCCTCCAGGCCTTTAGGTACCCCATTAAAATGGAGTTCTGTCTTGAGCATACATGACGACAGGTCACATCCTCTACCTGCGGAGGGGCTTGGGGCATTGCTCTTACATGATTAATGGCCACAAATCTATTGGGGGGGGGGCTGAGATTAGGAAACAGGCAAGGCACCTACTGTCCCTTCAGGGTTTCTGGGGTTTCAAGCCTTAGCTCAACTGGCAACCAGGTTACCTTTCATGGTCCCACAGAGAAAGAGATTGGCCCTATTATAGTTTATTATATTATATTGTTATGTTACATTATACTATTCAATGTTAGAGTAGAAAGAGCAGGAGAATGAACGAAGATAGGACCTGAGCTTTCTTGGTGATATACTCTGATTGTATGCTTTCAAAAGAGTAATAGAAAACTAAAAGTAAGCAAGAATCCAAAAATTGGTAAGTCGCAAAGAGCTGAGAGTGGAGGAGGGGAGGGGTAGTTAGATAAAGCCAACAGCAAACAAACAGCACAGGGAACTGGTATCCAACAGCTCTCCCCTTCAGTGTTTACGCAGTGAGGCAGAATAGCTACATTTCATCTCTGCCTCTTCTCTCCCTTCCCCGGGAAAATGTTCGCTTTCCAAAACAGATGAGCCATATGTCCACACTGAAGCTCGGAGGAAGCAGAATCTCAAGCTCCATTAGACTAGCAAAACCAGATATGCAATCATCATTAAACAAATAAAAGCTCTGCTTGCCATATAAATATAATTCACTTATATTTTCATATATAGAGACCTTATATATGTATAAGATTATAATATATTATATATTATATATATTTAATTAATATACATATATATGTATATATGGCAAGTTTAGTTTTAGGAACACAGGAATAACATTGTGAAGAGAAGGAAGTCTGACATGACCATGCCCAAAGCTAAGTGAATCATGAATAGTATCCATCAAGATAAAAACTAACAAATTATATAATTTTTGATAAAATAAGCGTTTTTGATGGTGACAGCTAAATAAAACCTATAATGTAACATAAAACAGTATATAAAACATTATTTGATACACTAAATGCTGAATAATTTACCAAAAATTACTTCAAGAAAATTATCCAAATCAAGAATTAAATGACCAAACAAAATTGTGAAAATGTAAAAAATATGAAATAAGTCAAGTAGACTTGACTGTTCAGAGGATTTTTCAAAAATAAACCTGTTTAAGCAATACATTCGCTATGCTCCTTGTCCTATCACTTCTGTAATTATAATGAAGCTCATTAAAATAAATATTTAATAAATGCATAAATGAGTAAAGACATGAGTAAATGAATGGAAAAGGAATATAAATACTAAATGATGTAAATTAAATGAATAGCTCTCATGAATAAATCAGCTTCCCATGAGTTTTCTAGCATTCTATGTAGAAATAATGCCATCTAAAATGGTTGCTTTGAGTAGATCACAGCAAAGGATTCATCTGAAAAGGGAACTTATTCATATAAATTTGTGACTATAATTAATATGCAGTAAATATACTTTCTTAAATCCTCTAACTTTTAAAACCCTTAACACATTATAGTTAAACAATATTTCCACTAAAGGCAACAATCCCACTTGTCTTCTCATAATTCTTTAACATGAGATATATTGTATTCCTGAGACTAGGAGACAGAATTCTCCATGTGTTTTCTTCCCCAAATATTAAACTTATCAGCTTACCTGCCCTTCATCCACTGCTATTTGTGACCATCAGAAACATTTCCCATTGCCCTTTCCATAGCTAGTTTTGGGTTAGCTTTAAAAAAAAAGAATAAACCTATATCGACAGCAAGCAGTCTGGTTGTAAGCCTTAGAACAGGGAGTATTTGCTGTTTACCTTTCAAGTGTCTGCAATTTTATTTTTATCTATAAGCAAATAAATGTCTTATAGGGGAGTTATTTATATAAACCCATCCATTATCTATTTCTTTGCCACAAAGAGGGGCAGTGACAGCTATTATTGGAAAATAGGGCTTATTATATTATGTAAACAGATACATTTAGTGTCTGGAGAGAGAGAAATCATAACTTGATGGTTTGATGAGTGATGTTCCCAGTTTCTGCCTGTATGCATGGATAAGCCTGGGCTCTGATTAGAAAAGCTGTTATTTGGAATTGTGGCAGAAATTGTACCCACTTACAAAAGTAAGTGGGTAAGCATCACTTTCAATGTTCTATCTTAACACAAAGAACTTTCTGCATTTTTACATCCTGTTGCACGGAACTACCCTCTCCTCCAAACACCCACAATTTTCAGGAAGCTGCTGGGATCACACAAATATTCATGGCATCTGGCCTTGTGATCAACTTACCTTCCCTCTTAGATGGGGGAGTCAGGGGATCCTTACCTAAAAATTCATTTGAATCCAATTCTGCCCTAATTGTAACTAGTTGAAGGGAAGGGTGAGAAAATATAGATGAGGAAGGACAAGGGGACACCACCCCAACTATACAACTCTGAGGAAACCATCGGAATGTCTGGGTGCAGACTTTCCCTGGTGGTTCCTTTACGGTAAGCCACCTGTACTCCTGTTCATATTTCCTCACCCGCTGATCTGTATGTAAGTCTCATAGACTCATTGGTCAACCCAGTAAACTCGGTTTGGATAGCACCAGACCTTGTCCTTGGGACCTTAGGAGAAGGGATAGACATCTTTTATTCATCCCAGGGAAGGAATTTTAAAAACACATTCCAATTTATTATCAGTGTTAAAAAGATAAATGCTAGCCCAGCTCACTCGCAACTCTTGCCAATTCTTAAAGAGTTGACTTTAAATTTTTAATTTAAATAAGGTTAATCATAGTATTTTTAGCAACAAAATAAATCTGACAAAGTCCTAATTAATCTAAGAAAGTAAAAGGTGTGGACTGTTTTAAACCAAGTGAGTTAGCAATGCAGGCAACCTTGTCCTTCCGCCAGGTGTGTAAATTGGCTCACCGCTAAAAGAGGAGTTTACGCTTTGTCTATGTGCCATTTCAGAACAGTCAATGTATTTAAAAGGATTAATTATTTGCTTTTGAAAATTGTATTTCATTATTTTAATACCACAGTAAATACATTCAGATATATATTTAGCGCATGTACACTAAAATCCATGGTAATTGAATCTAGTTTCTTGGGCTGCCACATCCTCTCCTGAATAACGACTGTCTTCGCAAGCGTTTTGATGTTCTTCTGTTTATTTATTTCTGAGACATAGTCTCAGTTATCTCAGACTGGCCTCAAAGTCTCTTTGTAGTTGAAAATTTAGCTAGAAATTCCTGAACTTCCTGCCTTCACCTCCAAACAATTGAGATAATGCATATGAACAACCATGACCCATTTATGTAGTGCTGGAACTCGAAGCCAGGCTTCTGTGAGTGCTACACAAGCACTCTACTACTGAGCCGTGCGCTCAGTCTCATTTACAACACTCCTACATCTATCTACATATGCTTCCCCCCACTCATTTCTGTGCCTACATATTATCATCATTTTAAAGGTATAAAAATATAGTGTTATCATGTATTTTTTTACTTCTCTGAAAGTTAAGTCATTGCTGAGTTTATTTTTCTACCAGAATAATAAATATAATGAACAATAAAGTTATTTCGATGTTCTAAAATAAATTGGCTCATGCTTTCAGCTGGGACCATGCCATCTTTGTTAAAACTAGAAATATAACTAGTAACATTGACTGGATCAACTTCATAGAGTTGAATAGTATTCACATTCATCTTGTTTCATCTTCCCTTTTGTAAAAATTGATAAAAATATGTATATGCAGGCTTATGTATATGAATTCATGTGTATGTAAATGGGGATGTCATACTGTCAGGTATACCTCATAAGGAGCTTGCTGGGTTGTATGCTATATGTGTTCTTAATTTCTAAGGAACTTCCATGATGATTAACCTAATGACTGCATCAATCTACATTTCTACCAAAGTGTCATTTCCCTAGTCCATACTGACATCTCTTGACTTTGATTAGCATTTCCTTGTAACTTATTGTGAACTGTATGAGTCTGTTATAATGTTTGGAAATTAAAATCTTCTCAGGCTATTTTTTGCCACATAAGTAAAGTGGATGCAAGCATCCACTAATTTTCAAGTGGGAAGCAAAGACACCTGGAAAGGATGGTCTCTTGAAGAAATAGTACTAAGGAAATTGTGTTTCTATAATCAAAAGAATAAATTTGGAGCTCTGTTTTTCACAAAACACAAAGATCAACTCAAAATGGATAAAAGACTTAAGCTTGACACCTGAATCTATAAAACTCCTATGATAGCACACTACAAGAAACCCCTTGACATTGATCTTGGCGATGAGTTCTTGTTTCAGATAACACAACAAAAGCTTAGGCTACAAAGGCAAAAACAAATACACGGAGACACATCACAGGGAGAAGTGTCTGCACAGCACAGGAAACGATCATGAAAATACAGTTGTAGCCTACAGACTGGGGAAAGACACCTCAGGGATTGTGAAGAAAGGAACATAGGCTTTAAGATTTTCAGACTCAATAACACTCTACATTGATTTGGGGACAGCTGATCATCATAATAGTGGTAGTCTTTTCATACACTTACCGTGTTTTATACTGTTTGGATATACACTAGTTTAATATATTTACATATTCATGAGCTTTTATTACAAAACACTGGTACTCCTTAGGTCTAATAATTTTCTTCTCCTGCATCAATTTAAAGTGAGTTTTTTAATAGTGAGTTTGGGTAGTAGATAATACACACAACAGAAAACAGAGAGACATCACATATTTGAGCATCATTTAAGTTCATGTGCATGTGTGCATGCACACATACATACATAGAGAAGCAGAAAGAGAGAAAGAGCAAGAGAGTGGGAGAGAGACAGAGAGAGAGAGAGAGAGAGAGAGAGAGAGAGAGAGAGAGAGAGAGAGAGAGAGAGAGAGAAACAGAGACAAAGGGAGAGAGAGAGGGTGATCTCTGACTACTGAGAGTGTAGTGAGAGAAATAAAGAAGGGCAAAAATTACAGTGACCCCAAGAGCTGCATAAGAATAAAAACCTTATCTGCTAACTTTATCTATCTGGCTTGATTTATAACGAGTCACTACAGCTACATTCCATAATCACAAAGGAGTTTCAATGCATCTAGAATTAGTTCTTTCATTTTTTTTTTTAAATTCTGTGGTAAATAAATGCTAGGTATGTTATCTTTATTTAATTATCTATTGAATTATACTTGAAGGCATTTAAAAACCAACCATCTCCTCATGTAGAACAGTATCTCTCATTCTATTTATGTTAAGATTATGAATAGTCACGATAAGGGAAAATGTCTGTGGATAATATGTATATTACTAACTTATAGCTTCTTTAAATCTGCTTCTTTATAGAAAAACAATTTTTATTCACACACATACTATACTTTCTCAATTTTAGTTGGATGTGTATGAAATTGTAGTGCTGGTATTCAGACATAAAGATTAACAGGTCTCAGAAGGACACTCCTAAAGATGCCATGGCTGCTCAACTGTGGATCAGTGTGGACAGGGAGCATGTTCTCAACATTGGAAACATACCAACTACTCCCTGAGTGAGGCATGCTAATTGACTTAGAGTTTCACCTCACATCACTTAATTGGAGATGATAAAGGTCATTAAATTTCAGATGGCCCTGTGAATAGCCAAGTGGTAGAAAGACAAAGCAAGCAGACGTTGTGAGGTAGCCTTCACCCTGGGACAATTTTTTTTTCCCCCACAGCTGAGCAAATCTGCTTGGACATTGTCTTAATCACTGTTAAATTGCTGTGAAGAAACACAATGAGCATGGCAACTCTTGTAAAAGAAAGCATTGAATTTTGGCTCGCTTACAGTTGGAGAGGGTTAGTCTATCGCCTCTATGGCTGGGAACATGGCAACATGAAGGAATTCAAGGTGCTGGAGAAGTAGCTGAGAGTTTTAAACCCAAATCTGTAGGTAGCAGGAGAGACACTGAGGCTGCCTTGGGCTTTCAAAACCTCAAAGGCCAAAAAGCCCACTCCCAGTGACATACTTCTTCAAACAAGGCCATGCCCCCCAATCCTTTCAAGTAGTCCCACTCATTAAGCATTCAAGTATATAAAGCTCTAACAACCATTCTTATTCAAATGATCATATTCCATTCCCTGGCCTCCATATGGCTTTTAATGAAATTTCGTTCAGGTCAACTTCAATAGTCCCATAGTAGTATCAACACTGTTTAAAGGTCCAGAGCTCAACATCTCTTCTGACTGAAACTCGTGGTAATCTCTTAACTGTAATCTTCTGTGAAATCAAAATTCAAAGGCAAATTATAGAATTTCCACCATACAATGACACAGAATATTCATAACCATTCCAAATGGGAGGAAAGGGAGTATAGTAAGAAACTACTGGACCAAAGCAAGACAAGAGAATTAGACAAACTCCAAAATCTGCATCTCCGTGTCTAATGTGAGAGAGCTCTTCAGATCTTCACTCCTTTTAGCTTGTTGGACTGCAGCATATTTCTCTCTTCTGGGCTTGTTCCACACTCTGTTCCATCTCTCCTTGGCAGGTATTCTGCAGAATCAGAACTATGTGGCTGAAGCTATCAAGTTCTACTTCCTGGGGCTAGAACATCATAGAATTACTCAATTACATCTGCATCAGCTTTCAGTTTTCAACGGATTCCTTTACTGCTTAACATTTTCTTTTTTACTAATTAATTTATTCATTTACTTCACATTCCAATTGCAGCTTCTCTGCCTCTCTCTGTCTCTCTCATTCTCACTCTCTGTCTTCTTCTTCTGTGAGGCTAGATTAGGCAGTCCAGTTAGGGGAAATATATATATATATATATATATATATATATATATATATATATATATTTTTATATATATATATATATATTTTTATATATATATATATATATATGGCCTAGGTATATCACATGCATGATCTCTCATAGTTCAGTATCACTGAGCTCCTGTAGGTCCAGGTTAGTTGATTGTGTAGGTTTACTTGTGGTTTTCTTGCCCCTCCTGGTTCCTTCAGTCCTTTCTCCCATCTCCAGTAAGATTCCTGGAGCTTAGACCAATGTTTGGCTATGGGCCTCTGAATCTGCTTCCATCAGTTTCTGGGTGAAGCCTCTCAAAAACCAGGCATACTAGGCTCCTGTCTTCAAGTATAGGAGAATATCATTAATAGTGTCAAAGGTCAAGTGTGTGCTCTCTCATGGCATGGGTCTCAAGTTGGACCAGTCATTGATTGGCCATTTCCTCAATTTTTTCTCACTCTTTATCTCTGCACATTTTATAAACATGAAGAATTGTGAGTCAAAGGCTTTGTGGCTGAGTCAGGGTCCACATCCTTCTATCGGAAGTCTTGCCTGGTGACGGGAGGTGACTGTTTCAGGTTTCATATCCCCTGTTGCTAGGAGTCTTATCTAGGGTCATGTTCACAGATTCAGGGGAGAACATTTGATATTTTCTTTAATTAATTTTCATTAGCTGGAAGATTAGTTTGATTGAGTCTTGCCCTAAGATCGTCACTACCTTTTTTTCCATTTATCATCAGGCTTTTCTTTAAGTTTTTATCTCCTTGAACCCTGGACTTAACTCTATTATATTTCCTGCCGTGCCTTTTCTCTTCAAACTGTACTTTTATATTCTTCCTTGTACAGCTCGTTTCTTTTCATAATAGATCTGTTTAAGAGTGCCACCAATAACCACATAACACAATCAATATTAAGCTGCCTTGAAAGCTCTTCTTCTGGTAGCATTAATCCCAAACTGTTCAATTTTGCCAAAGGCCAAGTACAGAAAGCAGCCACATTCTTTGCCAAAATATCACAAGAATGGTCTTCAGGCCACTTACTAATATTCTTCTCATCGGAAACCTCTTAAGCTGGATTTTCTTAATCTATATTGCTCTCAGTACCATTTCTACAATCTTACCAGTACGGTCCATTAAGCCCTGCCTAAAGCATTCAACTGCTTTCCTAATTTAAAGTCCTAAGGTCCACATCTTCCCAACAAGTTACAAGAGTGGTTGCAGTAATATCCCACTTCCTGGTACAAACGTCTGTCTTAGTCATTGTTCTATTGCTGTGAAGAGACATTGTGACTATGACATTTTCTCTTAGAAAGGGAAGCATTAAATTGGGGCTAGCTTAGAGTTTCAGAAGCTTGATGCACTGTCATCATTTAAGGGAACATGACAGCATGCAGGCAGACACGGGGTTTGAGGAGTAGCTGAGAGTTTCACATCTGACTCTGCAGGGAGCAGGCAGAGAAGTGGCTGAGAGTTTTACATCTAGATCCACAGGAAGCTTGGAGAGAGAAAGCCAATGGGTCCAGCTTGAACTTTTGAAACCTCAAAGCCTACTCATAGTAGCACACTTCATCCATCAAGGCCACACTTCCTAATTCTTTAAGGTAGTGCCACTTCCTAAGTATTCACGTTTATGAACCTAGAGGGACCATTCTTTTCAAACCAGCACAGAGGTTGTTACAGTAATGTAAGCCAAGGTTACCTGATAGAGTCTATAAAAACTGAAAAGCATCTGGGATGGAGAGGTCTCAGCAAAATGAGGTTGAGACAACTTTATTGAAAACAATCTTTATCAAAAACAGAATAGAATGGTGGTTGCCAGGATCAACCCAATGGTTAGTTGACAGGATACAATGAATCTTGCAATCTATACAATATACACAAGATTAATGTCTAAGACTCATTGCCCTGTCAAACGTCTACATGTTTCTCTGTGTCCCAGGGAACATGGCAAAACATGGGTGTCGAGTATTTCACTCCCTAAGATAGAGACTCAGTTTCTCAGAAAATAAGTGGTCCACAGTGCAGCAAGAGCCACGTACTCTATCCTGATAAACCTATGATGCATGCTTTTTAAGGAAGCTAGACCAGGCCACCTCAGTGATTCCCTGCCCAGTAACTTAGACTTCAACAGATTCCACTGCTGGTCATATGCTATCACACCACTACTGAGTTCATGAACTCCCACATGTTCTACATCATGGCAACCACTGATAAACAAATCTACTTCTTCCATGAATCAAAAAAAAAAAAAAAAAAAAAAAAAAAAAAGAGTCAAACATATGCCTCTGACCTCTACATACATGACGTGGCATTTGTATCCCCATGCAATGACCAATAACATAACTAATAAATATTTTTAATTCTAATAAATAGCATATCTGGGAAAGAAAAGAGAAATTCTTTTTGAAATATCGACCATCTGGGTTAAATACAAGTTCTTAGAAAATATACATCCATTTACTAGGAAAAAAAAGTCCACAGTGCCTAAAATAGAACAAGCTATTATTTGTACTGAACTCTCCAAGAAGCCAAAGTTGAGTTTGTCTGTGAGCCCCTGCGGGTAGGACAGGCGTAAGTATATCCACATGCTTGGAAGCCCATGATTAGCATGTCTAGCAGGTGCTGAGCGCATCAGTGAGATCCTGCTCTTGGTTGAGAGAATGTATATGCAAATCTAATAATCCCCAGAAAATCTTGGGAATTCTGAACTGAATTCAAGTAGCACTCCTTGGAAGCACCTCTATCTCTTTGAGAATCTTGTGTTTCAAGCAATTCGTGTCAAAAAAAAACAAAACAAAACAAAAAAAAAAACATCAGAGTAGGAAAGGATAAAAATCCTTAATTTTTCTGGAGCAAAATTAAATATGTAGATAATACAAAATACAAAGAAGCCAAAATAACATGACAGTGTTAGTTTTCTCTTAAACCTTTGAAAGTACAGGTCTAAAATGGACTGGGGAATTTTTGTTAAGTGCACTCAAAATATACTATCATGGCATTCAATTTCTTTTAGCTATTGATTTTTAAAATTGGTTTAGACACAATTTCTCAGTAAATTATAAGTCTCACTTGACCAGAGTACCATCCTCTGACTCGGTACTGTAGACAAAAGCTTAACACAATACCTGAGCAAATCAATACCTCTTTCTCCAAAATAAAAGCTCAGCTGGGAGTAGCAGGATGACAGATACAGAACACCATTGAACAAGTCAAAGAACAAGGAACGAGGTGGCTGGAGATGTCTCCATGCACTTGAATGATGAGCAAGTGAAGGATCATGTGTGCTCTCTTGGCTTTTACGAAACTGACCCCATAAGAGAGTGAATGCTGCTATTTTTGAAGTCCTTAATTATTTTCTTTTCCTTTGCTTTGGCTGTGCTGGGGTCACAACTGGAGATAGTAAATATTAGATCTGAGCTTGAGCACAGAGTTATACCCCGGGGTTGTTTGAGTTTAGCTAACAAAGTGTCCTGATAAGAAGTAAATTCTTCCCTAACAGCGTTTTTTTCCGAAAGGTAACGCATCCTTGTTGCTGCACAGCCCGCTGCCCCATGCAGTGAATTCAATAAGCCTTTTTCTTAAAGTAATTACAAATAAAAAAAAATTTTAAATGTTCTAGCTTAATGTATAAAATAACTATAATTGCATAATCATAGTTACTATAAAATGCTATGCTTTCTGTATTCTTTCCAAATACCCATTTAAATTCTCTCAGTCAAGTAGACAGAACGTGTCTTAGTCAGGGTTTGTATTTCTGCACAAAACATCGTGACCAAGAAAGAAGCAAGTTGGGAAGGAAAGGGTTTTCTCAGCTTATGCTTCCACATTTGCTGTTGATCACCAAAGGAAGTCAGGACCGGAGCTCACACAGGGCAGGAACTTGAAGACAGGCGCAGATGAAGAGGCCATGGAGGGATGCTGCTTACTGGACTACTTCCCCTTGCTTGTTCATCTTGCTTTCTTATAGAACTCAGGACTACCAGCCCAGGGATGGCACCACCCACAATGGGCTGGGCCCTCCTCCCTTGGACACTAATTGAGAAAATGCCTTACAGCTGGATCTCATAGAGGTATTTCCTCAAGGAAGCCTCCTCTCTCTGTGATAATTACAGCTTATGTCAAGTTGACACACAAAACCAGTCAGTACAGAACATAATAACCATATTATTAATGGAAAATCTAGAAGGCACGAATGTCTCTCAGTTCAGAACATTTTAAAAATAGAAAACCAGTAGATTTTCATGACCCAACAACATCTAGTCAGGTTATTAAAGACATTTTGGATGTTTGAATCCCATTGTGGATACCAAGTTGTTCTGTTTAAACGTTCTGCTATAACGCTATTGCTTAAGAATGACAATAGGCATCATTTCCCTTTGGCCAGTTTTATGGCCAAAATTTCATTCTAGCAGCTGATATTTGATAACAAACTCATGTAATATTTTTTTAACTTGTCAAATTTTCTTCAAATAAAATTCCATTTTATACCCCTCATATAGAAAACTTCATTTAAGGTAGAGGTAAACAGTTTACAGCCATGGTAACAAGTAAAACCCTGATTTTAGTAGTTTGATTCAAGAAAGAACCTGGAGTTCTTTGAGAACTCCATTCCCCATGGATTAGTTTCCAGGAATATAGTTCTAGAAATGAATAGATTAACAGTGATATTGATTATAGTGTCAAAATTTCTGAAAATGCTGTCTCTTCATATTTTATTACAATACAATTTTCTTTATATAAATGCAGAGATTTCATAACTGGGTAGCTATGAAGTTTTTAGTTGCTGCTTCAACAAATGCCCTCCTTTCTGGCTTAGATTTTTTTTTGGGGGGGGGGTTCGAGACAGGGTTTCTCTGTGTAGCCCTGGCTGTCCTGGAACTCACTCTGTAGACCAGGCTGACCTTGAACTCAGAAATCCGCCTGCCTCTGCCTCCCAAGTGCAGGGATTAAAGGCATGTGCCACCACCACCCGGCAAGCTTAGATTTGATCTGGCCTTGTGTTCTTCCCTGATGTATATATTTTCTTCAGCAGTTTCAGTGGTCTAGCCTTTTCAGCCACATTCTTTCTTTCTGAAAACTTGACCAAACTTTATATATCAGTGATTTCATTTAACAGTTCACACACAGCTCCTTCACCTCCCACCTCTAACCTCAGGCACTGAATGTAACTTCTCTCAATTCGTGCAATGAAATACATACTTATAAAATTACTGGGAGCCTTCCTCCACGTGCCAGGCAAGGCAGCATTTCAAATGACTCAATCCATGGGAAGCCTTATGTTTTCACTGTCACTGGGTTTCAAATGTCACTTTGTCTACAGAACTTTGTCCAGATCACCAGGCCCTCTATGACTATTGAAACATTCAAAAATCTCTAGAGGGAAGCAAAGAATCTTCTCACCCGTGATTTAAATGTTCATGTTTAATCCTGTCTGATCAAGTTGATTGTATCACCTTTAAGGATAATCTTTGCCTTGTTCCTCACTTGAGGTTTGCTTTTTAAATTTGAGCACACAGTATCTTTTATCCCAATATTCTTACCACTGCTAATAATATTTACTGCCATCTAAATGCAGCTAGCCTCTTCTTAGTATTTACTTTCATGTTATTCGTTGGACTTCATTGTTTATTTTTTTTAATCATAAAACAGCACTGATGTGGTTTCTTTATATACATCAATCTTACCAATGAGATTTTTAACCCATTTGGGAAGTCTGTATAATTTGAGCAATGTCATACAATCACTAACAGAAATATCATGGTTGGTTTATCTGTATTACCCCATAGCACAAATCACAATACTTCTGATTGGATCAGTAGCTTCTGAAGATACTGAGATTTTCTTTATTGAATTATTGCACATGCTATTAACAGATTCTCTCTTATTTTCCTCTGGTTAGTTCATAGCACAAAGTAACCCCTACTACCAAGAAGACTAGTGATTGTAATTCATAATTTGAAGCTACATCTCTGCAGTCTCAACAGAATATTCTTATATGCAACTAAAATAGAAATGTAAATGAACTATATGTGGTTAATTACATGGTAAGTGTAATTAATTACATGTTAATTACATGTTAATACTTGTGTTTGTTGGATGTTTTCTGGTATATTTATTATTTCTATTTTATGTGTATGACTGATTATCTGAATTCATGTATGTGTAACACATGCATGGAGTGTCAGCAGAACACAGAAGAGGACATTAGATCCTCTGGAACTGTAGTTTCAGGTGGCTTCTGCCATAATGTGGGTGCTAGTGATAAAAGTAGCATCTCATAAAAGAGCAGCCAGTACTTTAAACCTCAGAGCCATCTCTCATTCCCTTCACTTGATTTTTAAGAAATTCTAAATGCTTTTATTTATTCAATAAGTGGTTCATTAATATATACCTCCCCCAGCTTTTATTCACCAGCTTCTTAATAATTTGTCATAAAGTGTAATCATCAACCTTGTGAAAAATAAATAGGTTAGGCTTAGACTTCAGAAACTAAGCAATATGATTTCCATAATTTTCAGAAGCTAGAATATAACATGGGGATATTTCAAAAGTAAGTACTTTATGTAGGATGACTGCAGAAAAACTGCTGTACTCAAAAGTACTAAATGTAAAAAAGTTTATTTTTCATTTCTTTCTCCTATTCAGCCATGAAGCAAATGTCTCAATGTCAGGGAATTGTTGAGCAGTTTTCATAAACAATCAACTTTTGACTTCTACCACGGGTGCACCTGTGTCCTGCCCTATATCTTTTGCATCAAGGAGCTGAGGAAATCCTGAAACACATCCACACCAATAGGAATAAGCAGATGCAGAAGCAGTAGCAGAAGCAGAGGAAGAAGAAGCAGAGGGAGAAGAAGAAGAAGAAGAAGAAGAAGAAGAAGAAGAAGAAGAAGAAGAAGAAGAAGAAGAAGAAGAAGAAGAAAAGGGTAGAGATATCCTGCAATTCTAGCTTAGAACTCTTAGAACACATCACATATTTCTTAGACAGCATTGGTGAATTCTATCACAGTTACTCTAGTGTTTAAGGTAGGCTATAATGTAGAACAATTTGTGCAGAAAAACCATATCAGAACTGGATTTAGATGAACCATGGCATTTTGGAAGTGTTGATGGAGACTAACAATGTCAAATGAGCACCCATATGTTTCCTTTTGAATAAGCATCTGGTAATGTTATATAGTTTACACTGACTAATGCACTCTTGTGGGGAGCCGCAACTGCCACTATATATATATTGAACACCTGGTCTCCAGCCAGAGCAGAGAGCATTGATAAACAAGCCCTTAGTTGGAAAAGCTGGGTGCCTCTAGTTTGTGATGCAAGATGGCATGATTTCCTGCAGTCTATTGTGCTTTGCCATGTAGCTGATGCTGATTGGGACCAGGGAAAGTATTTAACCCACAAGGGCTGGGGGCTGGAGAGAATGATAATTAGGAGTAAGTATGTAGATATAGAAGTAAGATGTAGGGAATAGGAGTAAGTAGGAAATAGGAGTAAGTAAGAAGAAAGTAAGATGTAAGTAGTAAGATATAAGTAGTAAGATGTAAGTAGTAAGATGTAAAGATGTAAGTAGTAAAATAGAAGAAGTAAGATAGAAATAAGTAAGATGTAAGAACCAAGATTACAAGGTTCATAATTAAACTGCATGGGGAAGAGCTCGTTGTTGCCTCCTTTTATTTCCGCTGGACGGTAAAAGGCACCCGACACACTCTTCCTAAATTGTTTAAAGTTACTATGCTGGTGCTACTATATGTTTTCTGCAGCAATTGGAGAGGAGGGCATCTTCCATCATAGCTGTTCTACATTGTAAGCATTCTAGATGCCATGGGAAATAAGTATGTTAATGGTATATTTTCTTTATGCAATAAATACACAAATATTGGGACTGATTGCTTTGGCAGCATGAGTATAGTAGAGGATGACCAAGTCAGTCAACAACGTGAGGAGAGGCCCTTGTCCCTGTGAAGGTTCTGTGTCCCAGTGTAGGGGAATACCAGGGTCAGTAAGTGGGAGAGGGTGGGGTGTCGAGCAGGGGGAGGGAGGGAGGGAACAGCCATTTGTTCTTGTTGTTTTTTGGGTTTTATTGGGGGGGAGGGGAAACTGGGAAAGGAGAAATTATATGACATGTAAATAAAGAGAATCTCTAACAAAAATGTATATATGATTACGATGTTAAGCATGCTGAATATTACTTTGGATGAAGAACATATCAAAGTCATTTAAGGGTTAAGGGTTGTCTGTATTGTCATGAACTAATAGAGATCTTCATTGTTGTATGAACATTGCCACTGGCAGCCATGACAAGGTACATTGCCCACAAATAAAGTCCACTAAATTAATGATCAGAGTCATTATTTATGGTCTCTCAAGCAGTGAATATTTATTATGTTGAAGATTCATAATGAAAAGTAAGGAAAACTTGAGTTTAAGTTAGACAATCATTTTTACTTTTGTATAATATATAGATTCAAGAATGACAGCTGTAGACTCTTGTTACACAAAGGAAGAAAAAGAAAGAGATTTAGGCCGACGGTGGTGGCACACTCCTTTAATCCCAGCACTTGGGAGGCAGAGGCAGGCAGATTTCTGAGTTCAAGGCTAGCCTGGTCTACAGAGTGAGTACCAGGACAGCCAGGGCTACACAGAGAAACCCTGCCTCGAAAAACCAAAAAAAAAAAAAAAAAAAAAAAAAAGAGAGAGAGAGAGAGAGAGATTTAGGTCCTTTGGGACCCTTCATTTCTATTTATTCATTTTATATGTGTATAAATATATGTGTATATATATGTACATATATATGTGTATATATATATATATATATATATATATATATATATATATATATATATATATATATATATATATACACATATATATGTCGGAAGGATTCTCCAGACCTGTCCTTTGGTTCATGTTCATTTCTCAGCTCCTTGAAATGTACTCATCTTAAAAACTAGTGACTGATTTTTTTTAACATGGAAAAAATGTATGAAATGTATATTATAATTAAAGAATTATATAGATGTCAGGGGAACATGATTTTAGTACAAAATATACTGTAAAAGCAATAACAACAACAGCAAAGTCCTAAAATGAATATACTCTTCACATGCGTTTTATATATATATTATAGGTTAGGGGACCAGGAATATAAATGCCAATTGGTTACTTATCTACTGAATTCTTATTTGTAATGTTGCATCCAGATACAGTTGACTTCTCCACTGATAGATATTAACTGCTACTAGTCACCTCTTCATCACTATGACGAAATGTCTGATAAAATTTACCCTTGAAGAAAAAAATACTGTTTTCCGTTTTGTTTTTTTTTACAGTTTTGGATGCATCGGTCTAAAATCAGTGGGTGCATTATATGTACCTGTTACTGAATATGTAATGTAGCGGATCCAGCTCCTCATCTCCTCAGTCATGAAGTGAAGAGAGAAGAGGACACGGGGTTTCCAGTGTCCATGTCTGCAGCACCTAAGATCACCAACTAGGGCCCACATGGCAAGGAAGACAGGATCTCCTGGTCAATGCACTTATGGAGACCAAACCGCTCATCCATGGAGAACACGAAACATCCAAAGTGTGCAGCCATCTGATGAAGCTTCTGACATGGAGTGACTTCAACTTGAGTCCTGCCCTAGACACTTACCGTATTTCCTTCATCAGTTCAGCCACAGCGAGTTCTTCCATCTGAGTGACTTCAACTTGAGTCCTGCCCTAGACACTTACCGTAGTTCATTCTTCAGCTCAGCCACAGCGTGTTCTTCCTGAGGAGCTGAATGGTGCTGACTCTACTTTACCAATATCCCCACATTAACTACTTTCTACAGTAGACTGACACTTGTGGAGTTCACCGGAGCTCAAATCAGAAGTCAATACCAGGGGAACTCAAGACAAAACCCTTCCATGCTTTCTCTATCATCTGAATATCCTCACTGAGAATTCTTAGTTTTTCCTCTCAAACGAAATGTCAAAATCTCAGCGCTGTAATTTAGTTCATACACAAAGACGCAAGGGAATGAATATTTATGCCCTTCCCGAGGAGCTGAAGCACTTTTGGCTGTTGCTCAATATGCTAGCTAGGCTGTTGCAACAGTACAGCTGACCCAGCGTTTTCATGGAAGTGTATGTTTGCCTGATGTTGGCCTCCTGCCGTAATATGGATATATAAGTAGGTAATTCAATGGATCCACCAGTTTAATTATCATCAAGAACAGGTTTCATAGTGACTTGCAGCCATTTCCTTAATTATAATTTCTCCCTTTTCCCGTATGTGTGAAGCTTAAAAACTGACTCTTTTCCTTTTAGTTCATAGCAGGCCTCATGCAGACCTTTAAGTACATAGAAAGAATGAAGCAGATGTTAAATTTGTTCTTTACCTAAAACACAAGTAACAAAAACCACATGATGACACAATTAGCTTAAGAAAAACTGTCAGTTGCATTTACTTATAAGAGAAAGTCTTTTGTTTCTCATACTATTGCTTATTATTTCTATTTCTTGCTTGAAAAATGTTATTATCTATTAAGTTAATATTACACTGTTATTTATATATAATGTTACCTGGAAATGTGCAATATACTCTAGATTATAAACAGTTTTGTGTACATTTTATATTTTATGGTGGGTATGTTTGGTATATACAAAAGTATGTGGCTGGGTGAACTTATGTACTTCCAAGCATAGGGCAGGAAAGGATATCAAATGTCTTCCCCTATTGTGTCTCATTAAAGCGATATGGGAAGCATTTCTTACTGAAGGTAGGCATCAGGTTTTCATCAAGGCTATTGGCCACAAAGCTCCTGAGACCTTCCTATTGCTTCTCACTACCAACCATTCTGAGCTGGAGATTCCGGCACACGTGACTACAGGTGGCATTTAAATGGTCCTGAGGATTTATGTTCAGGTCCTCAGATTTACACTGCAAAGTTTCTTACCCAGGACACCTCACTTGAGCCCTGTAACTTATTTCTAATTACTTAAGAATGTCTTGATACTAATTGCAAGTAATCCCATGTTGCTATCCTCCTCTATCCATCCCATCTGATTGGTTTCAAATGGGGGATTAACTAGCCCAAAGCCTAAAATAGTGTCCTGCTTGGAAAAACCATTTAAAAAATAGTCTGTTTCTTGTGTGTCATTTCTTATTAATCTACATCATGGCTCCAAAGGCTGGGAATGTTTCTTCCCCGTAAAAATGAATTCCTGATATTTTATGACTGTATACACTCAAGAGTTTCCCAAATTTGGGGAGAAAAATCACAAGTTTCTTGGTCTATAACCTTATTCTCACTGTCTTCTAAAGGAGAACAGAGGAAAAAGCAGATTGGGTTCCTAGGAACTTCTAATATCATACCTATGACAAAGCAAATATTAGCCTCTCACAGCAAAATTAGGGGACCTGTTAGCCTCCCGTTGCTATGCCACTTCTTCACAAGATTCCTTAGCAGTCTTGGTCAGGAAGCACAAGCTAAGTGCAATTGCTCCTTGCCTTTGAAACACGGGAGTCACAGCCAGGGTATAACTGATTAACAGATTGATTTATGTCTGTGTTCATTTCAGACTTTCCATAGGATAACACTTTCTTATGAGTCAAAATACCAATGAAACATTTGCAGCCAATATGAAGACATTTGTCCTTAATGTGAATTGTAGCAGAAGACATAAAACGTACTTGTTTCAAATGAATGAAAAAATATAATTAAGGGTTTGAAGACATGATTTTTTTTTTAGGACTACATGGTATGGGAAATAAAATTCAAAGAAATTGTCTTCTGATTTTCACATATATGTTGTGGTACACCACTACCCACACACACATACAGACATATATACCTACAAACATACATACATACATATATACATACACATAATATGTGAATGTATGCAATTTTTTAAATTCACTGAATAAAAACCCTAATTACATCCTTGGTAGTTGATTCTTTTCTATAAACATGGTCATTCAGAGGGTTCCCAGAATTCCCAAAACTCATCAGTAACTCAGTGTTTCTAAAATTATGTATTCAAGACATGGAGTTTATCCTAAAACCTTGCTTTCTTTGTGGGAAACTGGGAATTATACTCACTAAAATGAAAGTGATATTGTGGTCAACTCCCATTAACCGCCAAGGCAAGTCACTTATAGTGAGTCAATGTTTCACACATATTGCTATGCTGACTGCTAGGAGGGGTAGGCATGTTTCATGTGATTCCAGCAGAAGAGCATAAATTTGGCCTTGATTTCATCTAGAATGCCTCTTACATACATCTTTCCTCTGTTGATTATCAGCTACCAAAATACTAATAGTGAGTGCCGAGTCCTTCAGTCAATTACTGAATTCACTAGTGGCATAAGACACTCATCCTATTCTACAGCAACCCTCTGTGTCTTAATCAGTTTCCCCAATTTTTATTTTCATAATCGATCAACTCGATCAACTAAGTCATGTAAGATTTAACTCATGTGAGATTCTGAAACATGAGCCACATGTTTCAGAACACCCTGTTGTGGCAATAGGGTGTACATGGTTAGTTATGCTAAGGGAGGAAATGGAATTCCAGATAGACTAGAGAGATATTTGCCACCTGTTTTTTTTTTTTTTAGTAGAAAGGTCTATGTTTTATTTATGTTTCAACTGATTTAATTTGGGACATGCAGTTAAAGAGGGCTAGAATACATGGCTAAGGCACTTCCTTCGACTCAGGCGATTGATAGAAGCTCAGAATTTCCTCTGGATTGAACACCTGTAGTTGATTGGTAAAGACTGTTTGTGGATGGAGTTATCACTGCTGACTGGTGTGAGCTGATCTGCTGATATCCTGACAAGACAGATTGGATTTGCCCTAAAGAAATATTTCAAAACAGGATCACATCCTCGTTGGCTCTATTTTCCTTTCCTTTCTACAACTTCTGTTTGGTGTTAGGCTAGAAGAGAGGTTAGAGCATTTTCATACACTCATTAAAGTAGGCAATCTAAGCCTCCACAAAAGAGTCTTGTGGAAAAGTACCTGTACTTGTGATCTACTTAAAAAGACAAGAATTTGGGGGTCTCTGTAGCTTCCAATTGTGTCCCGTTTATTCTTAAAGCTTGACCTGCAGTTGCATACTCCCGGTTCTTTATCCCAGTATGCTTTACATACCAGGAACAATGAACAATTTAACTTTAAACTTTCTTAGTCCTTTGACTTGAAAGGCTGACTTCATTTGGAAGCCTAAATTAATGAACTCATCACTATAAAGCCAGAGCATGGAACATAAATTTTGTATCAATTCTATTGCTTTTAGTTTACTCTAAAAAAAAAATCATGTGTCTTTATACAGTTTGCCAACAACATTATTTATCAACTGCGTAAGTTACAGGAAAGTTACATTAAGAACCCAATTAAATAATAGTATATAATACTGAAAGGCTGGATAATCTTAGAATTTAAAATGAGGGCATTTAATAGAAATGTATGTATAATGTATAACCTTTACCTAAAAGGGAGCATGGAAAACCTCTGTAACAAGCCAAAAAGGTGAAGTAGCTAATTCCAGGAACTTTGCTAACCCAGAGCCTCAGGGCTCTGGTTCCTGAAACCTGCCCCTCCTGACTTATCCACAATGAGGGCAGAACTAGGAATGAAGGTCTACTGGCTTACAAGGCTCTACACCCTGCTGAGGCCCTCCACCCTGCCAACCGATAGATAAAGATTACATCCCTAGAAGGAATATGTTCCCCTCCCTAATTGAATACCTTGGGTTGGGTCCCTCTGAAGTTTTCCACTGTTTTTATGTTATGTTTCCTTGGTAACCCTCTCCCCGCCCCCAGCTTGTGGGTTTTTCCCTTTAAATACCTCTCACTTCTTGTGTTCAGGGTTGAACTCCTCTGGCCAGCATGGTCACGAGATTGACCCCGGTACCGGCCTATCCCAAATAAAACTCATGTGATTTGGTTCGGTCACCAGGTTCGGTCTCTTGTGAGTTATTGGGTGGTTGTGTCATCCCGAGACTTGAGTAAGGATCTCCCTAGTTCTGGGGGTCTTTCAATACAACAAAAAAAAATTTCTGGACTTTCAGAAAGATTACTTTTGCTTTGCCTATAGAAATCCGTCCTGTTTTCAGATAGGCACGGAATGGTCTAAAACTGTAAGTTTTTTTAGCTATATGTTATATGAATTCTGCCTGACATTGCAGGGCATTCGCTTTCCAGTTATGCATTTGCTCAATAAAAATTGGATTGCTGCTAGTCTCAGCTTCTTCTGGTCACTGAGTAGCTGAGGTTCATAGTTTCCCAATTCTCTCAACTCTCCCTCTCACATTTTAGATTGGTCTGGTCTCTAATCAAAATGACTTTTTCCCATTTCATCTTGTAGACCAGAGTACTGATTTCTCAGTTCGTGGGTGATTTAGCTTATAGAAACTTCAGCTGTATTAAATATGAATTTTAATGTTTTCCTTTAAACGTTATTTGTAGATTTCCTTTAAGCAGTGCTTTTTCTCGTTTTCTTCATTGTCACTATCACTGCTACTATGTATAGAAGTGTAATTTAGTGTATATGTGCCTCCTCTGCCCTCTCTCTCTGTGTATGTACTAATGATGCAATATACAGTCTTCATGTGTGTGCATCTCCCTAATTCCTCCAGGATCTTTACTTTTGATTTTTACAATTCCTGGAGTGTTCTTTAGACAGGAATCCAGTACCCATTCCTCTTTCAAGAAGCATGTAGGAGGGTAGCTGCCCTAGATTTATTTTCCTTCTTGTTGTTGGCTAAAGATATTTTCTGAACACTCTTTTCCTTGAATGAGAGGTCTGCAAATGGCTCTGCTTCCAGGAGAGGATTTAACCATTAAGTTTGAACTTTGAGTTGAGCAGGGAGGAAGGAGAGCTGCTTAAACCTCACACTTTAATACCACAGACCACATTCCCACAGTTACTCAAAGCCTGGAGCATGATTTCTCAACTGTAGCTTGAGGCTAAACAGTCTCAGAGTTGTCTGACCCCTGACATCTGCTTGCAGAGCTTCTTCCAGCATGCTTCAGGACAAGTTTTGACTTCTTCAAACCAACCAACTCCCCAAATAATATCAGCTTCAAAGTATGAAGTTTCTTTTGCCTGAATATTTCATTGTTCATTTAAAATTCAGGAAAATGATCAGTTTGTCTCATGCTAGTTGTTGTTCATAAATAGCAGCATCTTCAACAAGAAGATGAATTCCTACATCCCCCACCTCCCCAAAAAAACACCTTCGTTTCTTTGCAAATGAAACAGAAATCTCCCTGGTTACCTTCTTCAAAGAGGAAAGTAAATTATTTCCCTGGTATATCTCTACATACACTTGACATTTATTTATATTCGTATTTATAGATGTACAATATTATTTGAATTTGTGCTTTCTATTTAAATGTATGGCAACTTAGAATGCTTCCTGGGATTAAAGAATTCTCAGTTAAGAAAATTAGATACATAACCAGAAAATTTTTCAAATAGATTAGTGGATGCATTGAAGAATAAAATACAAGGAATTGGCTCATATTTAACATTTCAAAAAAAAAAAACCTTTGTGATCTATTTCTATAGTCTAGATTTGAGATTGGCTGAACAGATTTGAGCTAGAATTATAAAGGAAATCCTTAGTCATGTCAGCTGTATATCTGATGGCAATAATACTTGAAGGTATCAGTCTTATTTGAAGACATTGTAAGATGTTCTATTCATTTTTTTTCTGTCCTTAGATATATCATTCTGCTTCAAAATTTATAGATTCTTTCTTCTAGAAGAAAGCTGTTGTAAGACCCGAAGAGCCTTACGTCTAGGATGTCCCACTCACAGAAACAGAGATGGAGATCAATGCAGCAAGCATGAGGTGTTGAGGTTTATTGATCTAGTGCACTGAGGCCATCCTGCAATCTGGGCAGAGGCAACCCCCAACATTCCAAGCACATAGTTTGTATACAGTTATTGAGATAGACTTTGGTAGCAGCATGAATTGGTTTACACCCATTTGAGGCCCATGCTGCCCTTTCTAGGCATTTGTGGCCCAGGCAAGGTGTGGTCTTAATCACCAGAAGGGGGAACTGAAACATTTTTGGTCGTTATCTGCACCTGCCCTGCCCTGCAGTCAGGGCTTAAAGTTTGTATTGCTGGGACATTCCAGGAAGGTTGTGTACATTCCTGGCGAGGTCTTTCAGCATCCATCTTACGTTCTTCTCACTGTTTGATGGGACAACTTTCAAGTCTAGTTACATTTTCCTTGTGCCAGCAAGAGAATCATTAGTATTCTCATTATTCAGAGCTAATTCATTATCTGATAAGAGCAAATATTCCTCATACTTAACTTTCAATAGTTGATTTTGCTTATTTTTGTTCTCAGTAGGCATCCCCTCCACTTCCTGCAAATGGAAATTCATTCTTTTCCATAAGAGGATATCCATTCTTCTCATTAATCTATGTTGATTACCTTCATCACTGCACCCTAAGATTTTTATTTGTCTGTTACTTTTAGTAGTTTAATTAGTTGGTACAAGTCCTAACAGGCTTGAACATTTATGATAGTTAATATATGAAGCAAAGAAGAGCCACAACCAAGTGAGCTGAAATGTAAATAGAATTTAGCCCCCAAAACTCCTGAAATTGAAAAGATGGCACCTATATTAGGTTCATCCCTTTATATTCAAATGAGAACAGAACTCATGTAGCTGTGAAGCGGCCATGGAGAACTGGGTATACCTGAAAGGGAGGCTGGGAATGAACTAGGAAGGGTGAACGAGAGAAGAACGAAGCTAAGACAAAGTTTCTCTGATCAAGGCTTAAAGTTGAATTTTTTGCTCTGCGTTTATGTAGGGGAAACCCAAAGACCCATCCTTTGTTTCAGCTGTGTTCTGTTGCTTTGTTTCAGCTGGATTCTGTTGCAAAACAAGCTCAGCAGCTCAGAGAGCAGTCTGCTTCTGCAGGTGGGCAAGGCAGGAGACTTCCACCTAGGTGGGAAGATTCCAGCCAGGTCAGGGGAAGACTGGCTGCTGCCAACAATTAATGTCTGATTAGCCTTCTCAGGGCTGGGAGAAGGGCACAAACTCACACTATTATTCACCTATGTACTATGCTGTACTTTCTTTAACCCAAAGAAGATTGAAGACAGAAAAGGAACAGGAAGAAGCAGCTTGGAAGCAAGCAGCTCAACTAGATAATTCAGTCCATCAATTAGAGTGTCTCCTTTGGTGCAGGCTGACCTGCTAACAACAATCTCTATAAAAAAAGGATGTGATAATATAATTATGATTAATTCCCTGAACTTCAAATAGACTTGCAGAACACCAGAACATAAGTTTCTAAAACATACAAGGGCAATAGATGAGAAAACCAAAAGTGAAATAATACAATTTTGAGCATATAAAGGCAGATAAGAGACTGGAGAGTTATTAAACACACGGACCACATACACAATTCAGGCAGAAGACCTTTGTTAAGCTTCATTTTTGCCAGGCGGTGGTAGCGCACGCTTTTAATCCCAGCACTTGGGAGGCAGAGGCAGGTGGATTTCTGAGTTCGAGGCCAGCCTGGTCTACAGAGTGAGATCCAGGATAGCCAGGGCTACACAGAGAAACCCTGTCTCGAAAAACAAACAAAAGGATTCATTTTTATTTCTACTTTGTGTGTGTGTGTGTGTGTGTGTGTGTGTGTGTGTGTGTATGTCTATGGTCATATGTTGATGAAAGTCTGTCACATGACTGCCAGTTCATATGGAGAACAGAAGAGGGAATCGGATTCCTGGATGCTTGAGGAGATGGCAATAATAGAATCTTAACTCTGAATGAGCAGTAAGAACCAGAATGCTAATTGTCTACCATTATATATTTTCTATTGACCTGTACCTAAATGTGTCAGTTTTAATACAATGTTCTGAGAATCAGTTTTATAAAGTTTTAGTTTTGAAATTCAGTCTTGTGTAGATCCTGGGCAGTCTTTGCTTCAGCCCATCATCTGCGATTTTGCCTTTACTCCCATAGTTGGATGGATCAGAAGGAAATGTTATCATACCCTACCATAAATTTCTGTAATTTGTGACATTTTTAATGGGATATTTACTGAAAACCTTTTATTAATGTTTCAAAACAACCACAAGTTTCCCTTAGAGTACATTAAAAAAAAATCTGTCAACCAAACCAATTCCTTGTATAAAACACAAGCTATATACATATATATAAATATTTCTTGAATAAAAAATATATATGCATATGTATTATTTGGTGTCACATAGACATAAGTAGAAAACTAATTCTTATATTAAAATACTTACACTCCAAATTTCATATAGAAGGGAATTGATGTTTCAGCAAAAAGTATTGTCTTAGCCAGGATTTCTATTCCTGCACAAACATCATGACCAAGAAGCAAGTTGGGGAGAAAGGGGTTTATTCAGCTTACTTCCACATTGCTGTTTATCACCAAAGGAAGTCAGGACTGGAACTCAAGCAGGTCAGGAAGCAGGAGCTGATGCAGAGGCCATGGAGGGATGTTCCTTACTGGCTTGCTTCCCCTGGCTTGCTCAGCCTGCTCTCTTATAGAACCCAAGACTTCCAGCCCAGGAATGGCACCACCCACAAGGGGCCCTACCCCCTTGATCACTAATTGAGAAAATGCCCCACAGTTGGATCTCATGGAGGCACATCCCAACTGAAGCTCCCTTCTCTGTGATAACTCCAGCCTGTGTCCAGTGGGCACACAAAACAAGCCAGTACAGCGATCTATTTTACTATCCTTCACCCTAATTATTTTCTAGCTCTGATGTTACTTGTATGTTCAATATAAAAAATAACAGATCTATGTATTATTAGGAGTCTTTAAAAATTTAGTTAACGTTCTTTAATGTATTTTATGCATTTATGGCACTTAAAAGCCATATTACTGACAATTAGTTTTGATAATAGTCTTTCTTACAAGCACTATTTCTAGGAAAAGACAAAGAAGAAAGAATAAGAAGCAGCAGCAGAAGAAGTTGATTTCAATTCATTTTTTTTGTATGTTGCAGTAAAATTGTTGTTCTTAAAGTTTAAATATAACATATAATATGCAAATACACTAGTGACCATAGGTGAAGGAAAGAGCTAAAAAATTATTCCTAAATGTTTTGTGTTTGACAGTTTCCTTTTATGTGGCATCATGACAAAGAATGGCAGTGGCTGTAAGAACATGGTGTGAATGTTTGATCCTAAGAACTTCTAGTACTATTGAGATGGTAGAAACAAAAGAAGCAAATTACTTCCAAGGAAGCATAGAGTGCTTTCTCCAGGCCTGTCAACACAGGTGATTCCTACTACACTACTGCTTCTGTGATTCCTTAACCTCATATGCTATATATAGCTAGAAAAGCAGAACCATTTTTGAGGAGCCTTAAGATTTGCAGTAACTGGATAGAGACTGGACTACTATAATCACCAATAGTGATACTTTGACACTTAAACCAATTTAGAAAAGACAATGTCCTGGGTTTCTAGAAATGTATAACACTATCAGAAAAGGATGTCTGCTAAGTTTACACAAAACATATATTTTTTTGTCTGCCTGCTTGAAGTTGTTTTTAGTTAAACAGAAAAGGAGGAAATTGAGGGCTGAAGGGAAATTTTAGGGAACTGGTTTGGTATACTGTGTTTGAAATATGTAGGTCTTACCCAGAGATTGTTGGTACGAGACCAAGGATGTCTACTTTACTCATGGCTAAAGAGTGCATTAAGGAAAGATGGGAATAAAGTTTTGAGAGACTAACAAAATGTATGGATGATTTATTATTCCAACTATCTCTCTTCTCAATTTGAAGCAATGAGTCTTAAAGGCATTCTATGTTTATCCAGGAGAGGCAGGAAGGCAGTGAGTTAGCAGGTAATACAATAATCTGAGGTCTAGCGATGCCTCACTGGTTAAAAGTAGAACTAAGTTCCCATATCTGCAGGCTCATGACTGCCTGTAATTCCATAACCAGGGCTTAGACTGGGACCTACACTCATGTGCACAAACCCCCACACAAAGGGACACATGCAGATAAATACAAAATTAAACCTTAAAAATACAACTTGTGGAGATTTTCTAATTCCTTTACTAAAAAAAAAAAAAAAAAAAAAAAAAAAAAAAAAAAAAAAAAAAAAAAAAAAAAAGCTTAATTAATTTGTCTGGGTGCATCTCTAATCTCAGCACTCAAAAGACAAAAGCAGAGGGATAACTGAGTTTGAGGCCAGATTAAGGGCAGAGAAAGGAAGGAAGGGAAGGAAGAAGGGAGGGATAGAGAGAGGAAAGAGGGAGAAAGGAAGGGAGGCAGAGGAGGGAGATACTATGTTTGTTCATGTAGAAATAAAATCAATATTTCCCATGTTATTTTAGTTAATTTTTTATCCCAAAACATATACAACAGAATAGATGTTTGTTTATATTTTTTCTTTAGAAATATCTGTGGAATGATTTTAATATGGATACATCCAATTTGGGGAAACATATCTTTGTCATATGTGTAAATTTGTGAGATATGATATAATATGATACATGATATGAATTTGTGAGAGTCTCCTTCACCAGTTCTCCATACAATTATCTTTCTCAATAAGAGATGATTTGAGTCACTGAGCCTCAGGAGCCATTGGGAAGGTGCCTGTATGTTTGTATGTCTGTGTGTCTGTGTCTGGATGGTATATATCTTATATTAAATGAATAAATCTTTTTATAGTTTCTTAAGTTCTTCCTCAATAAGAAATTGCTTAATAAAAATGATAGATAAATATGGAAATCAAGAAATTAGAGAACATTTATTTTAAAAACAAACAACTATTCAGTTGTATGTCAAAAGAATAGCAGTAGTGTATCAAGGGAAGTTCAATTTAATAAAATCAAAGGCAAGGATAGCCTCAGTAAAAATGAATTAACAACAATTTAAGGAAAATATGGGGCTGTTTGAAATTTCACATATCTCTTCCCTTTTTACTGAAATAACAAAAAGCATCATGCAAAACTGTATTCATCTATATTCTGTTTATTTGTTGATAAAAATATATGAATACTTTACTGTCAATGTAATTAAAATATTTAATATAATAATTTAATTATTTAATGAACATGATTAATATACACCATTAATACAATAGTATAATTCTTATACTTAATATATTAATGCAATTATTTGTTTCAGCCTGTCTGAATGTTCTAATGTTTTTAAACACAAGATATTTATCTATTCTGAATACTTAAGAATACTCTTTTGGGGGCTAGTGACATGGCTCAGCAGTTAAGAGTACTGACTGCTCTTTGGAAGGTTCTGAGTTCAAATCCCAACAACCACATGGTGGCTCACAACCATCCATAACAAGATCTGATGCTCTCTTTCGGAGTGTCTGATGACAGCTACAGTGTACTTATATATTATAATAAATAAATCTTTAAAAAAAGAATACTATTCTGTACATCCTTCTCTAAGATTATCATAAATATATTACATGTCTACATTAAAACAAATCCATAATACTGGTCATGTACTTGGTTACTTTGTAGTCTCCCCTCCATGGCTGCCTGAAGTTGTTCTGAAACTGAAAATACACCTGACAAGCCCTGGGCCAAAGCCAGTCACCTGTGGTGCAAGACAATGCACAACGGCTCCTCCTGAGATCAAAGACTGACACTCAGCTAACTCCTGCCAGAACTCCTTTGAAGTCCTTGCTGCCTAAACAGTCTTTGCTCACTATGTCTGGTGTCATGTTATGTTACAAGTTTGATTGTTGTGGTTTCGTTTTTTTGTTGCCTGCTATAAAAACTTGTCTACCCCAAGTAAAAGCATGCTTTGATAAATATTCTTGGCGTCCGACTCTTTGTTTCTCCACCTGTTCATTTCCACAGGTCCTGTCCAACCTCCAGTCTGAAGCAATCCACAACCCGTGTAGGTCTGCAGGCCGGACTCTACAGTACTTGTAGGAACCTAATTGCCATTGGCTTAAAGAATGAGTGGAACTTTCAATTCTGTCAATTGCTGTGTAGATCCTGCTGAAACAAGCTTACTGGTTGAGAGCCATAGTCGGTATTACCTGAGGGACCAACCATTGTCCAAGTGAATATCTATCATTAGTAAGATACAGCACTGGGCATCCATGATAGCTAAGTTATGAAAACCTAAAGAACCCAGATGTCCTTCAACAGGGGAATGGACACAGAAAATGTAGTACATTTACACAATGAAGTACTACTCAGCTATTAAAAAACGATGAATTCATGAAGATCTTAGGCAAATAGATGGAACTAGAAAATATCATCCTGAGTGAAGTAAATCAATCACAAAAGAACAAACCTGGCATGCACTCACTATAAGTGGATATTAGCCCAGAAGTTCAGAATACCCAAGATACAATTCACAGACCACATGAAGCTCAAGAAGAAGGAAGATCAAAGTGTGGATACTTCGGTCCTTCTTGGAAGGGGGAACAAAATACCCATGGTAGGAAATACAGAAAGAATGTTTAGGGCAGAAACTAAAGGAAAGGCCATCGAGGGAAGGTCCCACCTAGGGATCCATCTCATATACAGTTACCAAACCCAGACATTATTGTAGATGCCAACAAGTACTTACTGACAGGAGCCTGATATAGCTGTCTCCTAAGAGACTTTGCCTCTGCCTAACTAATACAGAAGTGGATGCTCACAGCCATCCATTGGACTGAGTACAAAATCCCCAATGGAGGAGCTAGAGAAAGGACCAAAGGAGCTTAAGGGTTTTGCTGCCCCATAAGAGGAAGAACAATATGAACCAACCAGTACCCCTAGAGCTTCCAGGGTCTAAACCACTAACCAAAGAGTACACCTGGAGGGACCCATGGCTCCAGCCACATATGTAGCAGAGACACAAATGAGAGGAGAGGCCCTAGGTCTCATTAAGGTTTGAAGCCCCAGTGTAGAGGAATGCCAGGACAGGGAAGCAGGAACAGGTGGGCTAGTGAGCAGGGGTGGTGGTGGAATAAGGGGGTTTTAAGAAGGGATAAAATTTGCAATGTAAATAAAGAAAACATTTAATAAAAAAGTTATGAAAACCTTCCTTCTGTTCCCTTTATTTAATCTACACTATGCTTACATACTCAGTAAAACAAAAGCAGGTCTTATCACTCATTCCTGAGGTCATTCTCCATGTATTTACTGAGATTTAGCAACCTGAATTTTTTCTATATTTTACTTAGATCCTGCCCATTGTCTAACACCTCCATAGTAGTCTTCCATAGCAGGCAGGTCCAACCCTGCCAGACCTCTTTCAAAAACATTATTTTAAAAGTTAAAAAATATTTTTATGTGTATTGGTATTTTGCCAGCATGTCTAAGGACATCACATGTCTAATATCTGGTGGAAGCAAGAAGAGAGAATTGGATTTCTTGAAACTGGAGTTACAGATGTTTGTGAGTCACCATATATGGTGCTTGAAATCAAACTTGGATTCTCTGGAACATCAGTTATTTTAACTCTTGAGCCTTTCCTCCAGCCTTTGCAGGAATACACTGAATTTGGTCAAGAGAAAATTTTGTTATGGATTTAAGAAATTATATCATGGACCCCCATGAGCCATGCAGATGGGCCCCAGGCCAGGAGTGAACCAGAGAATTCTATCAGTCTGGAACCATGGGGTCTGCAAAGTGGGCTAGTCTGAGATGACCACCAGTCCTACTCAGTGCAGGCCTGGAAGGGCAGACCACACCCAAGATGACCCATGGAAGTTGTCATACTGCACAGGCATTATAGCACTTCTAATACTACTTCTAAGATCACTCCTGAGATGACCCAAGATACTCAGATGTCCCAGGTGCCATTAAGAGGAACAAGTAAGTGGTGGAGAAATGGGGGGAAAAAAAGAGAAACGGAAGGATATAGGCACAATGAAGAGAGGCAGAGTTGTAGACTAGGGGATAGAAATTTAGGGCCTGATGTGAGTAGGCAGTGATGCCACCTGAGAGCATGCTGTGGTTCTGGACTGTACTGCGACTGGGAGACATCTCTGGGTCCACAGCCCTACAGCATCAGAGGTCTGTTTTCACCAAAGCCCAGGCAGAAGTCTCTGGTCTGCTACCTGGAGACGTGTTAATGGCTGGGGACTATGGAAAAATAGTCACACTCCTCACCTGGGCATAGTGGTAGAGAAATCCTTGGGCCTGTGAGAGCTGGAAATCTGACCTTGCCCCTAGCCAGTTTCAGTACTCAGAAGAGCAGAGTCCCTACACATTGCCCTGCAATCACAGTAGAGCTAGTCCTGGTTTGGGGAGTGATGGGTGAGGTGACCCCAAGGGAATAAGTGTGGACTAGCTGATCTTGCCACTTGTCTTCTGTGTGGTGGCATGAATAAGGAAAAGATATCTTCCATACCCTCATCTCTTGCCTTGTCATAGCAGGCAGGAGACCGGGCGTGGGGTCAGGAGAGCAGGGGAGTTAGTCCAGCCCCTCACTACAGCATTCTGGAGAGTGAACCGTGCATCTCCCCTGTGGAGCACAGTAGGGCATGGGTGAGTCAGCCCTGAGGAGGGACAAATGTCCCCCTCTCCTCTGTTGTCCCTCTCCTCCAGTCCTCTATGGCAGGTGAGAAAGCTGGCCTAAGGGTCATGAGCATGGGAGAATTGGTCCTGTCTCTCATCGACAGCAATACTAAAATGCGTGGGTCCAGCACCTCTCCTAGGCAGCACATTAGAGCTGGCCTTGTTGGTGTGGACATGAATGAGCCAGCCCAGAGGCATGAGAGTAGGAGAGTCGGCTCTACCCCTTGCTGGCCGCAGCATTGGAAAGGGCAATTAGGCAAGCTAGGAGTGCTCAAACGTGTGGTGTAGGTGCAGGAGTGCTTTGGGTCTGACCAGCTCAGATACCCCTCAGGCCTAGATACAGGGTTTTGTGTATCTCATCCCAACATCTACACTATTGATGAACTTCTGGGATGTGTGAAGGTACAAAATTACAGGATCTTCATGACTACAGGGTGTCTAAGAGGAGTCTTAGTGAGTTCAGTATTGATAGTGTAGCAGAAGTCAGAGGCTTTGAATCAGACCAATGACTCATTACAATGAACGTTTGCAACCAAAGAAATGGGGACAAAAGGGTATACTGTGAGACACACTGTGATACACCATAATTTCCAGGATGAGGGTTTTTTGTTTTTTGTTTTTTTCCCCTTTTTCTATTTTTGGGTAAGGTTGCAAGGGGAGGGCAGGAACAGGAAACACAAAATAAACTGTTTAAGAAAACCTATAACCATCAAATAACTGGAGAAATAATGTTTTGAATAATGCATTGCTGATTCCTTGTGAAGTTGAAATATTAATTTGGAATAACAAAATAGCATATTAAATATTCCTTAGGATCTCTCAGTAGAAATAACTGGATCAGATTAGATACCATTGACTTACAAAGGCCTCCGTGGTAATATCAGGAAGCAAAGTTTCAAAGATTATAATTTTCAGAAAATATCTTTATTAAGAAGAAAAAGAGTATTTACAACTTAACATTATATATTAAAGCAAGTATATGAATTGCCTAAGGCTATTTTCACAGAGAAACTTTAAAGTGAATGGCTTGCTGTACATCCCTAGAAGTTGAAGCACAAAAATGAAATGCTAGCAGAAATACTGCATGGCATCATTGAGAGAAGACTGCCATGGCTTTGCAATCATCTTTGGCTAGATGCAATGTCACTCCAAGTTCTGACTTTAGCACACTTCCCTTTGCATCCATTTCAACCTGTGGAAATCTTACTGTAACTCACTACTAAAATTGTTTAGGACCTACTATATTTCAGTGTGAGTTCATTTTAACTATCTGCAGCTAGGAAGGAATAATTTTGATGGAGATCATAAGGACATAAGACCCAAGAAGAGCCTAAATTGGGATAAAATTGACAGCAGTACCCTCAGAATTACCAGCCAGCTGGACATCCAGTGAACCACAGATTTTGAGAAACATTAAATCCTCATTAACCTGAATCTGTGTTTGGGGCTTATGTACTGTACCTCAGTAGTTGAAAAGTACTGAGATTGTGTGGGTACATTTTTAAGAGCTCTTTGAATTGTGGGATGGATTTGTAAGCTGTGAAATGGTTCTAAGATGAGCAATGGTATATCCCAAAGGGTACAGCAGGGGTCACCCTTTCAAATATGGAGATTTCTCTTTTTCCTCTTATCAGTTTTAAATTAGACATTCCCTTCTTTTAGAATAGTTCATCGAATTGCTTAATATGGTACCTAAAAATCCAGTGTATTGGGTTTATAAAGTAGGATCTGTACTTGCTTATTAAAATTAATTTATGTACATTAAGATATGCATAAATCGAAGAATTCATGATTTATTTTTAATGTAATTTATATTAAATTATTAAGTATTCTATATATCTATATAATGATTGTATTAAAATGGGAAATTCAAAAACATCACAGTGCTATCACCTTACATGTAATTCTGTATATAGCATAGAACTAAAACTCAAATTTACATACAGTGGTAATCAGGTAACGAAGAGGTAAACTAAATCTTACTAAATGTGAAGTGTATCACCTGAAATATCATATTTCAAATGATACATAAGTAAGAGATGCTGAACAACAGAGGAATGGAAACGGAAAATGTGGTGGTTCATTTACACAATGGAATACTACTCAGCTATTAAGAATGAGGACATCCTGAGTTTTGCAGGCAAGTGGATGGAACTAGAAAATATCATCCTGAGTGAGGTAAGTCAGACCCCAAAGTACATTCATGGTATGTCCTCACTAATAAGTGGATATTAGCCAAACAAACAAACAAATACAGAATACCCAAGATACAGTCCACAAAACACAAAAAGGTCAACAAGCTGAAGGGCCCAAGTGAGGACAACTCAGTCCCACTTGGGATGGAGAAGAAAGCAATCACAAGTGGGGAGGGAGGAAGTGAGGGAGGGATCTGGGAGGAAAAGTGGAAGGAGGTAGGGGACAGAGGGGACATCTGGTATTGGGTGAGGGAAAAGGCTTCAGCCCTAAGAGCCAGCAGAAAGAATGGAAACAGGCCATCTCAGGAGGTAGGAGGGGGACCCTCCAGAATGCACTAAAAACCTGGGAAGTGAGAGACTTTCAGAACCCAAAGGGAGGGACCTCAGATGAAATGCCCAACAGTAGGGAGTGGGAACTTACAGACAGACCCACCTACAGCAGGTAGACAGGGCATCAAGTGAGGGATTGAGCAAGTGTGTGCCATCCCACAGTCAAAACTTTCACCCATAATTGTTCTTCTCTGAAAACACTACAGGGATGGAAATGGAGAGGAGCCTGAGGAGAAGAAGGTCCAGAGACAGGCTCAAAGTAGGATCCAGCTCAAGAGGATGGTCCAAGGCCTGCCACTATTACTGAGGCTATGGAGCACTCACAAAAAGGGACCTATCATGACCACATTCCTGAAGACCCAACAAGCAGCTGAAAGAGTCAGATGCAGATATTTGCACCCAACCAACGGACAGAAGCAGCTCATCCTTGTTGTTGAATTAGAGAAAGGCTGAAAGAAGCTGAGGAGGAGAGTGACCCTGTAGGAGGACCAGCAGTCTCAATCAATCTGGACCTCCAAGATTTCT
Source organism: Mastomys coucha (assembly GCF_008632895.1). NCBI lineage: Eukaryota > Metazoa > Chordata > Mammalia > Rodentia > Muridae > Mastomys > Mastomys coucha. The sequence goes on from NW_022196899.1 coordinate 17,286,586, forward strand.
CAAACACTGGATTACCAACCAGGTAGTATATACCAGCTGATATGAGGCTCCCAACACACATACAGTAGAGGACTGCTGGGTCTGTGTTCATTCAGAGATGATACACCTATCCCTCCAGAGACTGGAGGCCCCAGAGACTTTAGAGGTCAGGTGGGGAAGGGGGTTGGGAAAAGCCTTGTGGAGATAGTAGGGGTGGGAAGGAGGTGTGGGATGTAGAACAGTCAGAGGGTGGAGAGGGGAGGGGGTTATAAAATATGGAGTATAAAACAAGTAAGTAAGTAAATAAATAAATAAATAAATAGATAAATAAAGAAAAAAAGATGCTAAAATTAAGTTTTATGTAAATTATTAAAAATGCCCAATATCCTTCCTTAAGATTTGGCTTTATCTATTAATATTAACACATTAATTTCAATTACTTACATTTTTTCATTGCTTTCATGTAGATTTCAAATGGCTTCTTCGTTTGAAACTATCTTTATTTTAGAGACTTAAAAATATTGTGGCAGGGTGTTTTTATTGAATATACCACAGGGAACACTAACTACAATAATAAAATATATGCTGGCAATAGAAGACTTCCCTGCCTTGCTTTTCTGAAGCTACAATGTATCATTGCAAAAGCCTTAATTCAAACAACATGAAAGTTATTGTTTCCTAAAATAGACAAAAACAGAGAAGATGTAAAACTTACTGATACAGAAATAGGTCAGTGCTGTCCATTTTAGATTCATGAAAATATCTCCTGTAAGTATTCAGAGGAGAGAAGAGGCATGCATCCTATTATGTACTCTACCCAGTATTGTTTGGACATTTAAAGTAAACACTGTTTTAACATCATGAGCCATGAAAAACAATATTGAGATAAGAGTCGTATATGTCTATATCTGCACAATACTCACAGTGACATCATTTTACAGCTGTTCATACATAGCTTGAAGTGTTAGTTTTCATTTTACGTATATATTTCTACTTTCATTTCATTCTAACCTCGATGCAGTAAAGGGCAAGTAAGAGGAGTAGTGATGGGAAGCTAATATTTTAGTGGAGTTTAATTCTCAAGACTAATTTGGCACTAGATATTTTTAAAAATATGTTTTATTGAAATATCTTTATTACAGAATCACCTAATTTCTCCCTTACCCCCGCCATCCACCTCCAGCAAGCCCCTCTTCAAACCCTTTCATGTTCCCTATTTTCAATTTGGTAGCCTGTTTTTCTTGATTAGTATTGTTAAACACACACACACATGCATGCACAGGTGTACAGACAAACAGAGAAGACAGACACACACACAGTATAGGCACCGATAATATTAATGAAAACTAGTAAGTCTGGTTTGGGTGGTGGTGTGTTTCAAGGCTGACAAATCCAGTTTGGAGAGCTCTATCCTTAGGAGACACTAATTCTTCTCTAAGCAGTCATTGGTTACCTGTAGTTTTTTTGTCTCAGAGAGGAACCACTTGAAAATATTTCACCTTCCATATTAGCGTGGCCATTGACATTGCCTCTCTTTCAGTATCAATTATGTGGTTATTTCTAGAAGAGACAGTTTCACAACAGAGTCGCTACTGTCTGGTTCTTAAAATCTTTCTGCTCTTTCTTCCATGGTATTCTTTGAGCCATAAATGCAAGAACTGTGATGTAGATGTATCTGTCAGGCCTGGGCTCCACAGGATCTGTTAATCTCTGCATTCTGTCCAGTTGAGCTTTCCTCTTAATGGTGTTCTTTTACTGTTCAATGAAGCTTTTTTGAGGGGTGGTAACTAAAGTTATCTGTGAGGAAAAGATTTCAAATATAGTAAGGAATTGTACCAGTTCTACAAGGTAACAGTAGTATAATTTTTTTTCTAAGTTTCAGTAGCCCTAGAAAGCTGGCTACATTTCCCATACTGGGAGTTACTTCTTTTTTATTTGACTTGGCCTTAATTCCAATTAGACAGCTGTTGGTGACCACAAGTAGGTAAGTATTTCTTACTGCACATGCCTCTATGCATATCTTCCCATGCTGGTCATTGTTGTCACACAGGTGGCGCTGTTTCATTGTTTCCTTCTCTTGGCAGCTTGCATGGTACTTTCTAGAACCATGGAAACCAGATGGCAGGAAAGAGATTTGCAAGTCAGATCCAGCTAGAGTCATCTGAGCCCTGTTGGCCTTCCACAATAGATGGCCAATTCAACCCCTGAAAGGTAACAGAGGGCTATTTTAATGATCTCTATTTTTTAGGAGACTGTTAGACAACTTTGACCAGCCCTGTGGAAAAGGATTTCTTTTGCATAGTATGAAGATTTTTGTTAGCTTATGGATCATGTATGTAGTACTGTCATGCCAAGAAGCTTTTCACACACACACACACACACACACACACACACACACACACATGTATATATAATCTTATATGTGTGTGCAACACACACTATACATATATATTATATAATCATATATATGTATAATATATATAATCTTTATATATATATTTAGTATATGTTTAGGTAAATGTAAAATACTATGTTTCCTTGAGTCTTTATCAACCTTGGTGTTATTTGTCTCTTAACCTTCTTCTGTATTGACCCACCCTCTCTCCACCCAGTTTGACACACCTTCATGTTATGGGGTTTTCCATTACTTATCATATGACTTGTATAAGTGAAGAGCAACCCATAGAGTATGGTACAATCTTCGCCAGCTATACTTCTGACAGAGCATTAATATCCAGAATTAAAAACAAAAAACCAAACCAAACCAAACCAAACTAAACAAAGAAACAAACAAACAAACAAACAAAAAACACAAGGAAAGAAATGACCCAAAATCAAAAAGTAGCTAAGGGATCAGAAATGGCTCTTCTTCATTGTCAGTTTGAGTGTATCTGGAAATAACCTAAACCTCATGTAGTGAGACATATATGTGAGAAATTTCTAGTTGATTGGATCCTTTAAGGTAGGAAGACCTACCTGGAGTAAGACTATTTATTGGCTTGTTGTTGTTATTGCTCTTGTTGTTATAGCTTTCAGTTGAGGTATGTGTAAACCTTGTAGGACAACAGCTACCTAGACAATGACTGAATTACCTCAGGTATGATACAAATGTCTTGTAACATTTTTAATGAAGGAAAAATGTCATATGAAACTGAATATAAAATAAGAATACAAAGTCAATGTCATGTAGCTCTCACAGCTAACAAAAATTTAATATCTGATCATACATCAAAAAGGAAACCAGAAGTAGGTGATTAGCAATTAATATATTTTGTTGTATTTTAACTATAAAAATTAAATTTTTGTTTGGCAAGTTTTAAATTTAAATAAATAGAAACACTGGAAGTTAAAATTAGTTTGTATATATCTCTAAGCCAATTTTATGTTCAAACAATATAATTACTTAATGTGGAATTATCAAAACAAGCTATTATTATATCAAAATTGCATCAAATGTTATACTTTTCTTGAAAATATATTAAATGTTAACTATTACAAATATATTGATATATGTACTATGAATAGAATAATATTCACAAATGTAGCATTCAAATTTCAGCATGTTGCCAACTTAAATAACTGTGATATATCTTAATTAAAACTAATTTTAAAAAGATATAGATAAACATAATTAATTCACAAACAAAAATTACACACATGCATACACATTATATATATTTACAGATACAATATTAACACATACAAATTATATATACATACGCATGCACACTTCCAGAATCACAGACTTTAACACAGGAGAGCCAAGAAAAATGATTCTTTGTCAATGTGTGTCATTACACATCTTTCTTATAGTCGTGATATTTGAGAGAAAGATGTGACCGTATAATTTGCTTTTTCTGCACTTACATGGTTCTACAGCTAAAACCCAAACAACACTTCTCAAAATGCCTGCTATCATTGGCAGTAAAGCCTACAGGATTTCTGTATTTAAGTGCTTAGACATGGTCATCTTTTAAGTCCTCAGAGAGAGAAATGCAGATACTTCTGAGGGGAATACTTAGGCTTGTGTGTAGATGTAGTAAGGAATGGAAGCTTTGAAAGTGTGGTTATGGTTTGAGGCTGAACTCTAAGAACTGGCCCTTGACAATGTGGGGTTTCTGAGTTCTGGCGGCTGTTTGCCAGGAAGTGCTCAGAACTCTAGCAGTGTTCTTTCACACAATCGATCTGTATTTCTAGTTCAGGTCCTAGAATTTGCTAAAAGAGAAGCAGCAAAGTAGGTAGGAGGACTTGCAGTTTCAGGTTCACAGATGCTTGACTTTGTTCTCTGTTTTATATCACATAAGGAAATGTCCTTGTCTGGGATCCTGATATTCTTACTCTATCACAGCCATGACATTTTGTTTTCCCAGTCCATGCTTTTTCTGAATTGAAGGGAAGAGAAAAAGAAACTGAATGAAATGAATCAGTATGTTTTTGATACCTACTAGTTTTTTGTTCATTCTAACTGTTCATCGAAGTCAACTACTTAATTTGAGTGGTCATTTTTATGCTTTGATTTTAAGGTCTATCTCTTCTCTCCTGGAGTTAGTTTTGTACTATTACAGTACTGTCTAAATTATGGCTACCAGACTTGGTTTTCTTTCTTCCACATATTTATAAGTCAAGCAATTTCCTAAAGTGTTAGGTTTAATTTGTTTGTTTTCTGGTACCTTTCATATAGATAGGCAAATAGGTAGATTATTAGATAAATGATAAATTATAGTTACATTGGTAGAAAGAAAATGAGATTGATTGATAGATCATAGACAATTATGTAGATATGTGAAAGAAGTGTTTATATAGATGGATATGCCAGTACATATGTATACATTATGGCTGCAGATATCTAATTTCAGATATGGTAATTGCAGGTTGAATCATCAGTTCCTTTATTCTGCTTTAATAACTAGTGTGCAGTCATACATTATTCCATTTAAAGAAAGAGTTTTGATACTATAAATGGTGGAAAACAACCATCTATTCTGTAGTTTCTCTATTTATTCTTTTGGGAAATTTCTAGTGCTCTGTGGAGAACAGTCTCCAGCAGATCCTTCAATTTGAAAGTTTATGGTAGAGTTTTATTGTAGAATGCTTCCCAGAACTTCATTAAGTTCAGGGGTCCTCCCGGAGTGCTTTCTCATGGAAGCTGCACATCAGATCATTTTACAGTCTCCCAAATGCAGGAGAAAGATACCATGGACTCTGTGTTTGAGTCAGGGCTTCTCTCATCATACCATAATTTCAATATATGATATCATCCCCTACTATGCTAAGTATAGATAGAATATAGGTGTGAAAAATATTTTGAGCTCTTTATATGCATCCTTTCACTGAATGTGATTCTATTTTTCCATACTTCTTCTAGCTTTAGTATTGGTATTTTTTGGTCACTGAATCCAGACAAATTATATAAAACTGTTCACAATGCCTCAGAATAGCCTGTCTAAACAGAAAGATTCCTTGTCACTAAAGGGCCAAATATTTGTTTTATTCTACTTAAACTGCTTTCAGTGTCTATCACCTTAATTCTTGATAATGTCACCTTTACTCCTATATTGAACTTTTAAATGAGGTTTATGTTTTGTAAGGCTTGCCATGATTGATATATACATGTTCAATGACACAAGAAGACCTGTGAACTCAGGAGGACATTGTTTCGCACATGTTAATAATTATTCCTTTGGGAACCAAATACCCACGGAAGGAGTTGCAGAGATTAACTATGGAGCAGAAACTGAAGGAAGGGCAAGCCAGCCTAAATATAGCTATCTCCTGAGAGGCTCTGACAGTACCTGACTAATACAGATGCAGAGGCTAACAGACATCTATTGAACTGAGTACAGGGTCCCCAGTGAAGGAGTTAGAGAAAGGACCAATGGAGCTGAGGGGTTTGCAGCCCCTTAGGACGAACAACAATATGAACTAACTAGTACCCTCAGATCTCCCAGGGTCTCAACCACCAACCAAGGACTGCACATGGAGGGGTCCGATTGTTCTGGCAGCATGTGTAGAGGACCATAGTAGAGGATTGCAAATTCGATCATCAATAGGAGGAGAGGATCTCAGCCCTGTGAAGGTTCTGTGTCACAGTGTAGGGGAATGCCAGGGCCAATAAGTGGGAGAGGGTGGGGTGGCAGGCATGGGGAGGGGGGAGGCAACAGGGTTTTTTTGTTGTTGTTTTTGTTTGTTTCTTTGTTTTTTGGAGGGGAAACTGGGAAAGGAGAAATTTACATGTAAATAAAGAAAATATCTAATAAAAAATAATTATTCCTTTTTTATTGTTTTGAAATTTTAAAAGTCATTCAACTATACAGTGCACTAATACTATGCCTATGACATTTAAGTGTGTTCTATCATCTTTGCTTTGAACACATGTATTTAAGAACATTAATTTGGTGTCGAAAACAAACTATAGACATAACAAGGAAAGTGAATTCCTTGTCTTTATAATCTCAAGATTCTATAAAAATTTAAGTTTTTCAATTTAAAATTATTATTGGTAGTAACATTTAATCCACCAAAGAAAGTTGATCCGGGGAAGGGTACAATAAGAAATGTGGATGTAAACTAAATTGTAATTTGAGATACAATAAAAAAAAAAGTCTGTTCAAATGGGGGCTGTAGAACCTACGACATGTAGAAGGTGGGTTTACATGAATATGGTCTTTGTTGCTTTTCTAGCTTCAATGAGAAAATACCCTAACAATGCCAAGTTAGGGGATAAAGAGTTTATTTCACTTCACAGTCCCAAGTTATAGTCCATCAGATGGGAGAAGTCAAAGCAGAAAATTTGTAGTGGCAGGAGTGTGAGAGAAGTAGACACATTACATCCGTTATCAGGAACAGAGAGCAAGAAGTGCATATATGCCTGGGTTTAGATGCCATTTCTTCTTTACTCATTCTGGGGCAATTCCCAGAAAATACTGCAAACCAAATTCAGGATGAATCTTTTCATATAAATTTTCAGTTAACACACTTAAGAAAACCAATTACAACTATGTCAAAAAGACAGTCTAATTCAGACAATTACTCATTAGGACTCTATTCCCAGGGATTTTAGATTATATCAAGTGGATAAAATATCTATCACACCTCTCCTTGAATATTCAAGAATTTTTCAAATTCAAGCCAGCTCAAATGGCATCATGGGAAGAGGGATTCAGGAAGGCCCATCCCTATAAGATAAGCTCTCAGCAATTGATGCTTGTGTGGAAAGGAAGAACCAAGAATCAGTTCTCTTCATGGATAAAGGTTTGGAGAGGCTACCCATGCCTCAGCTGAAGGTCCTGTAGCCATGTACAGACAAGCATCAGTTGAGGTGTTCAGTGGGTATTAACAAGAGAAAGGCAGACAGCACACTGAGTTTGGGAAGGGAAAGTGTGTGTGTTGGGAGGGTGTCTATAAGGATGAGATGGTGATGAAAGAATGAGGGCTGGTTTGATCCAAACAGAATATAAACATGTGTGAACACAAAATCAAATATTTAACATTTTGAAAAGTCTATCCCCAAAACAAAACATGAATAAAATGAAATAAAAAGAGGAAAGATTTGGTAAGTTTTACCCTATTATACAAAACAACATTTTGAATTCATTACATATGCATTCAAATTAGGGTGTATGAGAAAAAAAGGGTACATAGGAGAAAAAACATCTGAGCTAAAGGGAGGTACTTGAAGCCACGACCCTGCTCTTGGAGTTTCCTATATCCCTTGCCAAAGGAAGGGATTAGTGCAAGCAAAGCATTCAGATTCCTCATCCAATACTACTAACTGTATAAATCACTGCCTTTCCCATTTAACCACAACAGACAGAAAGCTTCAAGAAGTAACCTGTCCAGAGGAAGTATACCTGAACAATGCAGGATTCAAACTGCAGTCAGAGGCCATATTCTCTCCACAGCCTTATGCAGCCTTCCCTGGGAAGTGAGAGCACCTGGGCAAATGCCACACCTCAGTCTTGTTGTTCTGCTGTCATCTGAGACAGTGCTCTGCTAGCATGTCCTCATGGGGAATTTTCTTAAAAGGACAAAATGAATATCAGAGGAAAAGAAGTGTAATGATTAAAAAGTTACCATTTCAAAGGCCTTTAATTCCAGGAAAGTACAATTCTGAATTTTCAAAAATGTGTCATTTGATGACGCATTAGTTACCTCTCCCCAGCAGCTTTCTGAGAATAAGAGGCCTGCCTTAGTTTGCTCTAATTTTCCAAATATTCCATGAGTTGATGAGTAGTTTTGAATTGTGGGACAAATGGGACCAAGTAAGTATACAGAGTTACATCTTTTATGTTGGTGTCAGTGTATGAATAATTTCTAGAAACAAATGTTCAGCATACATTTCTAATTATATCTCAAAGAACTTAATATTTGGTTGGTGAGATGGCTCACACGTTAAGAGCATTGGATGTTCTTCTAAGAAACTTGGGATGGCTTCAATAATACGTATGGCACTTTGCAACTGGCATGAATTTTGTGCCTAGACATAAGACATCATAGATAACATATAATAACAAGCAAATATCATGGATGGCTATGGTCTACTAGTAAAACCAAAATAACATATTTTATTTCAATCTTTACTTTTATAAAAAGTATCAGAATTTACATAGATAGACTAAAAAATAAGTCTAGTTCAACATTACTGAAAGTCAATCTAGAATCAGAAGAACTAAGCGTATTTTGCTGCTGTTGTTGTTGTTACTTAATTTCTTAGTTTCAGAAGTGTGAAATGAAAGTTACCTTTGTTGTAGGTATGAAAGGAAGATTTAAGTCTAGTAAAAATTCAATAAATTATAGTTATATCTATTGACAATAAGCTAGAACTTCGCCTATCCTTTCAAATGAATATTTTTCTTTTCTTTTATTGAAAATATAACTAAACTTTCCCCTCTTCCTCCCAGTTCCCCCTCAACCTCTCCTCTATCTGGATCTACATCTTTTCTTTCTCTTATTAGAAAAGAAATAAGCATCTAAGTAATGGTAAAATAAGACAAACAAACAAATTGAAATATGACAAAACAACCAGAAATAAAAATGAATTAAAGAAAAAGCACAAGAAATACATGTGAGCACAAAGATATGCCTGTTGTCACAAACAGGAATCCCATAAAACCCCCAAACTGGGAGCTATAATATGGATGCAAAGGATCTGTAAGGTAAATTTATTTATATTTGTTAATATATCTTTCTTACTCTAGGAAAATATATGATGTAGAATCATACTGCTCTTCAGATGTTCTGAAGGTTTGCTGTTCTAGTTACAGAAGAGTTTGGGTCCTGTGGAAGCTTAGAGTTTGACTCTCATTTCTATATGTCACGCAGACACACACACACACACACACACACATACACACACACATACACACACACACACACACCCCACACTCACATACAGATACATACACATACACACATACACAGGTTCACATGTACACATGCACCTACTCACATACAAACCACATGCCCACACACTCCCCCTTCCCCCATACACACAGACACATACCACTTAGACGTGCACACAAACACACCATACACATACCACACATACAGACATATAGAACGAGGAACATATATACGCATACTTCCCATTAACACATACCACACAGATATAAATTCCTTCTTGCAAGCCGAAAGGAGAAACCCAACAGATTTCTTGCTCAATTCTTTGCCAGACAAAAGCTCTAGCCCTTTCCAAGTTTGTTTCCTATGTACTCTCATGGGACGTATATGCCTAGCGTGCAGCTCCTAAAGGTTATAAGCCATGACGGCTTACATTGCACAAAACAAGCCTGGATTGTTCAATTATTCTATCAAAAGTTTTGTATACAATGGAGTTCCAGAAGGAAACAAAGAAACAAGCATAATCAAAAAATAAAATGAATGTTTTTATAGTTATCAGGATCCTAATAGCTCTAACTTCTCCAGTGTTGGGAAGAAAGAATAGTTAAGGCTCAGCATGTACAGCTTTGTGAATGTATGCAGTAAAAGGTAACCGATACGATCAAATGATATGAAAAAGAAATTCAGACTACAGAGATGCAAAGATGCCCTTGACCTAGTGACCCCATCACTGGGGTAATGACTTGGACTTCTGTGCAGCTCTTTCTTGTTTTTCTTTGTCAGCTTTCCACCCAGAAGCATATTTCAGATTTTATCCACGTGTTGACTGCAATCATCAGGTCTTCTTTAATGCTGGGTCCCATGAGATTGAAAGAGGTTACTCTCTTCTCCTGGTGTCTGACAAGTATACTTCCTCAAAGTTGCCTGTGCAAGAATTCAACACAGGGAATTATTTTCAAGTTCTCTCTTTTACAACTCTTCAATTGGTTCTTTCCAAAATGTCAGCATTTTGCCTCCAGCTTTTTTCTTATTGGCTGTCAGATTCTGAAAGGTGTGTGGGAAGGGCACTTAATACTGCAGCTATATGCGAAGTCCCTGAGGTGGACAGGAACAGGTTCAATGTCCTAAACTTTTAGCATGCTGCTTCAGTCACATACTAAAGACAGAAAAGAAAAAAAGTGCTTGAATGGCCTCATGGTACAATGAAGCAAAGACATCAAGTACAGACAAAAGAGCCAAGACTTTCTCAGAACCACAAGTCACTGCTTGAAAATAAGACCCAGGGCTGTGGGTAGGTGGCACTTTTAAACAGAAATTACCTAGATATCAGACGTCCCAGTCCTCTCATATTTAATCAAAAGATGAGCGATACAGCCATTCAGAAAGGGACCTACATAGTGAAGAGTCAGAAGATGCCTTAATTGGAAAAATACTGTCGCTCTTTGCATTTCTAAGTCATAACAGCAGAGTAGTACTGAGTTAGTCCATTATTGCACACAGTCACTGGATTAGAAACCTGAAGGAGAATTCTGTCTATTCAATTAACCTACGTGAAGTCCATCACGTCTCTGGGGGTCAGGCTTCATTTGCATGATCTATGAGGATGATTCAAGGTTAGGACAGATAGGCACGTGGGGGACTGTATATGTCAGGGATATCATATTACAAAAATTTTTTGGATGAAGAAATTGAGAACTAGATTTGAAGTGACAAGACAAGGGACATAATTAATTCTTTACTGTGAGCATCATGTCCAAGGCCACTTCCACATTTTCAGCCAAATTTTGAATTTAGGCTCCCCACACCTGTTGTTCTGCTTGCTGCACTTACAGAGAATTTTAGTGTGGACCGTGGCTAGTAGTTTACATAACTGTATGATTTTTTAAAGCTATGTAAATGTATGTGAGTATATAGGTATGTTATAATTATTCAATTATAGTGTGATAATTACTATATTACTATATTATATTAAGACAGCTACTGGGTTCATGTATTATACAAACATTTAAAATTTCTACAAGTATTTGCATGCAGCTACAGTCATACCCAACACATTATAATGGGTGTTTGGAGAACTTTAAGTTTGAATTGTCTGTTACATCCTAGGAGGAATTAAACAAATTTGTTTCAGCATTATTTTACTGTACTTTGAAGTACAGCCCTAATTTTTCCACAATTCCAAATGGATTTGAATGGGTTGGATAAGTTCCTTCCATTTCTAATATCAAATATGTGTGAGGTCAAATTTTTCTTAATTTATATTCATAGAACAATTTAACAGTTTAAGTAGAGAACAGATTTGAGAATTAAGTACATTAAAGGTATGTATAGAATATAAGGTCATTTTCTAGTAAATATATTTTCCCTTGGAAATTATAATTGATATCATGTAAGTATACTACATATATTTATTTGAAATAGATGCTAATATTGTTTTTTAATAATATACTTCACTTCTCAGTTTTTATTTCTAATATAATTATCAATATACTAAAAGTGACATATATCTTGCTCTTGATCATTTAAATTTTTATCTTTTTTTTTTAACTTTTATTGCATTATGATGAGAAAAGTTACATGATTTCAATTTATCTGAATTTAACATTTAAAAACATATTTCAATTAAATATAATTGAATCACATTCTTGTTTCCCTTTTGTACCACTGCTCCTCCCAGAGACCCCCCCTTCAATACCTATAATATCTTTTTTGTCATATTCCTTAAAATTTATAAAATATTATAACAATAAAAATAAGTATTATAAAAGTTGTTTGATATAAAACAACAATCAATTTAACAGTATGTAGGTGCTCGTCTACAGCAATAGTGAAAATACATATTTCTCAGTATAAATTTTAAATAACTCCAAACATATTAACTGT
>NW_022196899.1:17299462-17300138 GCF_008632895.1 Mastomys coucha
AGATGAAGTTCTGGATAACCTCTTGGCCTTTGTGTGTGACATCCGACCAGAAATCCATGAAAACTACCTCATAAATGGATAGGAGGCAGAAGTGCCTGCTCTGTGGGTTGGCCTGAGATCTGCCCTCCATAGAATAGGAAACCTCCACAGAGCTTGAGTTCTGTTCTGGAAGGCATTAAATTATTTCTCTATGCTGTTGTAGGATCCTTCACTTTTTGAGAGTATCAAATCTAGCTTTTTGTACAGACGTTTATTATGTACCTGAAGTTTCATCTTATCTTTTATGTCTTTAAGGAGTGTATGTCACCTGTTTTTCTGTGTCTTCATGCAAGTAATGGGTATTAATGTTGACTTTTTGTTATTAGTCTAGTAGAAAAAAAATTCTTTGAAGAAAGAAAGGGAATAAATAGTTCCCTTTTACTTTCTTAAAGGTCAGGGGTGTTATCTATGAAAAAGTAGTAAATAGCTATGTGTAACTCCTATGAAGAGCAGCCAGCCTTATAGTACTCTATCCTGGATAATTTAGGACAGTGAATATGATATGCTTGTTCCAGCTGCTGTTAGTGTATCCTAACCCCAATCGCTAGATGCTAGGACTCAACTTGTTACATGTTATTTAATGTGCTTGAAATCATTTAAAAGTAAAACTTTGTCTTGCCTTTCAAAAAAAAAAAAA
>NW_022196899.1:17301059-17318559 GCF_008632895.1 Mastomys coucha
TCTTGCATTCTGTTGGTGATGCTTGCATCTATGGCTCCTGATTTCTTTCCTAGGTTTTGTATCTCCATTGTTGTCTCTCTTTCTGATTTCTATTTCAATTTTTAGGTTCTGGATGGTTTTGCTCATTTCCTTCACCTGTTTGATTGTGTTTTCCTGTAGTTCTTTAAGGGATTTTTGTGTTTCCTCTTTAAGAGCTTCTAGCTCTTTACCTGTGTTCTCCTGTATTTCTTTGAGGGTGCTACTTATGTCTTTCTTAAGGTCCTGTATCATCATCATGATAAGTGATTTTGGATCTGAATCTTGTGTTTCTGGTGTGATGGTGTGTCCAGGACTTGCTATGGTGGGAGAATCACAGGATCACAGAGAACAGCTTGACTCTGAGGAGTTCTGACACAACCAGGATCACAGGAAGGACAGGCTCCAGTCAGATTTAGCAAAGGCAGGTAGCACTAGAGTAATATACAAATGTAAATTACATTTTCTGAGCATATACATACAGTCACAGTTATATTCTTAGAATCTATGAAGTGTTCTAAGTCTTCTTCATCTATCATCTAAGCTCAGTTTTGTTACCTCCCCTCTCAACTCAGCCATAGGACCTCTGGCAGTCTCTGCTTGGAGGCTACCACCTGGGGAGCTAAGACAAAAGCTTTCTGCAGACTGTCAGTTCCTCTTTGAAGAAAGCTGCCTGGAAGTTCACACTGAGATACAACAATGCCTTCTGCTGGAAGACATCTGAGTTGCTGGGGACTTTGGCACCTGACCTTCTCTGCAGTGTTTATGTTATGCAAATATCATGTAACCTAGAGATTCGGTTTCATTTTTTTGTGTACCTATAAAAATCCTGGAAATTCTAAGTAAAGTTGAAGCCTTGAATGGGACTCATCTTGGCTTCATGGTTTCTCTTACATTTATAACCCTCTATTTCAGGTCCTCTGGTCCTTCCCCTGAGAGAACCCAGTTCGTGAAACTGCGAGCAGTTTCACTATTTAAATGTCTTGATATTTTCTCATGATAGATGTAGATATAGATATAGACATAGACATAGACATAGACATAGATATAGATATAGATATAGATATAGATATAGATATATCTATGTCTATCTAGAGAGAGACAGAATCAGAGACAGAAAGAGAGAGAGAGAGAGAGAGAGAGAGAGAGAGAGAGAGAGAGAGAGAGAGAGAGAGAGAATTTAGAGGAGGCTACCTTAACCCAGAAAGGGCATCCCAAAAGAAATCATCAGTATTGACAACTTTCTTCCAGACTTCTAGCCTGTGGACCTGGGAGAAAACAAAGACACTCAGCTTCATGTGTTTGTATGGACACTAGAAAGCTGATGCAGGGTAGGATGTAAACCAAGAAGAACACTGCCTTTCTTAGACTCCCAATAGGTAAGTATACCAATTCTGTTTTCTCATAGTCAGTTGAAAAATCAATCATGAAACAAAAGTAGAAATGTTGGTGGAGGTCACTTTCATCCCTTATGAATGTTTCATCCATTGCAGCTGGATCTTTATGGAATCTCCTCAGTACATCACTAGACATAAGAGACCTTGTTGAAAATCTAATGTTTACCACTGTCCAGAGGTAGCTGGGCCACCTCATCACTGGGTTTCAGAAGTGCTGGGTATGCGGTGGCATTTTGAACAAGGCAAACTCTATCCCTGACACTTGGGAGGTGTCAGGAGCAGAATTCAGGTAATAAGAGGCAGACTCCATCTACATGCCTCAGCTACAGTGGTACTCCGTAACTGGATTCCTTCTGTGGATTGTGGGCTCCAGTATCCACTAACAGTAATAAAGTAGACAGATTTAAGGTTCAGTCTCATAGCTTAGGGACTGCATCCATTTCAGTAAAAATAACTCACCACAGCAAGAATAAGGAAGGCTTCTATCTCAATTGAGAATATCAATTAATCGACATTACCAATGAGGCGACAAGAATTTTAGGATTACACAGATCTTAAAGCAGCTATCATAAAATAAATGCCTCACGAGCCATTATGAACACAATACAAACAAGTGGGAATACAGAGAACCCCAGCCAATAAATAAAAGATATGAAGAGCCTAAGGGAAATTTTAGAACTACAAAATACAATAACTAAGATTAAAACTCAAAGCACTGGCTCAACAAGAGAAAAGAAAGAATAGAAAAAATAATAAACTTAGAGGCAGGATACTTGTTACCCAATCAGAAAAATAAGAAGAATACAAACCAGGGGAGGAAAGCAAAATAAAACTGATCTCCGCAGAGCTACAGGACTCTAACAAAACTGCTCAAACATGTTCTTACAAGGAGAAGAGGAGTGGAGCTTTCTCAAAATAAAATCCTTTAACTTTACAAATTTGACAAAAAAGAAAAAACCAATCAATTTATAGATTAAGAAACTCAGTATGTTCCACACAAAGTAAAGGAAGATATAGGAGAAAAATTGTGAAAGCCATAAAGCAATAGGAGATAATGATGCCATAGCTATGAAAGTAAAACCAGTGTGTGTGTGTGTGTATGTGTGTGTTTGTGTGTGTGTGTGTGTGTGTGTGTGTGTGTGTGTGCGTGCATGCAGGTATATGTGTGTATAAATCAGAGAATCTTGGGTATTATTCTTGCAGGTACTTTCTACTTTGTGTTTTGAGTCAAGACCTCTTACTGACTTCAAATTTACCAATTGTATTAATTTGGTTAACCAGGGATCACCAGAAATCTTTGAGTTGTTGCCTCCCTCAAGCTGAGAGTGGAAGTGCACAGCATTGCACAACTTTTTATAAATGGCTTCTCAAATCTGAATTTGGGTCCACTTGCTTGCAAGGCAAGCACTTTACTGACTGAAATACCTCCTCTGCCTGGAAAAAGATTAAATGAGAGCTAGGTTTTTTTTTTTTTTGAAACTATGTAGCTCAGAAAGAAAAGACAAATGTTGATGTATCATGGGTATTGAAGCTCAACACACAACTTCCCTACATATGAGAACAGCTCCAAAGAGGAAGGAAACCACACATGCTCAACTGAAGAAAATTAAGACAATTTGACACAGGGAATATGACTCTGAAATATGGTTTTAAAATATTTACTGAACTTAACTAACATAAAAAATGAGTCATGGAAGTCAAGGATGGCCCCAAAACAATATAATTGCTAAAATACTGGTTTGAACAATAATTAAGTTTTCTTACTTTTTCAAATTCCTACACTCATTTTGATGAAGTAAAATCATAATCTAATATTTATCTACTCAAAATTCTTATATTCTAAGTGATAAAAGGTTATATATTAAGAACAGAACACTTTTAGTTTTGACCTTTTGTAAAGCAGGAAGATGTGAGAGTTGAAGGTGTGCAATGCAAAACAAGTGCATCACAAAACAAACAATATAAAGTATATAGTAAGAGCTTTAAATATGTGAAGGCAAGATGGAGCAACTGGTGAAGTCACTTGCTACTAATACTGATAAACTGAGTTGAATATATGGGATACATTGTAGAAGACAGCATGGACTTCTGCAAGTTGTTTTCTGACCTCATGACACACACTATCCCATGCCTCTACTTTACAGCCCACTTAAAACAAATAAATAAGAATGTAAAAGTAACAACAAAATGACACATTGAAAGTAGAGGAGGGCCGGCTTTGTTTGTAGTGTTTTTGTATGAAAGCCTTGGGCTCAATTCCTAGCACCACATACAACCAAACATGGTTTTGAAATGCTGTAATCACCACACTGAGAGATACAGGCAATAGAAGATCAAGGTTTATTTGGGAGCATAGATAGCTGAAAGCCAGCTTGGGTTACAGGAGACCCAATCTCAAACAGAAAAACAACAACAAACAAACATTTAAAATAATGCAGATTCCTGGGCAGTGGTGGTATGTATCTTTAATCCAAGTACTTGAGAGGTAGAGGCAGATTGATCTCTGAGTTCCAAGCAAGCCTGGTCTACAGAGTAAGTTCTATAACAGCCAGTGCTACAGTCAGAAACCCTGTCTCAAAAAATCAAAAGGAAAAAATAAAAAAATGAAAGGAAAAAGAAAAAAAGAACATGGACTACAATTCAATCAAAATATAATTTAAAATTGTCTTTACTCACTTAAAGGAAAATACAAAAACACAAAATGGATAATTAACTATAAAAAAACAAGTCACTTTTTATCAGTAACTACAAAGTACAAACATATACACAGGCACACACACACACACACACACACAGGCACAAGCATATACATGCACACTTACGCATGAACATACATAGGTATTGTGGTATGTAATAAAAGCCATTATGTAAGTCTATTTTATATTTTAAAACGTTTATTTTGTATGGTTTAAATTTAAAGTATAATAAGTGCTGTACCATCTAAATGTTATTCAAATTTTCTTTCTATAACACAGCTGGAGCAGATCTGAAGCTCTCCTGTTCTCTGCTCATACCGCTGCCCTCAAACCCCCAAACACCTACACAAAAATAAAAGCTAATAAATAAGTCCTAGAAAAAATAATAAAACTGATAGAGGAAAAAGACAAATCCACACAAATAGTGGGAAAGCTTAAGCATATCTCTTTTAAGATCTGGAAGAACAAATAAACAGTAATAAAATAATGTGTAGCAATTTCTAAGCACTCAACATTCACCAACCGAGTCTGATGTTTTCAGGTTCTCAGAATACCACATGCAACTCTCCTCTAAAGAATCTTTGAAAAATATGTCAAGGCATCATGTATTCTGATCTTTCTCTCCCTCCCTCCCTCCCTCCCTCCCTCCTTCACTCCCTCCCTCCCTCCCTCCCTCCATCTCTCTCTTCCTCTCTCTCTCTCTCTCTCTCTCTCTCTCTCTCTCTGTCTCTCTCTCTCTCACACACACACACACACACACACACACACAGAGACACACACACACACTCAACATCGCTACAATATATCGATATGTGGAACAGTAGGCCATGAGAGGAAGCCTGGAAAGGTCGAGCTAGGGCTTGAAGCCCAGGTGAGGTAGGAGCTTCGCCTGCTCCCAACTCCAGGGTCCTGTCACAGCCCCCCATAAAGAGAATCGTGGACATCAGTCACAGAGCAGCACCACCTCAAGTCCTTCTTCATGTAGATGAGGCATCTCAGGCCAAGTCAATAAGAAGTTCTTGCCGTCAGACCCAACCCACCCCAAAACTGTGTATCCAGATGGAATAAAGATGTGGGATAATTACTCAGTCATCTGAGAGCATCTGTCACACAGCCCGGGAAGAGAAAGCTCTCAGGAAGCTCTCGAAGCTCCCCTGTACTGTGCTAGCTTACTCCCTACCCCGCCCTCAGCCCAGCTCAACTCTGCTCAGCTCAGCACAGTCAGTGCAGTTTCTCAGAGCAACAGCAGCTGCCAGGGCAGTGGCATCAGAGAGGCACTTCCTGCTCTCTGCTCGTGCCTTTTAAACTTCCTTTGAACCTTGCTACCAGGCTGGGCCCGAGGATCCCCAGATAGCCTTCAGTACATAGACTGATATTGCTATTTATTAATAATGAAATTATCATGTGATTTTGTTCATCATAGAGTGAAACCAGAAGAGAATAAACTCAGACCAACTATATAAACTGTGGAAAACTACAGAGCACATTTTCAAATCAACTAAATAATGAAACATAACACAAATATTTGTAGATTTGCACAAACTGGTACGGAGAAGGAAATTCATAGTACCAAATGCCTGAATAGAAAATATGAGATGGGTCAAATTTATCATAGATGTCTCCATGTCTCCCTCACAAACCAGAGACAAACATAAAAAAAGAACACGGAGCTGCAGAATATGCCCCATAGTACTGTATGTACTGTGGCAGCTTCAATGAACTGTTCAGAGCTGCATGATCACATCTACCAGTATGTAAACCCCTTTTAAATTTTAAAAAATGTTTGAAAATGTGATAGAATGTAGTTTGCTAACACTTTTCTACCCCCCAAATCCTCTCATGTTCTCCTACACCACCAAATCTACATCATCTCATGATCTCTCTCTCTCTCTCTCTCTCTATCTCTCTCTCTCTCTCGCTCGCTCGCTCGCTCACACACACACACACACACACACACACACACACACACACCATCCTCCCTGGTTTGTATTGGCTGACTACTTGTGGGCTTGACTCCTGCTTGCAGAATACTCAATATATCGATGTCACATCAAGGAAGAAAGCCTGCTCTCTGTCTCTCAGCAGCAACCCTATGCCCCTAGTTCCTCATCTAGGGTATCTGCTTCCACATGACAGTCAATGCCAAGGGCTCTTTCTTAGAAATAGTTACTAGCTGGCAAAGCTAGATGATAGGTACACAGGAATATTTCTACAGTATTTCATGTATCCAATTATGACCTATAGGTCTCAAAATATTATTTCACTTAATATAAAAAAAAAACCAACCTGGCTTTTTTGAGTTTCTGACCAACATTAGCATGGGTGTGGAGTAACTCAGGAAAGTATGCAAAACTCCACAAAATTTCAGAGGAAAGTCATTTATAATCCTAGCACATAATATTGTCAAAGCTATGAGTGGCATTTTGATGATATTTCCTGTTATTTGCCTAGAGAGAGGACTCGTGTTTGTATTTAGGCAATCACACCTTCATCCTCTCCTAATTCTTACAAAACCCTACTGAAATATTAGAACACAGAGTTCCCTTTTTTGATATTTCCTAACTACAATTCAGGAAATATGATTTTGTTGAGTAATGAGGTCTACATGAGACTTTTTGCATCCAGTGTCCAAGCTGGACTTTTGACCCATAGACCAAAGACATGCATGCCCATAGAGGCATGGATCCCTGTACAGAAGGCAAGGGCAGAACACAGCAGCTCTATGACTATTATGAAACTTTATGACTTGCCACGGTCTGGGTTTTTTTTACAGGGTCCCTTGTACCGAGGGACAATGGGTTCTGGCCAGGTGTGCAAGGTATTCGGCTGGTGACAAACAGACTCAACACAAGTAGTGTAGGATCTGAGTATATTTCTCAAAAAAAAATGACATGAGGCTTTTACAGTCATTGCAAAAGAGAGAAATGAAAAATCTGGCAGCTCAGTAGTCAGGATACCTCTGAGGCCATCTAAAACCCACTGGATCTAAAACATCAGCCATCTCCTCTGGACTGGTGCAGCACAAGCACACGCTCAGGCCACATGAGCCTGGCCAGAGTCATAGGGGCGGGTGCTCCAGAGGCTTGAATCTTGAATCCTCAATGCTGAATGCTGAATTTCGAATGCTCAATCTCTTGAATCTGGACTGGTGCTGCACCCCCGCCCCCCTAAAGTGCTCTCAGCCTGGGGGCTGTGAACTGCATGAATCTAAGTCCTAGTCCCCCTAAGTTTTGGTTCTAGTCCGAGTGTGAGCGAGTCCGAATGTTGAATGCAGTCTGCTGTCTCACGCACACACTCGGCTCAAGGTCCGCCCATCTTCAGTAAAACACCCACTATGTTAATCTTTTGGGCAGGTAGAGACATGTCTCTTGCTAATTCCTAGGAGGGGTTCAGCTGCAGTATATGACTGAGAATGAGGATTTTATTCGACCTTGCCCTGGGATAAACCTTCCATTCTGTAAGCTTCAATGCCCTACCCACAATGCCAGAGGCAATTAGTCTGGGTGGGTAAATTCTAAACCAGGGTTTGGCTAAGATGTTGGAAGGTTGGTGACAATGACTACCATGTTTCTTTCAATAAAAATGTCTGGTCTATAGTCATTTTGTAGGTTACTTGATCTCTTTGTGAACCCCAAGATTGTGAACTTGAAAAATCTTGTTGAGGGATGGCTCAGCCCTGGCCCCCACTTTTAACACAAGTGCCTTTTGTTTAGCATAAACAAGTACCTGCGGTGTGGTCCAGCCTTTAACACATACCTCTAACCCAAAAGCTAATGTCAACCCTAGGTCAAGAGATAGAGCAAGAAACCAGCTGACAGGGAGTGGACATATGTGAACAGAAAGGAGAGTCTTTGAGTTGAAGGGTATTTAGGAGAAAAATGACTTTCTCCTCCTGGGTCATAGGTGGAGTAGGAAGGTCATCAGGGTGCTTTCTCTGTCTCTTTGAACTAGCAGATTTTCACTCCAGTTTCTGGTTCCTCGGTCTTCATTGATAAAACTGAGCACCCTGAATTTTTGTTTTTAAAAGCAAGGTAGTTCTATATATGCATATTACTATGGGGAAGATGCTAATAATTTAATGTATTAAGAGTGACTACTACTCTGAAAAGCAGAATATAGTCATGAAGGGACAACCATCTGTCTAGAGGTGGCCGGGCCCAGGGACTCAGAAGATGCTCAGTGACAAAGAAACCAGAGTTTGGCAGTGTTCTGAGTAATTAGTCAGTCTTGATCTTGTCTGTCTGAAGTTGTGCCTTTTCAAATTTGCCTATCCTATAGCTGTCTATACTGCTGGGTGACCTCTTCACTATCTCATTGACTTTAATGAGCATGTTTTATTTATCAGAGACTTTTTTAATATTTATAAACAAGATCACTGATAAGCATATGACAAGCAAGGAGCAGTTATTGGGCCTGATGCTGAACAAAAAAAAAAAAAAGAAAGAGAGAGGAAACAATTTTGGCAGGTCATGACTTATAATGTAGGAGTTTTTAATTAAATTAAATTATCAACCATGCTTTCCTAGAATAAAGTGTTTTTCAAAAGCAAGATTCTATAAAACTGACTTGCATCTATTTTGGAACAATAAGAAAGAAATGCAAAATTACAGAACAATGGGGTTTGTTGGCTATTTTTAACAACAGCTACAAAGATGAAATTGGCTAGCTCAAAACACTGAATTCCCAGTGCACAGCCTGAAATCTCAATTTTTCCTGTAATCATGCTACAGCTACATTGGTGGGTCTGTGAGAGCCAAGAATCCTATGCAAAAACTGAACTTACACAGTCTGCCAATTTTCAATACCCAGTGAACTCAGATAATTACCAAATCTCTTCTGGGCAAGTTGGAAGCTTTGATCAGAATAGGGATTGAATTCAAGAATTGGTGTCAGATTTAGATGGAAAGAATAATAGTGCATTGTGTATCCACACTCTAATGCTTAGTTTTACCACTTGACATGGTCTTTTCCTTGATATAAATATTCCTTTCTTATAGTAATTATTTACTTTTTAAAAGGAAAATGATTATCATAATTTTATACTGTTTATTTATTACATTATCTCCATTGTAAACTTTTGTCACCTTAATTTGTGGACATGAAAACATGTGGACTGCCTTACAGAACTGTGTTCATTCAGATACCTGAACTATCTTAAATATATAGATTGCTTTAAGTTAAAATACAGACTTTTTTATTATTATGACATTCAGATATTTAGTTTATGTAAATTTTACAATATTATCTTTCATCTGTGACATTGTCTTTTTTATGTTATGAACAATGACCCAGAAAAATCAGAGAGTGAATGCTTTAAAGACTGTTGGAATAATTATCATTGTTGTTTTTGCTGTTTTGTTGTTGTTGTTTTTGTGGTCGTATGTGTGTACACTTAGTGTTAGATACTGGTTGAAAACAATTCTGTTGGACTTGGCTCCTTTATAAGAGACAAAATGATGTTTATCATGAGATGAAAATAATAATTATTGATAATGAGATTGTATGTTGGTTAATTGATCACAGTGTTTCTTAACATTGAAAAGATGAAGCTTCTATTTCTCATGTTAGGCAATACATGGGAAGAATTATAATTACAAATGTATATACCAAATACATACAAATGTATATACCAAATACATACAAATGGATATACCAAATACATACAAACGTATATACCAAATGTGATGGTCCTTAGACCATCACAATTTGCACAAGAACACTGACTACTAATAGCTATCTTCTGACCTCCACATTTATTCTGTGTCAGGTTCTCTCTCTCTCTCTCTCTCTCTCTCTCTCTTTCTCTCTCTCTCTCTCTGACAGACATACTGCATGCACAAGTGCTGTACAAATGGACATTGATTTCTAGCAGTAATATATATAGCAAATGTATATACCAAACATATAATATATATATGCATATATATACATGTATATGCATATATATATATTATATGTGTGTGTGTGTGTGTGTGTGTGTGTGTGTGTGTGTGTGTGTGTAATGGCCCAACTCTAACATCATCAGGCTAGAGGATACAGACTGGAGACGAGAACATGACAAATGTACTTTCTGATCCAGGCTGGTGCGGCCTCTGCCAGATTCAATATGTTACTACCATGGGAGACACTGGATTACTTTGGAAGAAAGATGAATATAAATTTCAATAGTGAGAATTGGAAATTGCAGCATCAATTAAGATATGATTTGGTACTAGAACTAGGTGGCATTGTCAAATACCATCTCAGAGAAGGGGGACATTTAACTGAGTTGAAAGAGACAAAGAAAATAATGAAAAGCCTGACTTGATCATCATGCTGTAAAGTTGTTAACAGTCATTCTAATTCCCTTGTCTGAATGAAAATGTAAGTACAAATTAGTTAGATCCAAGGAAGCCTGAAGACACTAAGAAAGACTCTAAATTTATGTTAAATAATTAAATCAGTAAGTCATAACATGTAAAATTTCACTGTGATTGCCCTGCAGACTGGTTAAATGATAATAGTTTGATTCACTGGATACCTAAACACTTTTCTCTAATATCTTTGAAGAGTATCAATCAAAATAGGCAAGTCTGGGTGATACTTTCATAGACTATGAAAGAATCTACTTTGAATCTGTCTTAAGAGTGACTCAGTTTATTTTGAAATATTTTTATATAGAGTCCTGTTCCCTATCAAAAAGTAATGTCATGATTATTTATTTTCAAAACTTAAAGACGCAAAATGGTGAATAATATCACAATATGTTTTATTTACTCTTTGGAAAGAATACAAACTTGGGTGTGCCGTGGAAAGTGACAGTACATTAGAGTTACTATAGTAATGAGAAAGTGACTCTGATTGGGAAACTGCCATAGTAAGATTTGTTTCCACTTCAGTACAACTCCAGATAAATATTTCACAGATTTCAATGCAGAAATGATTTTCCAGAAGCTGTGCATTTCCCAGAAGGAGACTGGATACTTGATACACAATTTTTTAAATATTATCTCAATGGTGTTTCAAATATACAGATCTGGAGAATAATTAATGATATATGGTAATTTCATAGTGTGATATAGAATATCTTCCCTAGTCTACTTTCTACCCCTGTGATAAAGAACTGCGCAAAAGTGACTTGGGGAGGAAAGAGTTTATGGCGCCCTTCCACTTCCATGTCACAGTCCATCATAAAAGAAATCATGTCAGGAACCTAATACAATAACATGGAGGAAGGAACTGCAGTGGAGAACACTGAGAAGTACTGCTTACTGGCTTGTTCCCAGAGCTTACTCAGTTTGCTTCTTACAGACCTGGGGACCATGGGCCCAGAGATGGCACCGCCCACACAAGACAGGGCCTTCCCACAACAATCATAAGAAACAAAAGAACAGAGACAAAAAAACCCTCCTAGACTTGCCGAGAGCCCAATCTGATGGAAATATTTTCTCTGTTGAATGTCTGTCTTCCTCTTCTATTAGATTCAGTGTATTTGGTTTTATGTTGAGGTCCTTGATCCACTTGAACTCAAGCTTTGCGCAAGGTGACAAATATGGGTCTCATCATTTTTTTTCTACATACAGCCAGTTAGACAGCACCATTTATTGAAGATACTTTCTTTTTTTCCATTGTATATTTTTTGGTGTCTTTGTCAAAGATGAAGTGTCCATAGTTTGAAGTGTGTGCTTTTATTTCTGGGTCTTCAATTCTATTCCAATGGCGAACGTATCTGCCCCTGTACCAATACCATGCAGTTTTTATCACTATTTCTCTGTAGTAAATCTTGAGGTCAGGGATGATGATTCCCCCAGCCAAGTTCTTCTCTTGTTAAGAAATGTTTTTGATATTCTGGGTTTGTCTTGAACTCATTGGCAAAGGGGGAACTTTCCTAAACAGAACTCCTTTGGCTCATGCTTAAGATCATGAAATGATAAGTGGGACCTCACGAAACTGGAAAGCTTCTGTAAGGCAAAGAACATAGTAAGACAAAACGGCAACCTACAGATTGGGGAAAAATCATCACCAACCTCGCATCCAATAGATGGCTAACATCCAAAATATATAAAGAACTCAAGAAGCTAACCACCAGAAAATCAAACAACCCAATCAAAAAATAGGGTATAAAGCTAAACTGAGAATTCACAACAGAGGAATCTTGAATGGCTGAGAAGCACCTAAGGAAATGTTCAAAGTCCTTAGTGATCAGAGAAATTACAAATCAAAATGACCCTGAGATTCCACCTCACACCAATGAGAATGGCTAAGATGAAAACTTCAGGTGCTAACACATGTTGGTAAGGATGTGGAGAAAGAACACTCTTCCATTGCTGGTGGGATTGTAAACAGGTACAACCACTCTGGAAATCAATCTCAAGGTTCCTCAGAAAATTGGAAATAGATCTAACTGAAGACCCAGCAATACCATTCTTAGGAATATACCCAAAAGATGCCCTACCATGCCACAGGGGCACGTGTTCCACTATGTTCATAGCAGCCTTATTTGTGATAGCCAGAAGCTGGAAACAACCCAGATGACCCACAATGTAAGAGATGGATACAGAAAATATGGTTCATTTACACAATGGGATACTATTCGGCTATTAAGAATGAGGACATCCTGAGTTTTGCAGGCAAGTGGATGGAACTAGAAAAATATCCTGAGTGAGATAACTCAAACCCAAAAGGATGTGCATGGTATGTCCTCACTAATAAGTGGATATTAGCCTCCCTCCCAAAAGTACAAAATACCCAAGATAAAGTCCACAGAATTCAAGAAGGTTAACAAGCTAAGGGGCCCAAGTGAGGACACCTCAGCCCCAATTGGGAGGAAATGAAAGCAATGACAAGTGGGGAGGGAAGGAGGGGCCTGGGAGGGAAAGAGGACAGGGTGTTCCACTGGAAAGGATCCTGATCTGGTATTGGGTGAGGGAAAAAGATCTGCAGTCCTGGCGGCCAGCAGAAAGAATGGAAACAGGCAACCTTGGGACATAGGAGGTTGGGGAGTTTGGGGGGACCCTCCAGAGTGCCCCATAGACATGGGAGGTGAGAACTCTCCCATGAGGACTCAAAGGGAGGGACCTCAGATGGAATTCCCCTGACACTAGGGAGAGGGAACCTATAGAGCCCACCTCCAGCAGGAAGACAGGGCATCAAATGAGGGATGGGGTTGCCATCACACTGTCACAGCTCTGACCCATAATTAATTGCTCCTGTCTGAAAACACTTGAGGGATGGAAATGGAGAGGAGGCTGAGGAAAAGAAGGTCTAGCAACAGGCCCCAAACGAGATCCAGCTCAAGGGGAGGTCCCAAGGCCTGACACTATTACTGAGGCTATGGAGTTCTCACAAAAAGGGACCTATCATGACTGCCCTCCTGAAGACCCAACCAGCAACTGAAAGAGTCAGATGCAGGTATTTGTACCCAACCCATGGACAGAAGCGACTGATCCCTGTGGCTGAATTAGGGAAAGGCTGGAAGAAGCTGAGGAGGAGGGCAACCCTGTAGGAGGACCAGTAGTCTCAATTATCCTGAATCCCCAAGATCTCTCAAACACTGGACCACACACCAGGCAGCATATACCAGCTGATATGAGGCCCTCAACACACATACAGCAGAGGACTTCTGGGTTTGGTTTCAGTCAGAGAAGATGCACCTAACCCTCAAGAGCCTGGAGGCCCAGGGAGTTTAGAGGTCTGGTTGGGTCGGGGGTGGGGGGTTGGAAGCATCCTTATGGAGACAAGGAGTTGGGAGGAGGTATGGGATATGGAACAGTAGGAGCATGGGCAGGTGGACTGGGGTGAATAAAATCTAGAGTATAAATAATAAATAAATAAATAAATAAATAAATAAATAAATGACAAAAAAATGAAGTTCTGTCTTGCTCTTCAAAAATAGTATTAGCTGCTCTCGGTGCACCTTTCCCGCAAGTGGAGAGTTGGTCTGCAGGGAGTGCTCTGACGGGACTCAGGTGAGATCACCATTTTCTCTCAGGTGACTTTCTAAGGCAGGACCAGCCAGGAGGCACAGGCCACAGAAGCTGCAGAGCAGCTGGGACAGGGTCCTTTCTACTTCCATCTACAACCAAGAGGTGAGCCTGTTCCACAGCTCCCTGTCTACCATTCTAGCAAGTAGAGAGCTTGTTTCCAGGGAGTGCTCTGACCTAGGGATTCAGGTAACATCGCCATTTCTCTCTGGTGACTTTCTAAGGCAGGACCAGCCAGGAGGCACAGGCCATAGAAGCTGCAGAGAAGCTGGGACAGGGTCCTTCCTGCATCCATCTGCACCCAGGAGGGACGGCTGATCCACAGCCCTCTGTACACGGGTCTTACCAGGGGAGAGCTGATCTCCCAGGGGTGCTGACACAGGCTTACAGATCCACAAGATGAAAAAGCTCCAGTCAGAGACAGGAAGAACATCTAACACCAGAGATTAACAGATGGTGAAAGGCAAATGCAAGAATCTTACCAACAAAAATGATATTATCTAGTGTCTTGTCAAAAAAAACAAAAAGGAAAAAAGAGAAGAAAAAGAACAACAAAAATAACCAGTCCAGTTTCCTGCATTAATACTATCACTACTATGGGGTGGGGGGAGAGGCAGTAGATGCCAGAAATACTGTTACTACTATGGGGGGAAGAGGCAGTAGATGCCAGATGTGTTTTGTGTGACTAAATATGGCCACCAAGGAGGAGGTAAAATTCTATCAAAACATAGGGTTGCTAAAGAAAAATGAAACAATTTGCACTGAGAACTTTGAAGGCCAATTCATGCACTTAAAGCAGAATATCTGGTATTTTTTATTTGTTTTTACTGGTTTAACTTTACAAGGAATGGCCTCATAGTATTTTAGTTACAACACTGTACTTTGAGTATGCTCTGAAAACTTCTAGATGACATGGGGACATCTTATGAAAGCAACTATTATGCAGATAATTCTTCCATTATTGCTTAACTTGGGTATCATTCTTTCTGGAAATATTGTAAAAGCATTGACCTCATTATGAAAGGGAAGGAATAAAGTCAATCCTCACAGTGATTTCTTTTTTAAAGCTTTGGTTTGAATTTTTTTTTATAGAAAAAAATTCCCATAGAAAGTACAACCTAAATTGAAGATACTTAAAATTTCTAAGGAATGACTATCCAACCCCAACTCATGAGGAAACTAAAAATATTCTGTACAAACTAAAAATCAAGAGGCGTGGGACAAAGATCAGTGGTTAAGAGTACTTAATGCTTTGAGGCGTTTGCAGAAACTATGTCCAGGAGTTCATAACTACATAAAACTACAGTTCTTGGGAACCTGTCCCCCTCTTCTGGCCTATACAGGCAAATTTAAACATGTGCACAGAGTCTAATGGTGCTGGTCTAACTGGCAGTCTGTATGTAGAAAATTGAAAATAGATTCATATTTGTCACCTTGCACAGAGCTAAAATCCTAATAGATCAATGGCCTCGACATACAACAAGATACACTAAATCTAATAGAAAAGAAAGTGGGAAAGAGCCTTGAACTCATTGGCATGGGGAGAAATTTCCTAAGCAGAATTCTAATGGCTCAGGTGATTAAGTCAAAAATTGATTAGTGGACCCCATGAAACTGAAAAGCTTCTGTAAGGCAAAGAACATAGTCAATAGAACAAATCGGCAACACACAGATTAGGGAAAAAATCTTTACCAACCTCACATCTTATAGAAGGATAATAATTAATATATATAAAAAACTTAAGAAGCTAACATCCAATAAACCAAACAACCTAATCAAAAAAATGGGGTATGAAACTCAACAGAGAATTCACAACAGAGGACCCTCGAATGGCTGACAAGCACTTAAAGAAATGTTCAAAGTCCTTAGTCATCAAGGAAATGCAAATCAAAACTACCCTGAGATTCTATTTTATACCAATCAGAAGGGCTAAGATCAAAAGTCTCAGGTGACAGCACATGTTGTCGAGAATGGGGACAAAGGAACACTCCTCCATTGCTGGTGGGATTGAAAACTGGTAAAAACCACTCTGGAAATCAATCTAGAGGTTCCTCAGAAAAATGGAAGTAGATCTACCTGAAGACTAAGCTACACCACTCTTGAGCATATACCCAAAAGATGCCCTACCATGCCATAGGGCACGTGTTCCACTATGCACATAGCCGCCTTATTTGTAATAGCCAGAAGCTGGAAACAAGCCAGCTGTTCCTGAATGGAAGAATGGATACAGAAAATGTGGTTCATTCACACAATGCAATACTACCCAGCTGTTAAGAATGAGGACATTAGGTGTTTTGCAGGCAAATGGATGGAACTAGAAAATATCATCCTGAGTGAGGTAATTTAGACATGCATGTCAATGGACAGAAGCTGGGGAACCCTGAGATTGAATTAGGGAAAAGCTGGAAGAAGACGACCAGGAGGGTGGCCCCACTGGAAATTCAGCAGTCTCAACTAACCTGGACCCCCAAAGATCTTTCAGACACTGAGCCACCAACCAGGCAGCATACATGAGCTGGTCTGAGGTCTCCAACACATATACAGCAGAGGACAGCCTGGTCTGGCCTCAGTGAGAGAAGATGCACCTAACACTTGAGAGATTTAAGACCTCAGGGAGTGGGTAAGTTTGGTGGGGTGGGCGTTTGGAGGGATAGAGACATCCTCTTGGAGACAGGGAGGAGGAATGAGATGAGGAACTGAGGGCTGACTGGTAGGTGGTTAAGGACTGGGCTGTAAAAAAATGGTTAAAGAATAATTAAGAAAAGAAAACAAATATTTTATTTATTTATTTATTTATTTATTTATTTATTTATTATTTTGTTTTGTTTGTTTGTTTGTTTGTTTTTGTTTTTCAAGACAGGGTTTCTCTGAGTAGCCCTGGCTGTCCTGGAACTCACTCTGTAGGCCAGGCTGGCCTCAAACTCAGAAATCTGCCTGCCTCTGCCTCCCAAGTGCTGGGATTAAAGGCATGCGCTACCACCACCCAGCTTATTATTTATTATTCTTTAATCTTTTTTTATACTCCAAACTTTATCTCCCTCCCAGTCCATCCTCTGACTGTTCAACATCCCAGGCCTCCTCTCCCCACCCACTATCTCCAAGAGGATGTCTTCACTCTACACCCCAACCCCACGAGACCTCCCCACTTCCTGGGGCCTCAAGTCTCTTGAGGGTTAGGTGCATCTTCTCTGACTGTGTCCAGACCTGGCACTCTTTTGCTGTATATGTGTTGGGGCCTCATATCAGCTGGTGTATGCTGCCTGGTTGGTGGCTCAGTGTCTGAGAGATTCTAGGGTTTCCAGGTTAGTTGAAACTGATGGTCTTTCTATGGGGTTGCCCTACTTCTCAGCTTCTTCCAGCTTATTTCTAATTCAACCACAGGGGGTACCAGCATTCTGTCTATTGGTTTGGGTATAAATATATCCATCTG
>NW_022196899.1:17323559-17326471 GCF_008632895.1 Mastomys coucha
ATAAATATACTTTGTTTGGAATAAAACCAAAAAAAATAAATTTAGTCAATCTAATGCAGAAATGTCACCTATTGACATTATTTATTGAGAACTCTCTCTTTGCCAGGCTCTATGAGATGTAGTTAGTCTTCATTGCCATTTTTAACCATCTGTGACACCCAATCTGTGTTTACTACAGAAAATCTATACACACTCAGTGTCTAGTTTAATTAAGGATAGACTTACAGAGCATAGGTTTGTCACACTTCATCAGAGTCAGTTTGTAGGCTGCCAATACCCAGAGCTGATCTGTAATTTAACAGTAGAAACTTCAGCAGTACCTGTGAAACAGGCCAGGAAGAGGATAGTATTAGAATCAACAGAACTCTTCCACCAGAATGTCTGCCAGGGAATAGCCGTGCAGAGTGCCATGAGTCCATTGGGGGGGTTTCTGCTTTGCCAAATGCAGAGGAGCCTGGTGCCGCAAGATATCCAAGGGAATCCACCTTTCTAAGTTGACACAGCTTAGTGTATAACTACTCCTTAATAAGGTACCAAAGAGGAACTGCTCAGAGGGAAACAGCTGGCACTCAACAGGGAGAGTAGCCCTCATTTACACATTTGTTTGGTGTGTGTGTGTGTGTGTGTGTGTGTGTGTGTGTGTACAAATTTGTTTGGTGTGTGTGTGCAAATGTGTGTGTTTACATGCGTGTGTGTGTGTGTGTGTGTGTGTGTGTGTGTGTCTTGCTTGTATTTATTTTTGTGCATCATGTCTATGTTGTGCCCGTGACAGTCAGAAGACGCCGGACTCTCTGGAACTGGAATTACAGAAGGTTGAGAACTGTCCGGTGAGTTCTTGGGAAGGTCAACAGTGGCTCTTTTAAGCCATCTCTCCAGCTCATCTGCGTTACTCTTACTGATCTTCAGGATTATCTAGGGACCATGTATAAGCCTGAATAACACAAAACTTGTTTCCTGTACTTTAATGGTCAACAGGTCTGTGGTTAGTTTCAGGAATTAATATGTCTAGTAACCATCTATCTTAGTCGGGTTTTTATTGATGTGAAGAAACAAGAAGATTACAGCAAATCTTATGAAGAAACGTGTTTAATTGAACCTGGCTTACAGTTCAGGGTTTTAGTTCATTATCAATGGCAAAAAGCATTCTAGCATGTAAGCAGACGAGGTACTAGAGATGTATCTGAGAGGTTTTATATCTGGATCCAAAGGCATCTGGACAGGACAGTTAGCCACTAGGCCTAGACTGAGTTTCTAAAATTGTATAACCCACTTGGCCAATGACATGCTTCCTCTAACAGGTCATACTTACTCCAACAAGGTCACACCTCCATAATGCCACTCCCTAGGAGTCTATGGGAGCCAGTTCATTCAAATCTCCACATTATCTTTTCAGGTTTATGGGCATACAAGTTAGGGCTACAGTGCTTCAGGTGCTCAGGTAAAGGAAATCTTGAGTTATTTTGTAGCAAGCAGCAAGAAAACACATAATTCAATACCAAGTTTGCAAGGGTGACTCAGCCCAGTCACAGGTAAATTCTAGCAACCAGGAAGGTAGGGGTTGTGTGACACAAGTAATTCAAAGACCAGTGAGTT
Organism: Mastomys coucha; assembly: GCF_008632895.1. NCBI lineage: Eukaryota > Metazoa > Chordata > Mammalia > Rodentia > Muridae > Mastomys > Mastomys coucha. The sequence continues at coordinate 17,325,153 of NW_022196899.1, forward strand.
TTGGCAGGCAACTGGTCTCGTATTTCTCAATGTGGTTTAAATGAATGATCATTTGGTCATTCATTTTTCATATACTGAGTCTGTGTATGTGGTACATGTATAAATTCGCCCCATTAAAATGGTTAGAAATTACCTCTGCCCTCAAAGGAATTAGAATCTGTCAGGCGAGTGAAGTACAACTAGTACAGGTAGTACTCCTTAGTGATTTAATCCAAGTCACAAGTAAGGCTTGTGTGTTGCGTTAAGGAACGATATCAAAGCTCTTCACCCTTAGAGTCCCTTAACCAGCAGAGAATCCAAACTTAAACTATTTACTTCATGCTTTTTGTGTCTCTGTCCTCAGTCCATCTATTGTATGAGTCCAATTTACTGCCTGCCTGAAGGCTATCTTGTGAATCTGTTGGACCCACTGTCTGTCTGTTTTGTCTTTCTGAATGTGGTATGATGGTTTGTGCATCTGTGTCCATTGATTGTGTGTGTCATTCTCTAACAAATGTTTGCTGTGTATCTACTGAATAAGAGAGAAGGCAACACAGGAAAAGGGAATGGAGTATTTTACAGAAATATTTCACAAAATTTTATGATATTAAATTATTTTCTTCAAATTGACACAACTTACCTAGACAACAAACATTGATTATTTATTGACAATTATATATAAATGGTTGCTTTAAAATTTTATTGTATATTTTAGGTATATTACTTTTTGCTTTTAACTTCAGTATTGACTGATTTCAGCAAATTATACACTTTCATTATATTGAGTCCTGGGCATGGAAAAATACATAATTTAATATTATGGCTAGGTATTACCTTAAGTTATAAAAGCTGATTACAAAGACAACATTTGTTTCCTAAATAAAGATGCAGTAAACATACAGTTTGAATACAGTAGTGTACCAGTCTTACATCTTAAATGATTTCAGGGTGTATTATTAATTTTGGCTGTGAGGTCCATCAAAAATTCCAGTCACTTAGAATGTAAAAGATATATTCATAGCACTGAATCACTACACTGAGACAAAGGGTTGCACATGAAGATTTAGCAGTGTGGGATGGAATTAGAAGTCATGACCTTTACTAGGGGGAAACTGGTCAGGATGTTATCATTAGGAGTGGGTTTTAAAGGATGAGTAAGTTGTTCTCTTAGTACAGAGGGATGGAAGGCATTTCAGGCAGACATAATCATAGGTAACCAAAGCAGAGAGAGAAACAGACTATTGGAGTGTACCATTAAAAAAGTTCAGAGCAGCTGGGCAGTGGTGGCGCACGTCTTTAATCCCAGCACTTGGGAGGCAGAGGCAGGTGGATTTCTGAGT
>NW_022196899.1:17326700-17332571 GCF_008632895.1 Mastomys coucha
AACCAAACCAAACCAAACCAAGCCAAACCAAACCAAACCAAACCAAACCAAACCAAACCAAACCAAAGCAGGTCAGATAGTGATGTGATATATCTTCTATTTTTAGGCTACAAAATCAGGAAATTATCCAAAGTTTCATGAAAACAATAATGTTATATAAATACTATCTTGATAGAAAGTGAATTATCAAATATAATTTTAAGAATATTCTATTCTAAGCCCGGCGGTGGTGGCATACGCCTTTAATCCCAGCACTTGGGAGGCAGAGGCAGGCGGATTTCTGAGTTTGAGGCCAGCCTGGTCTACAGAGTGAGTTTCAGGACAGCCAGGGCTACACAGAGAAACCTTGTCTCAAAAACAAAACAAAACAAAACAAAACAAAAAACCAAAAAAACAAAACAAAAAAAACAAAAAACAAAACAAAACAAACAAAAAAAAACAACAACAAAAAGAATATTCTATTCTAAATTTGAGGCAGTACATGTGCCCTGTGACTATAGGTACAAGCTACAAAATATGACATTTTTAACATTAATATAATAAACCCATAACATCTAAGAAGCTCATTATTGGAGGAGGCACTTTGGGGGAGGATATTGTGTTTAGAGGACCTCTTTTATTAAAGAACCCCATGCGAGGTCAGGGAGAAATAACACATGATTATTTCTCTTTGCCCTAGGAGAACCTAGCTAGGAATTATCACGAGTAATACCAGGAAAATAAATCTCAATAGGATCTCATATTAGCCAGGATCATTCTTATAAACTTCCTATCCTCTTGAATTTGAAAATACTAAATAAACAAATACTTGTTGTTTAGTTTTCCAAATCTATAGTGATTTATTATAATACTGTAATATACCATAGCAACTTATTTTTCTTACATCTCATTGTGTGTTTGACATATGTAAAACACAAGAGGAACCAGAGAAATAAATAAGAGGATAAGATTTCCCTGACCATGGCTGTCAGGGTTAATAAAGTCTATTGCTGTCTGGTTATTTCTGTCATGGTATCATATTGGAAGATCTGAAGGAGACAGTTGTTTACCCCACCTCTCACTCAATCCAATTCATGACTAGACATATCATATGAATAAGATGGAGATAATGTGAAGGGCAGGTAAATGGAAAACAGGAAAGCAGCTGGCCAGAGCCAGGAGTTAATGTGGAAAAACAATGGAAATAAATGCTGTTAAGAGTAGGTAATGACCTATTAGGTAGACGGGATTGCTCTTCCATGAGGCACGCAGTAGCTGTGAAATACCTATCACATTCTCATACTTAATTCTGTCTATGCTCTGCATTCATTGACAAACATCTTTCATTTAAAGACGCGTTCTATTCATACAGTGTTCCCAGTATCAAGATTCATGAGGTCAGATGTGGAGACGAATTTGTTGGTTAAACTGTTCTCTCTTAAGGGCAGGAGGCTTATTCATTTGTTTTTTTTTTTTTGAGGACTGACCTTGTCATGTCTCAAGATGAATCAGTAAGTCAAGCTAGCAATAGTAAATCATGAATAAATGATTTATGCATGTCTTGATCAAATATGATAGATGGCTGGGATGCTTGACGATTACTGCATACGAAGATTTATATAATACACATATTACGGTGGACTGAAAAAAAAGAAGTGAAAGTTGTCTCCAAGGATAGAGGCTAGTGTCACATTGTAAATGTTATTCCTAACAGGTTGATCCTGGAGAGCATGTCGATGACATAGTATCAATTCAGTGTGATGTTTTCAATTAATGACTTCACTCATTGCCTTAGCTCTCACCATTCTTGTCTATGGAGAAAAAATGTTCCCTCAATTTGTCAAAGCAGTGGGATCTGAATGTAACACATTCAGTCACCCCACTGACACTCTTGAGTCACCCCAGATTAGATATCCCCTAATCTGCTTATCTGTTGCCTCCATCCGCCTCCTTTTCTGTCTTCAAACTCCTAGCTGGTCCTTTAGGTAGAAGACAATAGTTTTAAACATACTGTTACATGACATCTGACATGCTTACATAGTCATAAAGCCACAGTCACAGTCTGGGCGTAGGTCCACCCAAATTAAACCAAATGCTACCTCTTGCTCATTCTGAAATGGAACTCTTGTTTTATTGTTTTTGTTGTTGTTGTTGTTGTTTGGTTTTGTTTCTGCAGGGGAGGGGGGTTGGAGACAGGGTTTCTCTGTGTAGCCCTGGCTGTCCTGCAACTCACTCTGTAAACGAGGCTGGCCTTGAACTCAGAAATCTACCTGCCTCTGCCTCCCAAGTGCTGGGATTAAAGGCATGCGCCACCACTGCCTGGCTGCAATGGAACTCTTAACTCGTATTTGTTTAGCATATTCACATCTTGGCAGCCTGACAAATTTCAGTTTTCACAGCATTTCTTTGTTTGGCATTTCTTCTACATATAGACCCATGATGTGATCATGGAATAATCCAGAAGATCCAAAGCGGCAGCTCTACAGTGACAGAGGTTGCCCACTAGCTTACCACATGAAATTGTTCCAGTAAATGGAAGCACCATGCGAAACTGAATGTTCACTTCGCACAGTGCTGTAAGCAATAGAATCCTTCTGCTTAAACAGGTTGCACCAATGTGTATTAATACCTTTGTTTTCTTTCCCCCAGTCTTCTATGAGTAGGTGAAGAGGGTAGCAGAGGAGGCTGCATCATCTGAAGGACTTGGAGCTCAGGGAAATGCCAGTCTTTATTATGGGCTGTTAGCATATCTAACAACCTTTGCATGACTAACTAACAGTGCTTGTGTCATACTGTGCAGTAAACAAATCTGTTCTCAGGTTGGGAAACTGCTCATTTCCTTCCTGTGCTGGAAGAAAAAAAAATCTGTTAAGGAGTTCTCAACAAAAAGTAGAGAAATGGCCCAGAGCATTATCTTCCAACACTGAACTTCTAAATACAGTTAGCAGTATTATTTTTTAATTTCTGCTATGTTCATGTGATGAACTGCATTGAATCTTTCATTACTTAACAATGTTTAGAGTGACACTAATATCAATAATGTATTAGTGCCCTAGACTGTGCTTCTATATGCACCAAAATACGTCCATTCCATACTGATGCAGAGATTAAAGTAACTTTCTGAGAAATCTGCAATCAGGCTCAGAAGTTGCAGTGACTCCAAAGGTCACAACAAGAATATTCTCTTAGACAAATGAGAACAGTCACATACGAACACATACAGCCAGTTTTACATACGAGCTCCATCTTGGGTATACTATAAGCAATTGCATTTCCGCATTTTGACGAGTTGGAATTTTCTGTGATGGACTCCACTCCAGCTACTTCCTTGATGAGGGGTAAGAGCTATATTTCTCTATAGTTACAAGAATGTGTATGTAGAATGCGATTAGAGATTTTACTGGCTTATAAAAGTGGCAGTAGCAGGTTTTTCTCTAGGTTCCGTGGACTCACAAGCCATGGATAGTAGGCTAGGTTTATAATGTGAGACATGAACTTTCTATTACTGAATGGGCCTAAGTAGAGTTTGGCAGCTGTTGTTTACCACAATAGATAAATATCTCTGTTGAATCTTTAGGGGTATCTTCCATGTTTGTTATTGTGATTCATAAGCATTGCAACTGGATGAGTTATTTGCTTTTGTTTTAGTTTTTCAGGACATGGTTCCTCTGTAAATCTCTGGCTGACCCAGAACTCTCTTTGTAGACAATGCTGTCCTCAAACTCCCAGAGGTGGCCTGCCTCTACCTATTGAATGCTGGGATTAAATGCTCCACTCCATTGTCTCTGGATGTGATTATTGATTGCTTTCCTTCCTTGGCAGCTGACAAAGCACCTTCCAGTGTTATGAAATCTACCAGTCCTTAGAGGGGAGGATTTCAGAAAACATCGTTCTCGACCTCTAAGATACATGATGCTTTTAGCAACAGGGACTTCTGGTCAGTTTCTGGGAGGCAACCAAGGGCAACAGAAATATCTTATATTATCTTAGAAACTAGATCTGGATCAACAAGTAGAAAATTTTTCTCAAGACTGCTACTGTAGATTTTCTTAGATAGTTTATGGCTCTTGAATAACAAGATACAGGTTCCAGGAAGAGTTAATGAAAATTGGGAGATGGGCGTTGGTGCCTTTAATCCCGGCACTTGGGAGGCAGAGGCAGGAGGATTTCTGAGTTCAAGGCCAGCCTGGTTTACAGAGTGAGTTCCAGGACAGCCAGGGTTATACAGAGAAATCACATCTTGAAAAACAAAAACAAAAAACAAAAAAACAAAAAACAAAAAAGAAAGAGAGAAAGAGAGAAAGAAAGAAAGAAAGAAAGAAAGAAAGAAAGAAAAATACTTAGTGTAAGATGAATGGAAATACCAAGCAAAAGGTAGTAGGATGTAGTATCTACTTATTTCTTTCTCTTAAAGTTTCCATTGTATACGTGTTGTTTTTAAACAAAAACTCAATTGCCTGATTTTACCAATGAAGACTCAGTATTCGGATGCTGGGATGAAAGCCTGATAGTTTAGAGAGACAGAGAAAGTATCCAGTTTACTTCCTTCCTTAGCCAACATCCCACCAGGAACCCCTCTCTCATTTCAAACAAAACCCTTTCCAACTGAATGACCCTCTCTTCTCCTTCCTGTGTATCTCTCTATCCATACTCTCTACTTCTTATTCTCTATGATTTTTTTCCTTAATAATCCTATGTTCACTTCCTATTAACTGGTTGCTTTCTCTGCCTCTTGACTTATGGCTTACCTTATTTAATCCTGTTTATAATATTCAAGCAGAAAGCTCTTGGATTAATGGTGTGTGCTAATGCTAAGATACACCACAACTAAAACGAGGTTTTTCCAGTTAAAAAATAACACATTTTGAGGTTCACAGTATGATCAAATATCCTGCAACATTTTCCACTTTTGTCTAAATAAAAAGGAAAGGTTTTTAACTCTAAGAGTAAAATTATTTACAACAATGAAGCTATTTCTCTCAAGCTTCCTGCAGTGTCCAACTTGGTTGTATTTGGCAGTGTTAGGATTACACATTTTTTTTTTGAGTTTAAAGTTCTGTAATATATTCAAATCGTTGTCATATGAACTCATCAATTTGAATGTCCTTCTATTCTATTGCCACTAATCTCATAATCTTTTAGTTTTCATTCTACTCTACAACACATTTTTATTGGATATTTTCTTTATTTGCATTTCAAATATTATCCCCTTTCCAGGTTTCCCTCACTCCCAGAAACACCCTATCACATCCTCCCCCCACCCCCTGCTTCTATGAGTGTGTTCCATCACCCACCCACCGACTCCTACCTCCCTGCCCTGGATTCCCCCACACTGGAATAGGACCAAGGAGCTCTCCTTCCATTGGTGCATGACCAGGTCATCCTCTGCTACATATGCAGCTGGAGCCATGTGTACTCCTTTGTTGATGGCTTACTCCCTGGGAGTTCTGGGGCTTCTGGTTAGTTGATATTGTTGTTCTTCCTATGGGGTTCCAAACCCCTTCAATTCCTTCAGTCCCTTCTCTAACTTCTCTATTAGGGACTCTGTGCTCAGTCCAATGGTTGGCTGTGAGCCTCTGTATTTGTAAGGCTCTGGCAGAGACTCTCAGGAGACAGCCAAATCAGGCTCCTTCCAGCATGCACTTCTTGATATCCACAATAGTGTCTGGGTTTGGTAACTGTATATGGGATGAATCCCCATGTGGGACAGTCTCTGGGTGGCCTTTCCTTCAGTCTCTGCTCTACACTTTATCTCCGTATTTGCTCCTGTGAGTGTTTTGTTCTTCTAAGAAGGACTGAAGCACCTACACTTTGGTCTTCCTTCTTTTTTCTTTTTATATATTTTCTTTATTTACATGTCATATGATTTCTCCTTTGCAGGTTCCCCTCAAA
>NW_022196899.1:17332847-17334065 GCF_008632895.1 Mastomys coucha
CCTTCACAGGGCCAAGAGCCTCTCCTCCCATTGATGATCGACTTTGCAATCCTCTACTATACACATGCAGCCTGAACAATCAGACCCCTCCATGTGTACTCTTTGGTTGGTGGATGAATCCCTGGGAGCTCTGAGGGTACTAGTTAGTTCATATTGTTGTTTGTCCTATAGGGCTGCAAACCCTTCAGCTCCTTTGGTCCTTTCTCTAATTCCTTCATTGGGGACCCTGTACTCAGTTCAATGGATGGCTGTGAGCCTCCACATCTGTATTAGTCAGGTACTGTCAGAGCCTCTCAGAAGATAGCTATATTAGGCTGTCATGTCCTTCCTTCAGTCTCTGCTCCATAGTTAGTCTTTGCAACTCCTTCTGGTGTTTTGGGATATCTAGGACTTGCTGTTGTGGGAGTACAAGGTTCTGATGAAGCCAAGTCACCTTGGTTTCTGTTGGTAAGATTTTTGCGTTTGCCCTTCGTCATCTGTTGATCTCTGGTGTTAGATGTTCTTGCTGTCTCTGACTAGAGCTTGTTCCTCCTGTGGGTCTGTAAGCCTGTGTCAGCCTTCTGGGAGATCAACTCTCCTCTGGTAAAATCCAGGCGCAGATGGCTGTGGGTCAGTTGTCTGTCCTGAGTCCTGGAGTCAGAGCACACCCTACAGACAGGATCTCCACTTGTGGGAAAGGTGCAGAGAGGGCTGTGGATCTGTTGTCCCTCCTAGGTGTGGATCGAGGTTGAGAGGATCCTGTCCTGGCTGCCTTGTCACTTGTGAGACCTGAACCTCCCAGCTGGTTCCGCCTTAGAAAGTCACAGGAGAGAAAATGGCAGATCTTACCCGAGTCCCTGGGTTACAGCTTTCTGTGAAGGCAGGCTCTTTGTTTGCAGGGAAGGGGCAGAGAGGGCTGAGGATCCACTGCCTTCACTCCTAGGTGTAGAGGGAGGTTGAGAGGATCCTGTCTCAGCTGCCCTGCGACTTGTGAGGCTATTTCTCCTATTTTTGTAACACTGGTCTATATACCCGCTTTTGTTCCAGTACTATAACTTTTTATTGCTATAGCTCTATAATATATCTTGAAAGCAAGAATGGTAATGCTTTCTGTGTTTGTTGTTGCTCATTTGTTTATTAATTTGTTTTCTTGGGTTTTTCCTATTCTTGTTTTCTGCTATTTGAATTTGTTTTTTTTTTATTCCATATGTATTTTGGGTGTCTTTTTTTTTTTTTTTT
>NW_022196899.1:17334112-17401203 GCF_008632895.1 Mastomys coucha
TTTTCTACTGCTGAGAAGAATGTTTTGAGGAGGGAGGGGGCTGTGATTGGGAACTAAAGTGAATAAAACAATTATTGGAAAAAACGAGCCAAGGCCATGTGACCAGTTTCAGAAAAGAGGATTATAGTTGACTTGAATCTTTCTGGTCTTATTTTGTTAAGAATTCATTTGTAGAAACATATGTGCTTTCTCTGCTAATTTTTTATCATGTAGTATAACATCAATTGAGATTACCAATGGTTAACACATTTAAGTTTGAGATAATAAAAGAATTTCTCTCAATTGACATTGCCTCCTATTCTAAATTTACAGTGCATTTGAGGTTAAATAATGCATAGTTACATTTTGTTAGCCATAATTATGACCTGGTGAAATAAATGCATACTTTTGTATTCATATATGGGATAGTTGAATTATGGTTAAGTGTTACTATGACAAGGTTGTTGTTTTCATTTGGAAATTAATCAGTATGTAAGGATGATATAACCATGTGTCAAAGTGGCAGTTGGTAGACTTGTGAGAGTTTTTCTTGGCTGTCTACTTACTACATCTGAAATTAACTAAAATCTGTAAATTCCATACCTATGAGGGATTTTTCTGCTTCATTTGAAATAGCTAGACCCACTTCTAATCAGAACCTTTTCAATATTAAAACAAACACATTTAATCCAGGTGTTTGGGCAGGAAGACGCATTTACTCTGGGCCAATACTCTTGGGGAAGCCTAGAGAAGGACATGGAAGAAAACAGCTTTTGTTCTTTGCCTGCTTGTGCTTGTCTTTCTAGTAAGGGCATTCCTTCACTGGCATTGACACCTACTTCTTCTGTTCACCAGTATTTACTGAAGACCAGCTGAAAAGTACAGTCTAGTAGACTGAGCAACTACCGGGTCTTGAACTTGCTGTTCAGAGCCAGCCAATATTGGATTGGATAGACTCCAGGCTGATAGATCTTCTTTCTCTATATAGGGAGAGAGTCGTTCTGTAAGTCGTTATGTATAGAATCCTGATTAACAGAGTACATATATAGTTATAATAGAATGTTTCATTGGTCAACTGCTCTCTTGATTAGAATGGCAAGTCCTTCTTGAGATCTTGTGGTTAATGTTAGTCAGAAGATTGTACTGTTGCCAGGCGGTGGTGGTGCACACCTTTAATCCCAGCACTTGGGAGGCAGAGGCAGGTAGATTTCTGAGTTCGAGGCCAGCCTGGTCTACAGCATGAGTTCCAGGACAGCCAGGGCTACACAGAGAAACCCTGTCTCAAAACAAAGCAAAACAAAACAAAAGAAGATTGTGTTGTTCGATCGAGGACTGTAACCCCAGTTACTCTCCAGCTCCCATTTACTTGGAATACATTTTTCCACTCTTTCACACTAAGGTGTTGCCTATCTTTAAATCTATGGTTTTTACTAGACAACAGAAAGGGTTTCTTCATCCATTCATCAAAACTGTGCCTCTTTGTTGAATAGTTTAAGGTTATCAATATTTAAGGTTTTTGCTAAAAAGTGTGTGCTGGTTTTAGTCATTTATTTTCAGTTTGTGTTCTTAGCAGTATTCTGTGTTTTAATAATTACAGCTTTGGTTTCTTTTTAGACTATTTTGGCTATATGTAATATTCTGTTTACTCTATAGTTTTTGTTTCCTTAGTATTCTTTTTATGGTTGGTTTGGGGAACAAAATTCTTTTTAGCCTGTCGGTATCACAGAATATTTTTTTCCTCTTTTAAATATGGTATTCATACATCTGGGTAAAGAACCTTCGGTTGCCAGGCACAGTCCTTTAAAGCTTGGATTATATTGTTCCATGTTCTTCTGGCTTCTGGAAGTTTCATTTGAAAAAATCGGTTATTCTGATGGCTTTTCATTTAAATGCAACTTGTATTTTAAAGCTTTTTTTGACTGTTTCTTCTGTATAATTAATGTTTTAACTATGAGATGTCATGGGGAATTTTTTTTCTGACGTTGTGTATTGGGTGTCTTTGTGCTTCTTTTATCTGTATAAGTGTGCCTTCCTTAATTTTAGAAAGTTTCCTTCTAGGATTTTACTGACAATCTGTTTTATTCAATTGCCTGCATTTTATTTCCTTTATCTATGACTATATTTTTAGTATTTTTTTCATTCTGTCTCAAAATTCCTACTTGTTCCTATTGTGTGTTTAAAACTAGATTTTCATACTCTTGCTTGCAGAGTCTAATTCCTCTTGTTTGTCTTTGAGTATTGATAATCTATCTCCTACTTGGTCTGTTGTTATACTTGTTTGGCTCTCCTCTGAGATTTTAATTGAGTTATTGGGTCTTTCAATTTTGCCCTTATTTCAGTGTGGGTTTTCTCAAATATATATAAATATTAAATTTTGTTCTAAAATCTTCTATTGTCTTTGTCATTTCATTCAGCATCATGCTGTGTGTTCCTGGGTATCGTTCATATATTTATTATCTTTCAATTTATTCTGTTTATGTTCTGCAGGGAGTTTTCCCAGAGTGTAATGGGATTGAAATGGGACACAGAGTGGGATGTTGCTTTAAAGAATAATGGTCTTTGGACTTCTAGCTCTCTTAACTATAATGAAGTCTTGCTGATAAACCATTCTAAAAACTTCCATGCTTATTCTATGGTTAAAAAAAATCCTGGCTTCTTTTCTCTTTACTTCTGTGCTTTATGAAACATCATATCTCTTGGTGCTTTATTTTTATTCTTTATTCTTAAATAAGAGCTAGGGAAACAACTCTTTCTTACCATTCTATGCTAAGAACTTAACTCTCGTAACTATTACTTGTGCTTTAATAAGCACCAATATCTATCAATTAATACATACTATTTAGCAGCATAGAGCTACGTGAAAGGGTTTATTGCTGGTGTTTCTTGCTCTAGACAGTAAGCTGGAAGCCTCTCTGGCTAAACTGGTTAACTCATTGTGAACCAGAAAGGAAGGAAAGGAAAAGAAGATGCTTCATTCAGGCAAATATGCACAGACACATATTCAAACATTCATATACCCACACTGTGGCTGGGTCCAACTGTCTGTCACAATCAACTCCACAAGTATTCATACATGTTTACATATATACACATACTCCTACACACAAACATATACATAAATAGATATACATATTTGGATGTTTGGGTGGACTAATAGAAGAGTGGATGGATGGGTGGGTGGATGGATAGGTCAAAGCTCTCCAAACTAAATCATTCAACCACCAACTTTATTTCTTTCTCTGGTCTTTTTATACCTTCTTAGACAAAAATTTCTTTAGAAAATTACCTCAGGGGCTGGAGAGATAGCTCAGCAGGTAAGAGCACTGACTGCTCTTCCGAAGGTCCTGAGTTCAAATCCCAGCAACCACATGGTGGCTCACAGCCATCTGTAATGAGATCTGACGCCCTCTTCTGGAGTGTCTGAAGATAGCTATAGTGTACTTACATATAATAAATGAATAAATAGATTTAAAAAAAAAAAAGAAAATTACCTCAGAGATAAAATGTTGCATAGAATTGGAGTTATAGAAGGATATTGATATTAAGATTTATACAGGGTTTCATTTTAATATACTCATTATAAGTTCAAAACAAAAATATTTATAAGGCCTTGTCTTATAAAAGTGTACAGCTGTGATGTTATCCTTGGACCTAAATTATTTTTTCCTTTAACACAAAATTGTCCCAAGTCTATTTCTCTTTTTATTATAATTGTGAGATCATTGTATTTCTTATTGTGTAGCATTTATCTACTATTTTGAGGAGTGGAAATATTCACATCTTTCTAGCAACTATGACCATCTCTAATAATTTTCTTCCTAAAATTATTTGAGTGAAATCAGGAATAGTATAGAATCATTCTCTATTTGTCTATATAGCATCACTACAAGATAGTACATCTTCATATATCTGTAGAAATGTGCTTCAAAGGGTGGGTCAATACCTAGAGATTGTTATATATTTAATAGTAACAGGAAAAACATTAATAGCAGGAATCTTTCCTCAGATATAATTTGTTTGGCTTTGCCTAAAGAAGTAAATCTGTCATTAACTTTAAAGTCCATGGTGGAATCATCTCAGGAAGATCATCTGCTAGCTTTTAGCTACTCCTTGATGGTTCTCGGCATTCATCCAACTGTGTATGTTTATCTCTTTGAATTATTTGATAAAGTTTATAATTGTTCATTTAAGTTCTGTCTTCTAGTGTTCTCTAATTATCTGTAATACTTATTAGAAAAACATTCACATAGGACTGGTGAATTTGTGGTTGTGGCAAGGGTCTTGAATTTTCATATATTTGTGATGAGACCTGAGCACATGAAATAATTGTATATGTTGTGTATCTGATGTACAAGAAGCAGGCTGAGCTGGTACTAGAGATATGCTACCCCGTCAGAACCTAGGAGCTATAAAATGTGTATTCCCTTTTCATCATGCTGCCTTGGGGCCCTGATCATAGGATCTAGCTTACCTGTTGGAATTGGGGAAGATGTAGGTAGAGTAGGGTAAGAGCAAGACAGGCCTAACTGGGATGTAAGGATTTGCCTAGCCTTGGAGGATGTGTCTGGCGCATGTACCTTCAGTATGACTGGCAAGGCAGGAGCTGTTCTGAGGATCTCATGTAAGGTAAGGATATCTACACAGCATGTTGTCTGGCTAAAGCAATAGTTCTCAACCTTCCCAATGCCGTGACACTTTAATATAGTACCTCATATTCTGATGTATCCAACTATAAATTTATTGTGTTGCTATTTTATAGCTATAATTTTGGTAGTATTATATAAATTGTAATGTAAATATCTGATATGCAGAATATCTCATTTGTGCCCCCAATGAGGTTTTAACCCACAAGGGTTGAGAATTTCTATGCTAGAGGAACCCTGGGAATTAGAGTTTTGGGTCTGGCAAGCACACAGGGAAGAAGAAGGAATGGGGGAAGGTAAAGATCCTTTCAAACAGCCAAGGAGTGATAAAGTTGGAAGGTTACATAGAGGCCAGGTAGGTTAGTTGTGTCCCCAAAGGGAAGGATGCAGGGTCTAGTGAAATTCTAAGGAAGAGGAGCCTGGGTAAGGTTATAATTTCTAACAAGCAGCTGCTGGGTAACTGCAGATGGGAGGCCTCCTTTTTATTTTCTGTAAATATGTGCTACAAAATTTTTTTTATTACTGACTTTATTTCAACCTATATATTTTGTTATGCTGTACTTTCAGGTTCATTAAATTCTATTACATTTTAACTTGTCTCCCGTTTCCTTCACTCTGATTGAGCACAGTGTTGTTTGCTTTTCAGGAGTTTGGGAATAGCATTCATTAATATTCAGAGATACTGTTGAAAATGTGTATAAATACTTGTCACTTTTGTTTCATGGTATTTTTTTAAACATCTTTTGATTTGTTCGTCTATAGGTGTTTGTTTCCTATAGGTTCTTTTGCATATTTAACCTTCTTTTCAGACTTACATCTTCATTTGATTACTCATCGTAGAACTGTTTTTTAGTCATAAATACTTAAATCTGCTTTTAACAAGAAACTTTTTTCCATTTTAATTATGACTCATGTTTTTTCTGAGTGTAATACTCTGGGTTAGAATCAGTTGTTTTTCAACTTATTGATCATTAGTCCAACTCCATTTGGGTTTCATAGTCTGAAATCAAAATAAAAGTAGAAAAATAAACTGTTCTTTTTTGATGGACCTGCCTTCATATGTGACTTTATTTTTCTCTCCTTTTATTTTTAATATCCATTATTCTATACACTTACTATATTGACTGTTATATGGAATGGCCAGTCCTTTCCCTTGTCTTCTCTATTTGGTGTTCTATCTGCCTCTTAGACCCTCATAGGCATTTTCCCCCTAAATCAGGAGGTTCATTCAGACACCCCCTCAAGCAAGCCCCTCAACCTCAAGATCACTTGCCCTTCTGCAAGGACAAAGAAACCATGAGATGGCTGTGGTGTATCTTCCTTCAGCATTGACCCTCAGCAGGCCCCACAACCCTACCAAAGTGACTTGGAAAGTACTTGCAGCCACTGAGGATGTAGCTTGGTCCATTACAGAGGAACTCCCACATTATATCTGGTGGCTAGCCCTTGTCTTTAATCTCTGTAAATTAGTGGCAGGCCTTGACTTCTGGGATATCTCCACCCTAGAGACACAGGAGGAAGGATTGTCTGAATGTGGGGGATGAGGACTTTCCATTCTAAACCATGTCCCAGAAACAGTCTTGGAGGGTGGGGCTTAGGGTTTGGATACCGGTCGTTGAGGAATGTTCAGTGAGAAGCCCCATATATGGGTGCCCCAAGATGGGAGAAGCCTATCAGTGTGGGAGGGGGTCAACTATTTTCTCTGTGCTACCTGGGAGTGTGAAACTTTGGGAAACACATACTGGAGACCATTCTAGGGGTAGTTAAGGATTCAATGGCCAAGGTGAGAGAAAGGCTAGCCAAATGGAAGAGAGAAAGAGAAGAGTCAGGCTGGTTCGAGGCTTGGTCAACTACACCTCCTTGGTTAACCACCCTTATGTTCACCTTGTTAGGACCCCTAATTGTTCTCCTACTTTTGTTGACATTTGGACCTTGCATATTGAACAAGCTTATAGCTTTCATAAACGAGAGAATAACCTCATTACAGCTGATGGTACTGCACCAACATTATGAGACCCTGAGGACAGGACCTGAAGAATATGAGTTAGTTACCCAAGACCCCTGAGCATAGCTCCAGGATTGGAGCTTGTACAAGAAAAGTGGAGGGCAAGAGATGAGGGATCCTAAGGACTTTTTCCAGTTCCATACCATCTGTACAGCTTTCTCCTACTACCTGGGGTCAAGGCAAGGCCAAGTTCCATTTTTGAGTAACAAGAACATTCTTGAGTAAACAATTCTCAAAATGTACTGACTGATAGTCACCTGACCCTCTGGAAAGTCCCAAGTAGAATTCAAATGCATGTCACGCTTGCTAACCAATAGATTTAAAGGTCAATATGCTTAGCCAATAGGTTTAAACTGTATGTTACCTTGCTGATGTAATTATGTCCCTAAAAAGTATAACAACTCCCTGTAATAACCATTTGGCATCACTGTCTAGTCACTTATCTTGAGGGATTAATTGAAGGTTGACCCCAGAAAATAAACCTCTTGCCTTTACATCAAAAAAAAAAATTTTTTTTTGTTCAAAATATTTGAGTCTTCAGTTCAAAAGGTATGAATAAATTTTGAGAGTGTCCCAGAGTATTCAGCATAGATTCCTCTTCTATTTCTTTGGATTTGAGGTTTTCTTTGACTGAATAATCCAATTTCTTTCCTTTGCCTTCAAGATCTGAAACTCTTTTTCCCCCCTTGATCTGAGATTTTGATAATTCTTTAATTTACATTTTTTTGTTTGAATTCATGAAATTTTTATTTCAAGTTTTGTTCATGCTGCCCTTTCTTCTTTTTATTTATTAGATTATTTTAAGTATATGATTTATTGATTTACATTTTATAATTATCATTCTCTAACTTGTTCCTATCATCTTTGAATTATATGATTACCATTACTACTGCTATGTTCAGTTCATTTTCTCTGTCATTCAAGTCACTTTTTTCTGGAAGAAATTACTATAGGAATAGCAATTTTTGACAGAGACTTATTCTATTGCTTATTCCTCTTTCTGTGTTTGAGATGGGACCTGTGGTGCTTTGAAAATGACCCTCATATGCCCAGAGGGAGTGGCACTATTAAGAGGTGTGGTGTTATTGAAATAGGTGTGTACTTGTTGGAGGAAGTGCGTCACTTGCTTTGAGGATTCAGAAGCTCAATCCAGGCCCAGTGTCATCCTCTCTTCCTTCTGCCTGAGATCCAGATATAGAATTCTAAGCTCCTTGCATGGCACCAGTCTATGTGCATGCTGCCATGCTTCCAGGCATGATGACATTGGACTAATTCTAAGACAGCCCCAAGACAATGTTTTCCTTTATAAGAGTTTTTGTCATCATGATGTTTCTTCATATCACCCTAAAGCCCTAAGACACGACCTATACATATGGAATTGGCTTTCTGATGATGTTTATTGACGTGGAAATCTTATGTCTCTTTTGTTGAATTGGTGTTTAATGTTCTGTTTCCTGTTGCTCCAGTGTTGCCCAGTTCTTTTGAAAGTAGATTTTGCTCTTTAGGTAATCCATTGTTGATTTTTTGAATGCTGCATCATAATTAATCTTGGATTAGAGTTCAAACTGAGGTTTCTGATCCACAAACCAGACCATCTACAGAGTTAGAAAATTCTCATAGTCAATGAGTCATGGAGTCTAGAGATAGGCCACAGAAATTTTTTCTTTTTTTCAAACAATGGGTGCTTACGGAGTTGGCAATGTTAATCTCAATCCCTTTCTGAAGAGCAGGGATTAGAATTGGGGGGGGGTGGGTAATCAAAGGTAGTTTCAGGTTTCATGGTTCTCAGGTATGTCATGGAGGTTGGTAGAGTTGCTAGTGTAGGTCTAGAAGACCCCTTGGAGAGGAACAGTCTTTAGTCTCTGGGATGGGTAGAGCTGTGACATGTGTCTAAATGATTATCTTCCTGAAAAGGGGATTGTTAGAAGCTGAGCAAGTAGCATAAGGCTGGTGATCTTTATATGCTGCATTTGTATCTTGCAACTTTAATGAATGAGTTTATCAGCTGTAGAAATGTTCTGCTGATGTCTTTGGGATTATTTATGTACAGAATCATCATCTGTGGATAAGAACATGTTGATGTTTGTTTTTTTCTCTTTGTATCTACATTTGAAATAAGTAATTTAAATAGATACATATCAATAAGATATATGCAGTAATTTAGAAATAACCCCCAAACTAAGAAAAGTTCAGGGCCTGATTGATTCAGAACAGAGTTTTAGCAGAATGTCAAACAAGAGCTACCACCAATATCTGTCATATTAGTCACTAAATTTGACAATGAAAGAACATTCCTGAATTATTGCTACAAAGGCATTATCACTCTGACAACAAAACCGGACAAAGATCCAAGATAAGAAAAATTATAGATTAATCAATGTCATTGATGAATATAGACTCAGAATTTTCTAATATGATATTTGCAAATGGAATTCAAGAACAATCAAAATATTTATCTGCCTTGATTAAGTTAGCTTCATCCTAGAGATTCAGGGTCAGTTTAATACATGTAAATAAGAAAATTTAATAAACCACACAAATAGATTAAAGGACAAAAGTCACCTGACTAGTCGTTCGATAAAAATCTAAAGTCCCTTTATGTTCAAAGTTTTGGAGAATGTAAAATTACAGAGTTGTTCTTTAAAAATCTATATTTGTGCATTTTTCACAGTTATGCGTTATTAATTTCTGTAACTCTGTTTTGTCATCTATTGGATAGAATGAAATGACAAAATGTCTTTAATCTTTAATGTGCAAGCTACATTAAAGTTATAAAGATATCATTAACATCATCCATATATCCAGAGTGTTACACACTGGTAAGACCCTATAAAGTAATCGCTACTATGAAGCAGAACACTGGGTTAAAAAAAAAAATTTCCTTAAAGAAACACACAGCAGCATGGTTAGGCAGTGATGTTTCGTTTCACCTATGTCTGCTTTGCTCAGTTTTTAATAGTATACACTATCATGGCTGACTCTCATATTCCCATTAATGTGAAACTAGTGTGCTACAAAGTTTTAATCTGAGGAGCTAGAAGGGCACATTGTATTGGACATCTTTAAAACTTTTTGGGCTAGAACACTTCCCTGGCGCTTATTTACAAAATAAATGGATAAATGGATGGGACTTGCAGCACTTTGCAAAGTACTGTTTGAGGAAACAAAACTCATCAGCATTGGAATGGATACAGGGATGCTCTTACTTGATGAAAGAATGCATCTCATATTGGAAACCTGAATGGTGTAATATGAGAACACAAAATTCAGGCAAAGCATGGAAAGCAATTGATAAAAATCCCTAAACAGGAATTCCCAAATAAGGACCTAAAGGATACCTGTTTTGGTGTGGTAATCATTATGAGAAGATATTTCATTAATAAATCATGAAAAACTAACACATGTACATATTTAAAAATACTGTATATTCATAACAAAAACACATAGAATCAATCTTCAACTGTATTTAATATACTTGAAATTGATGCTTTAAAAATAACGATTTACAATTCAAAACATGTTATTTTAAAGATAGCCTTTTCATTCATGGTGCTATGTTTTCAATTATGTACAAATATTTAAGCAAGTAAAGTATAAAATAATCACTCATTCTTAATAGATTTGGTAACTCGATCCAGTTTTATCACTCTCAATCACAACAAAACCTTCATAGTGAATCATTTAAAGTAACATAGCATGGTTGTTCTGACCATATATAGTATTTAGAAAATGCAGACAAATACCTATAAAGTTATGTCACTAAAAATCAAGGAAGACCACAATGACTTTAGCAATCGATATGCAATAAGGTTCATTAATCACAGATGATAATAAAGTTGAACACAGATGAATAAAAGGGAGCACTAAGATAGTTCAGTGCAATTTAACAACGGACATACATCTTTGATAGGTAATTTTTTTTTAATTATAGTACACTTATTTGGTAAAGTTACCCTTTATGTTCTGTCCAATGAATCTACAAACTTTATCCTGTTCCATTTTATTTATAATTCTACAATTATATTTTTTTGATATTATAGCACTGGAAAAATAATTCTGTAAAAATTTTTAATTGAAATATTTTATTACAAACACAGCAAACAAAGCTAAAAATATTAAACTCCTGTATATATGAACATTGGAAGCCCACCTAAAAATGTCATATCAAAATGTCATGCAATTTTCTGAGTGCCCCAGGAAGCTTTTTCATCTGATTTTGTTTCTTCCAAATAGCAAGTTAAAATATGTGGAATATGTTCGCCACTAACCCCCTTTGTTTGCAGTGTACACACTCAATCACCTAATGGAGCTGGGCTTTGCTATTGAATAGAATTATTTATAACACCCTTGGAACATAATTTTGTGAGCTACATTTAACTACTTGGGTAAACACTTCTTCCTGCAGAGAAGCCATAATGGTGTAGTGAAATATCTTGTTTGTTTACATATTTGGTTTCTCTAAGTAGAGAAAACTCATCCTTATTAGTCATATTTTGTTCTAACTTCCAGAGTAATGTCCAATCACACATCTTTGTAAAAACAAATGAAAACACTACTATTAATATAATTCCACTGTGTATTCTTCAAAATACATTATTACATAGAAAAGAAATCACAAAGGTGAAAACCAGGTAGGTGTTAACCATTTGCATGGCCACATATTGAATTTAGGTCCCTTGAAGGATCTAAAAAGTTGCGATTACAAAAGAGTATAGATAAGTAAATAATTATACATTTTGATTGAAAAATATATGTAGTCCATTAAAATAAGGACTCTGACTCAATTTCTTCAGTGAAGTTCTGTACAGATACCAAGTCTACACTTTAATTAGAACAAAAGACCAATATCAACTTTAATACAGCACAATCATTCATAATAATGATTGCATATTAATCTCTTAAGCTTAAAAAACTAGAACACTTGACATATGGTATAGGGCAGGCACCTGTGTAGTTGTTTTGTGACTGAAGCGGTACATATTAATTAGCCCCTGGAAAATAAAATGCGTTTTACTCTGAGAAAAGCTACCTCAGTGCTTATTAGCTTAGGCCATAAAAGAAGCAAGAATACTGTTCGGCTCTGTGTACAGTTTTTAATGCTTTCTTTAGGTAAAGGAAGTCAATCAGTAGCATGTGTTCTAATTCTTGACTAAGTCCTTGAAATAACAAATTAGAGTATTCATGTTCTTTGGCTTTGCTGAGTCCATTTTGGCTTAAAGCCTTAATATCACTATTTTGTTTATTGTAACCTTTGAAACTGTATATCCAACCACATAATATAGCAAGAAACTTTACAATGGGAGTCCATAAATCTGTCTCAGTTTCATCCTTTACTCTTAAAATTCTTATCCACTCTGAATTTTAGTTTATAAATGCCTTTATGAAACCTGTCACTCACAGTGAGCCATGTTTTGGAGTCTTGACGGCTTCTATGCTAAAGGCACTTTTAGTGCACATCTTTGGAAGGATAATGTAAAGGTCTTATGTAATGAAACTTCTAGGTGGTTAACAGATATATTTAAGTTGAATAGGTGGGTCTTAAAAAAACACTTCTTCAGAAAGGGAATGCCTAATACCATTTCTAAAGTGTACCCAGAAAGAAAAGAAAATAGATTTCTGCATGGACATTCTGTGATGACCAGCAACATTCTACATTATGGTTTGCAATTCTTCACATTTATATCACTTCAAATTCAAAATCTGTTTAAACAGTTCTGTTCAACTAAAGGGTATTCATATTCGATGGGGTACTTCAAACTCTCAGTGCTCTTTTAGATTTTAGAATGGCAAATTCTAGTAAGCCATTTTTTTTAGATTAGCAATTTAAACTCATGAAAGAGTTCTGAGTTTGGAAGCATGGCTCAGCAAAGACTTGTTCCCCCATGCTTAGGTTAAATTCCAAGTCTTGTAGAGTAACATATTGGAAAATAATTTATTGGAATATGCAAAAACCATTACCCTTCTATTCAGCATATGTATTGGCAGTAATTCCTTTCTATTACAAAAATGTGTGGCCAAGCCACACTTTAGTAACATGTTAAACCAATGAGATGGCAATGTGTAATCTTCAAGGAGAGCTTAATTATTTCAGGAATTAATTACGCACACCACAAAGTGCCTCTGGAGAACATTAGTGGCTACATCTACCAATTTATTCTGCAGATAATTTATTTTTTAATCAGGCAAGATCCTGATCCACAACTGATAAAATTGTAACAAATATTTTATTTTTTTCTGAGTCTGAAGCCATAGCTTATCTTTCTAGCAAACAAAATGTTGACATATTATGTATTTATTTAAGAAGTTGAGGTTTAAAGTCTGATATATAGCTTTATTCCTAAATCAATGCACCTGTTGTTGTTTTTTTTTTTTTCAATGAATTATACAAACATTTGGGATAGGAAATTATGAGATTAGTGCATTCTACCTTGGTTTCACAACTTGAAGCCTATTTCTGATAGTATATCTGTGATTGGTTTTCATTTTTGTAGATGTTTCAAACTTACACATATATACCGTTATTAGATGGACTATAACTATTGACGGCTTTTTAGGTATTTTGCAGATGAAGTGGCTCCTAGCCAAGGCTGTTGGTGACTTAGCTAAGGCTTTTTGTATGTTTAAATCTACCTCAAAATGTTATATCATGTTGTTCTTTCAAATAGAAACCCTTATGTTCTCTGCAGCACCTGGTGTAAAGAAGGCCTTGGTGACTTTACTAGGCCTCTCTGAGAAGAAGGAAACAGGACAACATTTATTATTATTATTATTATTATTATTATTATTATTATTATTATTATTATTATTATTATTATTAACCTGAAAATTCTGAAGACATCTCATTAAACCCAAGTTCTTCATTGTTAAATCAGTTGCTGTATAGTCAACTAGCGGGGAAAAAGTTAAACCATGTCTAGTCTGTAGCTGGCATAAATTTCGGCTGCACCCTCACTTTACAGATAAAAGAGGTCCTCCTTTGTATTTACTGTATCTTGTTTGAGGTTTGTTTTATTAATGTGTGAATGTGCGTATGTGATATCTTTTAAGCGTATGAGTGGGGAATTGTATGAGTGGAAGCATTTATCCACTCCCAGACAGGTGCTGGAACTGAATTCAAGTCTTCATGATTGAGTCGCGAGTATTCCTATCTGCTGAACCATCTTTCCAGTCCTTTGTTTGGGTTTTAATGATGGCACTATGAAGAATCTTTGGGATTCCTCATTAATTTGACTTTCTTTTCTTTTACTTTAATGAGTTTCAAAAAGATGTTTTATTAGGATACAGTATTAATATTGATTAGAGATCACAAAACTAGATGCAATCAAATCTAGAATAAATATTCTGAAGACTCTTTCTTCAAATTTCACATTTCAAACAAACACTGTTGATGTTTCCAGGTAACAGGCCCCTTTGTCCTATTTTGCTCAGCATCCTTCTTTCTGACTTCTGGCATCATATACAATCATTCCTCAGACTTTGTACTACTTGCCCTAATATTATGGGAACATTTTGTCAAGTATATTCAAGGTATGAGGTTATCTGGAATTAAAATCATGTTCCCAGCTAAAAACAGTCTCAGACTAGGTGGCTAGTTTCAACTAACTTGCTACAAAGGTCTTCTATAATTCTGTCTTCTTGAAGGGAGGGCAGTGTACACTGGACAAGAATATTAAGAATCTGAAAATCCAGGTGGCTTTAGCTAGTCTCTGGACATATACCTATGTCCACATTTCTCCATCCATCTTGCTCCAGTACTGCATCTGATTTGAATAGTGATGATTTTATGATTAATGACAAGATACTTGGCCTTCTTCTTGACTGACAGGCTCCCTTTTGTCCCTCAGATCAGGAGTAATAGACCTGGATATCCAGCCTGGACACAGAGCCATGCAATAGTTTTTGAGGGGGACATGGGGAGCTATATGGATTATCTATGACTTGCTTATGACTTGGGCATATTTCTATATGAAGTACTTTGAAAGATACTTGATACCTAAATGTCTTTGTATCAGTTTGAATGTACTACCAATTCAGTACTTGTCACCACCTGATTCAGGATGATAAGGATGATATCTACTAAAGAGTTCTGCAAAAACGTAACATGCTATGCATCTGAAAATGTCTTGAGACAAGCATGTCAGAGCTATGATACAATGTTGTAAGAGATCAGAGCTAGATAAAATATGAAGCATCATCTTCGGGATTCATGAACATTCGTTTTAGATCTGATTTAAACACTTTATACAATCTTTTAAATGATCTAATAGAATATGCTAGCCAAAGGTTAACTGTTTTTTAGTGAACAAATACAATAAATTTAGAAGGAAGTAATACAGTTTTCACATGTAATTGGTTAACCTATGTCTTTATAAAATTCTAGATGGTGATTTTCTGTTCTCAATAATTTTTGAAATGTTGTACTTAAATAATATAGAGATTTTATGTAAGATGATAATCTACCAAATCCAACTATATACTGCATAACCTTTGGTCCAGTATGAAACACACTTTGATGTAAGATTTGACTCTCTTGCAGGATGGGTAATCAGACCCTATTTGTTCTGCTGATCTTTGCAGATAATGAAGAAGAAGCAGTGCTGGGTAGGCAGTGCCAAACCTTCTCAGTGCCTCCCCATACACATTAACAATGTAGCAGAATGTTCTCAAGCAAGTACGCTTAAAATCATTACATTAAATACATGCATTAAAATATTACAAGCTCTTTCATTTCTCATATGAAAATGTTTGTACATAGGCACTTCAGACAAACATGTGCTTCTGCTTTAATTATATAACTAATTATATAATTGCCTCAGTTCACTGTTTTGAGAAATCAACCATTATTAATGGTAGGAGATGACCCTTGCCAATCACTTAGCCAATGATGGTTAATTATTTTTCCTCAATTCCAGCTTTCTTTTTAGCTAACCTTACTTTTATGTTCATCCTAAAGAAGTAATGACTTAGATGAACAGGGAAGACCACAGGATGGTAATGGCAATTATTTTTTTCAGGACTGAAAGAGTTAGGGAACAATTCTCATGTTCTATTTCCAAAGGGAAACTGCATTAATACAAGGAAACTATTATTTTAACAAATACGTTGTAAAAAGGTAAAATAGAAGTTTTACTTGTCCACAACTAGGCAGAATCTTCCACTTTGGAGGGACTAAATATTCTGTAGCTACTGGATGACAAAGCCAAGATAGAAAGTCTCTCTCCTACATGAAAGAACTGTGGGACAACAGGCCCTAAAACACTCCAATTTTTGATAGCATAAGTGGCATGCCTATTTTCTGTTTTGCACTTTGCCACTATAAAGGATAACAAAGGGGAAGATGTTAAATTTTATTTCTGAATTTAGATTATTTGTTGACAAAGCAAACATATGTTTTATAATAGGGTTTATTTTGCCGGTTTAATAAAACAACACATAGTTGTATTTGGTGATATTTTGGATTTTCAAAGACAAACTTTGCCATTTTTCTATCACAGTTATATGGTGTTCTGTTAAAGCCACATTAGAGCAAGAGGTTGTGAGGGTGTAGGGAGGGGCAGCCATGTGTGGTACTCCTTTAGCACAGTCCCTGTTTCTGTAATTCTGCCAGAAACCACAGAAAGTAAAGTAGTTTCTCTTCCTTGTCAATGTATATCACTGCTGAAGCTCATGTAGCATCAACCGAGGCAATTTAAGGGTTTCAAAACTTGTCACTGTGGGAAGAATTTGCATTTAAATTGCTCCATCTAGTTTCTTGGGAATTTCCCCCTTGGAATGTTTATGGCTTTTTTTTTTTATTCATTATTACTTACAAAATACAATTTCATAACCAGTGCATTACTACATCTAGTTGTATTAAGAAGGCAGACTTCATTTTATAAAATAGAAACATTCAAAGTGGTTTGGGGCATCAATCACTCATTCAGAATGCATCATGTCTTCATATTGAACAGATATTTGCAAAATTATTTAAAATCTTATCAGGTCTTCATGTCTAACATAAATCTATGGAGGTTTCATCACAGAGAAGACTGGCATTCCTCCACATTCTGTCCACAATCGTGACAATGCCAAGAATATCTTAACCTCCTCCCAACCATTTTATTACTAAAAATATGGCATATTCCTCTGTAATAGATAAATCTTAAGTATTATTTCAATAATTGTTGTTATATACTCCAGTAGAGTTATAAGAAAATATTTAAAAAGTACAAAATGTTTTTTTCTTATGTACATTAAAAAGTATGTTGTATACTAGCTTTAAACTTCAGGCAGGTCTTCAGTGGCAATAAAAATCAGCAAGACAAACAAACACCTGGTCAAATTAGAGCTTCTTATGTTACAATTGTAAACAAACTTTGAAAATTTCTGAGCATTTTCTCAGTTCTTTCCAAGTAAGACACTCTCAAACAAATCCAGTCCTGCTTTGAAAGAAATATGAGCTGAATTAATGCTATTCAGCACGTTGGACAGGGCCTCTTGCAACGTCTCATTTGACGTCTGTGGACTGCAGTGCTCCCAAGCTTCCTTAAGAATGGAAAACTGGCTTGTCTTCTCATCAAGATGATACAGGATGTTTCTAAAAGAAATACGGAATATGTGAATGTTTTATACGCAACTGTATTTCTTCATCAAAGCCTTATCAGGAATAGTGCCAGAAAGCAATAGTGTCTGCCAGAAAATGAAAAATAACTGCAAGAGTACAGTATTATTATTTTTCAACCCATAATGAATAAATGCATAGGCATGCAGTTCCTTGGTAGGGTCAGATGTCTTCAGGTATTGCACACTTACTGAATAAGGCAAACAACACCATGGAATAACATAAAGGTGTTTATGAATGAGGTACTTGCAAAACTTCTCAAACTTGTTACCAGAAAACATGGGGAACAGAGTTGTTAAATGGTACTACAGTATGTCCTAGAAAATGATTTACTGTGGTTAAATGAATCTGTGCATTTCATAAATCAAAGGGAGAATTGGTAAAGCTAGAACCTACAGCAGAGAGTTACTTGGCCTCATTCTTCAACACACTGGGGTAGATAAAGTTTTGCTGCAGTATACATTCATGGCATCCCTCTGATAGTGCTCAGTTTCTAGGGTTAATTTTCCACCATGTAGGATCACCTGAAAATAGAGTCTCAGGAAGGGTTATATAATTCAGGCTGGCCTGTGTGTGTGTCTATGGAGGTATTATTTCAATTATGTGTAGGAAGGACCAGCCTTCAATGAGAGTCAGCATAGTCTAAATTTAAGTACTTAAAGTTCATGTTGCCTTGGTGAATCAGTGATAGATTTTAATCACGAATCGTGACATAGACATTTTTCCCCATATTGCTTTTGTCAGAGTATTTTATTGCAGCAACATACCTGAAACTAGGACTCTTGTTTTTTTCTTTTTTTTTTTAAGAAACAGAAATATCTTAAGATGTTTCCATAATATTCTTAACACAGTCAGTGTGACTCCAACTGCTAACAAAATATTATGTGTAGAATTTGTTGGAAAATAATTTGAATGGACATAGGACCCTGGAGTTATAGTCAGTAATGAAGGCTCTAGTTGATTGTTACTGAATAAGTGTTGAACATGAGCAATGGAACTATGCTATTCTCCCTTCTTTTGTATGTGCTTGACCTCTAGAACATCTCTTTACAGCTTTGAAGTGTATAATTAGGCAATGTCTTGTAACTTAGCCAGATATCTTAGATAAATAATTGAGTATGGTAAATTCTAACAGTTCTTCATTCATGAATAGAGAGACAAAGGTATTGGGAATAAAGCTACCATCGTTTATATTTACTGTAAGGAGACTAGCTCTGTATCTTCGTAGACATCACTCAGTTGATTGTAAGTCCACAAGAGCCTTGAATCAAAATACTATTTCAATGTCTTCAGTTTTGAAATGTTAAATGACAACTCTGTTTTTTTGTTTGCTTCTTTGTTTTTAATTCTCTATACTGGTTCTCCAAGTGGCTTGCGTAATTTATATTCTCTAAAGCAACATATAAGCATTTTTCTTTCCCCTCTTCTTTCTCCATCTGTTGTCCTTTGCTTTTATTTTTTTTTAAGTAGCTGATGATGTAATAGGTTTTCATATTTGGCTTTCATCAATACTTTGCTTTAGGTTGAATTCTTCCTCCCAGGCATTGGCCCCCTTTGCTGTACTGTTTGAGACCTGTATTCATTTACTCTGCTCTACTGTCCTCCCTACCCTTCTTTATAGTCCACCCACTTCAGATCCATGAGGCCATTTCTAGCTTGCTTGTTTTTTCCATATTTAGACTGATCTTGGCCAATATAGTTCACAGTTACAGGTTATGGTCAGCATATGATACAATAACTACAATGTTTTTCCTTCTGGGCATGGGTTACTTTATGAAATTTGTTGACCTCACTACTTTAAGTTTCTAGTAACAGTTAATAACGGTTCTTTTTTGTCCTTATCTTTACCATAACTTGTGCCATTTATTTTTTAAATGGTAGGCATTTTAAATAGAATGAAACTGAAACTCAAAATTTAATTTGTATTTAGATGATGAAGGGACATGTTTTTAACACTTTAAAAATATTTATTTGCCTTCTATATTTCTTCTTTTGAAAGCTTTTGCAGATCATTGACTCATTTGTTGATGTGTTTCTATAACTTTTGTAGTTCTTTATATACATCTGTTACTAACCCCTTAACTGAAGTATAGTTAATGGTCTCTCCCATTATATAAGCATTTGAGTTAATTTTGCCATGCAGAGCCTTTGAATTTAATATAATCCCATAGACAAATTTTGGGGATGTTTCCATACATCTTATGGTTCTATTCAGTAATGTTTTAAATCTGTAATACAAACAAAAGCATTTGCCACATTTGGTATTCTTGGTTCGTGAGCTGGACTCACAACATTTCCTGGCTGATAAAGTATTTTCAGTATTTGTTCATTTGTATTTTATTCTTTGAGTATTGTTTCCTTCTTTCATTAGCATATCCACTAACCAGATTGTGTGATATCCTACTATAGGACCTGATAGTAGACACTGAAAACTGCCTTAGAGAATGAGTAGGGTTAATAAGAAAGGAGAAGATAGGAGGATGAACGCAGTTAAATCCAGAGGCTACTATAATATAACATCTTTATAAAATGGATCACTATTTAACACCAAAACTCAACATTCAAAAAAAGTAAAGTAAGATGGATTGATTGGTAAGCAATCCCAAGTTCAATATCCTTGGATACTCCTGTGAAACAGACTTGGCACCAGTTACATAGTAGAGTACAAGGAAAACATTCTAGAGGATAGTATACTTGGATTCAATTTTAAATTTTTACATGAGCAAACTATTTTCTAGTTATGGACTTAGATGACTACTTTGCAAAATGATGACTACTGAGCCCTTACTCAATTTCTATATGTGTAGTTTTTTTTCCTTTTTTAACTAGTTATTTTATTCTATTTTTTGTATTTCAAATCCTGTCTTCTTTCCAGGTTTACCCTCCAAAGTCCCCCTGTCCTATCACCCCTCCCCTTTGTCTCTATGAGGGTGCTCCCCTAACCACCTCCATGCCACCCTTACACTGAGGTATCAAGCCTCCACAGGACCGAGGGACTCTCCTCCCTTTGGTGCCAGATAAGGCCATCCTCTGCTACATATGTAATGGGAACCATATACTCACCCATGTATACTCTTTGGTTGGTGGTTTGGTCCCTGGGAGCTCTGAGGGGTCTGGTTAATTAATATTGTTCTTCTTTCTATGGGATTGCAATCCCCTTCAGTTCCTTCAGTCCTTCCCCTAACTCTTCCATTTGGGTCCCTAGGTTCACTCCTATGATTGGCTGTGAGTATTTGTATCTGTATTGGTCAGGTGCTGGCAAAGTCTCTCAGGAGACAGCTATACTAGACTCTTGTCAGCAAGCACTTCTTGGCATCAGCAATAGTGTCAGTGTTTGGTGTCTACAAGTAGGGTGGATCCCTAGGTGGGGTAGTCTCTGGATGGTCTTCCCTTCAGTCTCTGCTCCATTTTTTGTCTCTGCATTTCCTTTAGATAGATACAATTCTGGGTTAAATGTTTGAGAAGGATGGGTGGCCCCATCCCTCAACTGGGGGCCGTGCCTATCTACTGGATAAGGTCTCTAAAGGCTCTGTCTCCCCTTTGTTGGTTAGTTTTACTAATGTCATCCCTGTTGGGCCCTACAAATCTCTTGCTTCCCTGGCATCTGGGACTTTCTAGTGGCTAACCCCACCCCACATTATTACATACCGAAAGTGTATCTACACAATGAAGTGGTACTCAGCTATTAAAAACAATGACTTCATGAAATTTGCAGGCAGATGGATGGAACTAGAAAATATCATCCTGAGTGGGGTAACCCTGACACAAAAGACCAAACATGGTATGTACTCACTGATAAGTGAATATTAGCCCCAGAGCTCAGAATACCTATTATACAACTCACAAATCATATGAAGCTTACAAAGAAGGAAGACCGAAGTGTGGATGCTTCAATCTTACTTAGAAGGGGAAATAAAATAATCATGGGAAATAGAAAGAGAAAGGGATGCGGGAGGGAGAAAGAAGGAGGAAGAAAAAATGGAGAGCAGTTTCTTGTATTGGAAGACACAGGTGCACAAAGGCTCAGGAAATATGTAGTTTTTATCTGATGGTTTTAAAGTTTTTGAAAATAAAACAAGAACATAAGAATTACTGAAGCAGCTCAAGTGATCTTACCTAAACTATAATTTTGTTAAATAAAAGTGAGATCTCTGAAGGGTAAAAAACAAAAGGAAGCAAATAATCTATAAATAAAGATCCAGTTAGGTAATAATTAGCACAAAGATAGTTTCTTAGGAAAATCCCATGTATTATCTCCTATATGATGGAACCCACACAAAGCTGACATTATCCTAATATAGGCAATGGTAATGGACTTTCATAATGGAGTGTGGTCCTATCACTAGTATACTCACAACACTAATGAAGTCAGTAATCAAGCAGACAAACATGCATTTTATGCTCATATTATAAGAAAAACTGATTAATAATCAAGTCATTTTAAAGATAAAATTAATAGATTTGTTTTATTCATATGAAACTTACTCCTTTGAATGAAACTTCTGTTATTTTCATAAAAATCAACTTGAGTAGAATAAAAAAAACAAATTTCATGGTATTTGTAATTTTTAATCCTCTCCTTTTGCTCTGTTAATTTCATGCTTAATTATAATTAACTTCATTCAAACTAATTTACAGCATCTAAAAATTTAGGAGAAATTTTCAGATGCTATTATTAAATATTTCCACTCAGCGATCACATGGTTAAATGTAAAGAAGATGGGGTAACATACCATTATGTGGAACAATAAACATATACTCCACAAAGAACTTTTATGTCTAAAGTATCATAAATACAAGTGCTTTTATTAGATTTTAACATTGAAAACAGCACATGAATGTCTCCTAGGCCATCACAATGGGACCAATGAATGCCAACAGTTGTTTTTCCTAAATATTGAGAATGCACAACCTGACTTTATAATGACTGTAAGTATGCCATGTCAACAGAAATCTTCACTTTTGCTTATGAAATTCCACAAGGAGCAAGACACATTTTCCATATGCTATGTAATTCAAGTAGGGAACTTGTAGCAAGATATTATGTAAGATAAACGCTCATATCCATTTCAACACAAATTGGATACAAATCAGAATAGAACTCAGGGAACTGAGACTCCAGATGAGTGTAAGTGACAAGTGCTCTTTCATCTTAATTTGAAGAAAAACTTTCAACATGAGTAGGTGCTGATGTAAGCTAGTGAAGTTTATCTCTACTATAATAACAGAATACATTGTCACCTTGTTTATTATATTACTTGAAAACAAACTGGGGATAACCAAAGACTACTACATTTTCATTCCAAATATAATTTTGCTTAGTGACTTTCAGACATAGCTTATATTTTCTAATTTCTTTTTGTGTATAAAAGCTATTTAGCTTCCTGCTTATATCACAAATCTCTATATTTGCATTCTTCTCTGAAAAGCTAGCAATTATTATTTTCCTTGGAAAATTAGTTAAGGCTAAACTGAAACCCAAGCTAGGGTTAGATCCATTACTGTATTTTTAGGTATGCCTTGATTCTGAAAATTTTCTTACATATTCAACCATTAACCTTATAGGTCTGAGATGAGTAAAACTACTATTGAACCACTTTCATGTGGAAATGCTTCACATCTTCAAAATGTTTCAATTATTTCAATGGTTCTAATGGAAGCTTTCAAACCAAGAGCTACTTGTGTTCACAAGCAATCTCACAGAAATAGAAATTCAGTCAAATATAGTTTGCAAAGCCTGTAAGCATATCCAAGACCTCAAATTTCTTCCCTTTCCAATTACAGATTGATGCCCTTCATATTAACACAAATCTGAAAATCGACTAATAGCTTGTAAAGTTCACATGTAGAGCAGGAAAACGAGAGTAGAGAAAAATGAAAGACTGCATTGTAGAAAGTTTCCATGAATACAGTTTCTAAGCTACAACCACAAGGATTTATATTCTTTATAGTCTACACTGCCCATAGACAAGCTTGCTTTAGTCCCATACAGAAATAATTTCCTGTAGAACAAAGGATGGTGAACATTGCTCTAACTCAATAAATCCATTTTCATACTTGCATAAATAAAACCTGTATCACACTATGGCATATACAGGTGTCAGACATAATTAAAATATTGCTTGACTGAAAATGTTTTAGTAGTTATTGTGTTTAACCTAATATTAATTCTATCTTCATGGCCTATCTTTCATCATATGTAACTATTTAGATCTTATAAATGTAATTCATACAATTCTGCTGAAGCCCCCTTCTAAGCATGGAAGGAAACTTATAAGAGGAAAAGGTAATGCATTATTGATGGCACTAATGAAATTATAACACACATCACTCATTTTAATGGATCTGTCTTAATGACACATCAGAATAAGCAGGGGAGAGTTATACCAAATCATACAACTAACTAATAACTCCTCGCAGCATCAGTAGAACAGAACAAGTATCCCTATACTCAACTGATAAACATTTCCCATTCAACTTAGGCCAAAGAAATGAGTAGGAAAAATGAATTTTGAGACAAATGCTTTGAAAATCTTCATGAACTACATACACTTGTGAGAACTAGGAAATTAGTAATGGAAAGATAAAAATGATGGCTCCCTTTTAAGTGTTTCTTCTTATATAAGTAAATGAGAGTGGATGCACCCACTATCAACCTTAGTTAACATTCATTGTACTACACTCAGTATAACAGGAACTTTTAAATTAAATCATACTAAATAATAAATCACGTCTTTCATGTAAATAAAGGAAATATCGCCGGGCAGTGGTGGCACACGCCTTTAATCCCAGCACTTGGGAGGCAGAGACAGGTGGATTTCTGAGTTCGAGTCCAGCCTGGTCTACAAAGTGAGCTCCAGGACAGCCGGGGCTACACAGAGAAACCCTGTCTCAAAAAACAAAAAACAAAACAAAACAAAAACAAAAACAAAAACAAACAAACAAACAAAAAAGAAAATATCTAATAAAAAAAAGAAAAGAAAAAAAAAGAACTCCCAAAGTGCATTGAAAAAACAAAACAAAACAACACACATCAAAACAATAAAATTGAAAAAAATTAAGGACAGTTAATTCCATAAAAGTTATTATAAAGATAGAGATTAGTTACCAGGACCAGTTTGGCAGATTTTTCTTGGCCTCCATCTCTGTGAGAATAATAAAAATATCCATTTCCATTTTTTGTATAAAAGGAGTACCCTTCACATTGCAGAACATGAAAATCAGAGATCTGTCTTTTCTGTTATGTTTCCAGTTTATTCTAACTCAAAATAAAGCCACCTGTGTGGCCTGATTCTATGAGGAATGGAGTCTTTCTGTGTAAGCTAGATTCTTATACAGACAAGACCATGAGTCTACACCTGATGGACATGATTTTGCTACACAGCACTTTATAACCCCTTGCAATATTTTTTTGTTCTTTTAACATTTATTTATTTATGTTTTTTTTACTTATATAGGTGCTTTGTTTGCAGGTATGTTTGCACACCAGAAGAGAGCATCACATTATGTTATGGATGATTGTGAGCACACGTTTTCTGGGAATTTAACTCAGGACCTTTGGCAAAACTGCCAATGCTCTTAACTGCTATCTCTCCAGCTCCCAACTTATATTGTTATTAATTCCAAGACATTTTTTCTTAAAGTTCTATCATTTATTATAACTAGCATTTTTTACTTTCATTATTTTACTATTCAGCCATTAACCCTTCCCAGCATGCCCTCCCACAGTTTCTCATCCTATTCTTCTTCCCCTGTCTCCAAGAGGATGACACTCCCATCCTCTGCTCAACCCACCAGTCCTTCCTGCTCCCTGGGACTTCAAGTCTCTCGAGGGTTAGGCATGTCTTCTCCCATTGAGGCCAGACCAGGCAGTCAGGGGCCTCAGATCAGCTCATCTATTCTTCCTGGTTGGTGCCTCAGTGTCTGAGAGATCTTCAGGGATCTAGGTGAGTTGAGACTGCTGGTCTTTCTATGAGATCATCCTCCTCTTTAGTTTCTTCCAGCCTATCCATAATTCAACTACAAGGGCTCCCAATTTCAGGCCAATGGTTGGGAGTAAGTATCTGTGTCTATCTCTGTCAGCTGCTTGTTGGGCCTCTCAGAGGACAGCCATGCTAGGCTCCTGTTTGTAAGCACTCCATAACATCAGTAATAGTGCCAGGTCTTGGAACCTCTTCTTGAGATGGATGCAAAGGATGGATCCTTGGGCCAGTCACTGTACTGTACTTTATTGTCTTTCCCTCAGTCTCTTCTTCATTTTTGTCCCTGCAGTTCTTTTAGACTGGAACAATTTTTGACTATTGGATGGCAACCCCATCCTTCCACTTAATGTCCTCCTGTCTTTCTACTGGAGGTTGACTCTACAAGTTCCCTCTTCCCACTGTTGGGAATCTCATCTAAGGTCCTTCCCTTTGAGTCCTGAGACTCTCTCACCTCCCAAGTCTCTCGTATATTCTAGAGAGTCCCCCACCTCCTATCACCTGAGGTTGTCTGTTTCCATTAACTCTGCTTACCCTGAGAGCTTCTCTCCTGTTCTACTCAACCTTACTTAATTATGTTCCCTTTTTTTCATCCCACTCTTCTCTCCCACCCAGGCCTTGCCCTCCCTCTGTCTCCTGTGGTTGCTTTCTTCTCCCTCCAAAGTGGGATTGAAACATCCTCAATTGGACCCTTCAGCTTATTAACCTTCTTAAATTCTATAAATTGGTTCGTGGGAATTCTGTTCATTTATTGACTAATATCCACTCATTAGTGAGTACATACCTTGCATGTCTTTTTGAGTCTGAGTTACCTCACTCAGTATGACATTTTCTAGTTCCATCCACTTGCCTGCAAAACTCAGGATGTCCTCATTCTTAATAGCTGAATATATCCCATTGTGTAAATGAACCACATTTTCTGTGTCCATTCTTCTTTCATGGGACATCTGGGTTGTTTCCAGCTTCTGAATATTACAGATAAGGCCTTTATGAACATAGTGGAGCATATGCCCCTGTGGTATACTCCCACATATTTTGGTTATATAGCTGGGTCTTCAGGTAGATCTATTTCCAATTTTCTGAGGATTCTCCAGATTGATTTCCAGAATGGTTGTACCAGTTTGTAATCCCACCAGCAGTGAAGGAGTGTTCCTCTTTCTCCACATCCTCTTCAACATGTGATGTCACCTGAGTTTTTGATCTTAGCCATTTTGATTGTTGTAAGGTAGAACTTCAGGATAATTTTGATTTTCATTTCTGTGCCCACTAAGGACTTTGAACATTTCTTTAAGTGCTTCTTGGCCATTTGAGATTCCCCTGTTGTGAATTCTGTTTAGTCCTATACCCCAATTTTTCAAAGTCTGCTTCTTGAGGTCTTTATATATTTTGGATTCTTTTCATCTATCAGATATGGGGTTAGTGAAGATTTTTTTTCCCAATATGTGGGTTGCCAATTTGTCCTATTGACTATGTCTTTTGTCTTATGGAAGCTTTCCAGTTTCATTAAACCCTATTTATTAATTGTTGATCTTAGAGCCTGAGCCATTAGATTTCTGTTTAGGACACCACCACCACCCTACTCCCCATGGGAATGAGTTTGAGGCTCTTTCCCACTTTCTCTTCTATTAAATTCAATGCATGTTACTTTGTATTGAGGTTCTTGATACAATTGAAATTGGTTTTCACCCAAGGTAATAAATATGGATCTATTTTCATTTTTCTATATGCAGACAGCCAGTTAGATGAGCTCCACTTATTGAAGATGCTTTCTTTTTTCCATTGTATGTTTTTGTCTTCTTTGTCCAAGATCAAGTGTCCCTAAATGTATGGGTTTATTTCTGGATCTTCAATTCTATTCCATTGATTGACCTGTCTGTCTCTTTAGCAATAAAGTGCAGTTCTTTGTCACTATAGCTCTGTAGTACAGTTTGAGTTCAGGGATGATGATTTCCTCAGAAATTCTTTTATTGTTAAGAATTGTTTTCACCATCCTAGGTTTTTTTTTTCCACATATGAAATTGAGAATTGCTCTTTCCATGTCAGTGAAAAACTGTGTTAGAATCTTGAATGCTGAACCTGTAGATTGCTTTTGGTAGGACGGCCAATTTTATTATCTTAATCCTACCAATCCATAAGCAAGGGAGATCTTCCCATCTTCTGAAGTCTTCTTTGAATTGTTATTTTTAGGGATTTCAAGCTCTTGTCACAGATCATTCATTTGTTTAGTAAGAGTTACTTAAAGATACTTTATACTATTTGTGGCTATTGTAAAGGGTGTTGTGTCCCTAATTTCTTTCTCAGATTGCTTGTCATTTTTGTAAAGAAGGGCTATTGATTTGTTTGATTTAATTTTATATCCAGTCACGTTACTGAAGTTGTTTATCAGATTTTTGATAAGTTAGGATTTGAAGGCACAACATGCCCAAATTTATGGGATACAATGAAAACACTCCTAAGAGGAAAACTCAGCTCTGAGTGTCTCCAAAATGAAACTGGAGAGAGCATACCCTACCAGCTCACCTAAAAGCTCTGGAACAAAAGGAAGCAAATACACCCAAGAGGAGTAGAAAACAGGAAATAATCAAACTCAGGGATGAAATCAACCAAGTAGAAACAAAAAGAATTATACAATCAGCAAAACCTGTAACTGGTTAGTCCAAAAAATCAAAAAAGATAGATAAGCCCTTAGCCAGACTAACCAGAGGGCACAGAGACACCATCCACCCTAACAAAATCAGAAAAGAAAAGGAAGATATGACAACAGAAACTGAGAAAATAAAAAAAAAAAAGTAATCAGATCATACTACAAAAGCCTATACTCAACAAAACTAGAAAATCTGGATGAAATGGACAATTTTCTAGACAGCAAATATCAAAGTTAAATCAGGATCAGATAAATGATCTAAACAGTACCATAATCCCTAAAGAAATAGAAGCAGTCATTAAAAGTCTCCCAACCAAAAGAAAACTCCAGGACCTGATAGGTTTAGTGCAGAATTCTATCAGACCTTCAGAGAAGACCTGATACCAACACTCTTCAAACAACCCCGGAAGATAGAATCATAAGGAACATCACCCAATTCATTCCATGAAGGCACAGTCACACCAAATATTCTCCATTGGAGATGAAACAGTTTCTGTTTACAGAACTTGTCATAATTTCCTTTCATAGAGGACTTCATAAGAGATATTTTTCCTACTTCTATCATGTTTAATGTTCCAAATCGATTTTAAAAACTGAAAAAATTGTTTTTTATTTTAACTTCTTATTTTATTTAATATGTTCTTTATTTACATGCCATACAATATCTCCTTTCCCAGTTTCCCCTCCAAAAAACAACACAAAAATAAAACAAAACAAAACAAAAAAAACCAAAAAAAACAACAAGAACAAACCACTGTTCCCTCCCTCATCCCCCTGCTCGCCACCCCACCCTCCCCTGCTTACTGGCCCTGGCATTCCCCTACACTGGGGCATAGACCCTTCACAGCATCAAGGGCCTCTCCTCCCATTGATGAGCAATTTGGCCATCCTCTATTAAACATATGCTGCGGGAGCCATTGGTCCCACCATGTGTACTCTTTGGTTGGTGGTTTAGTCCCTGGGAGCTCTGAGGGTACTAGTTAGTTCATACTGTTTTTTGTCCTAAGGGGCTGCAAACCCTTCAGTTCCTTGGGTCCTTTCTCTAGCTCCTTCATTGGGGACCCTATACTCAGTTCAATGGATGGCTGTGAACCTTTACTTCTGTATTAGTCAGGTACTGTCAGAATCTCTCGGGAGACAGCTATATCAGGCTGGATTGTCCTTCCTTCATTCTCTGCTCCATAGTTAGTCTCTTCAACTCCTTCCATGGGTATTTTATTCCCGCTTTTAAGAAGGAATGAAATTTCTTTCTTAAAACTTCTTCTTGAGTTTATTGTGGTTTGTGGATTGTACTTTGTGTATTCTGATATTCTAGGCTAATATCCACTTATCAAAGAGTGCATACCATGTGTGTTCTTTTGTGATTGGGATACCTCACTCAGGATGATATTCTCCAGTTCCATCCATTTCCCTAAGAAATTCATAAATTCATTGTTTTTAATAGCTGAGTAGTACTCCATTGTGTAGGTGTACCACATTTTCTGTATCCATTCCTCTTTTTAGGGATATCTGGATTGTTTCCAGTTCCTGGCTATTATAAATGAGGCTGCTATGAACATGGTGGAGCATGTGTCCTTATTACATGTTGGAGCATCTTCTGGCTGTATGCCCAGGAGTGGTATAGCTGGGTCCTCTGGTAGTACTATGACCAATTTCCAGAGCAACTATCAAACTGATTTCCAGAGTGGTTGTACCAGTTTGCAGTCCCATCAGCAATGAAGGAGTGTTCCTCTTTCTCCACAACCTCTCCAGCATCTGCTGTCACCTGAGTTTTTGATCCTAGCCATTGTGACTGTTGTGAGGTGAAATCTCTGGGTTGTTTTGATTTGCATTTCCCTAATGACTAAGGATGTCGAACATTTCTTTAGGTGCTTCTCAGCCATTTGGTATTCATCAGTTGAGAATACAAATTGGAGAGGAAGAAGTCAAATTATCATTATTTGCTGATGATATGATAGTATACTTAAGTAACCCCAAAAATTCCACCAGAGAGCTCCTAAACCTGATAAACAGCTTCAGCAAAGTAGCTGGATATAAAATTAACTGAAACAAATCAGTGGCCTTCCTCTACATAAAGGATAAACAGGCTGAGAAAGAAATTAGGGAAACAACACCTTTCACAATAGTCACAAATAATATAAATACCTCGGAGTGACTCTAACTAAGCAAGTAAAAGATCTGTTTGACAAGAACTTCAAGTCTCTGAAGAAGGAAATTAAAGAAGATCTCAGAAAATGGAAAGATCTCCCATGCTTGAGGATTAGCAGGATTAATATAGTAAACATGGCCATCTTACAAAAAGCAATCTACAGATTCAATGCAATCTCCATCAAAATTCCAACTCAATTCTCCACAGACTTAGAAAGAGCAATTTGCAAATTCATCTGGAATAATAAAAAACCCAGGATAGCCAAGACTATTCTCAAAAATGAAGGAACCTCTGGTGGAATCACCACCCCAGACCCTAAGCTGTACTATAGAGCAATTGTGATAAAAACTGCATGGTATTGGTATGGTGACAGGCAGGTAGATCAATGGAATAGAACTGAAGACCCAGAAATGAACCCACACACCTATAGTCACTTGATCTTTGACAAAGGAGCTAAAACAATCCAGTGGAAAAAAGACAGCATTTTCAACAAATGGTGCTGTCTCAACTGGTGATTAGCATGTAGAAGAATGCAAATTGATCCACTCCTATCTCCTTTTAAAAGCTCAAGTCCAAATGCATCAAGGACCTCCACATCAAACTAGATATACTGATACTAATGGAAAAGAAAGTGGAGAAGAGCCTCGAGCACATAGGCACAGGGAAAAAGTTCCTCAACAGAACACCAATAGCTTATGCTCTAAGATCAAGAATTGACAAATGGGACCTCATAAAATTACAAAGCTTCTGTAAGGTAAAAGACACTGTCAATAGGATAAAACAGCAACCAACAAATTGAGAAAAGATCTTTACCAATCCTATATCTGATAGAGGGCTAATATCTCATATACACAAAGAACTCAAGAAGTTAGACTCCAGAGAACCAAATAACCCTACTAAAAATGGGTACAGAGCTAAACAAAGAAAAAAATTGTCTATGCTAAAAAAAAATTACAAACTGTGTTCTGTTCTGCTTCCCATAGATGAAGAACTAGGGGGAGTCTTAGCATTCATTGGCTCTGTGTGTTTCTGTTCAGCCTGGTGCTGTAAGCATTATGCTGTCTATTTGTTATGGCTAAGAATGCCTTGCACATGGAATGGTTTTCCTTCATTTTAAAAAGTATGCAATAATGACAATAAAAAGATTTGAAGATTACTCTTAGAATAGAAAGGATAATATGAGAACTTGAAGAGAAACAACAAGACCAAGACAACCATCAGAGAGAACTGTCTCCAGATTATAAGGAACCTTGTGTGATCACTTATTATTCTGTTGACTTTAAAGGATCAACATAATCAGTACTTTGTCTCTAAGAAGGAAATATATTAGCTTAGTTTGGAATGCATTCATTTTTATTGATTTTCATCACTATTGAAGTCTGTACTTTGCAGTAGAATAATCAACTTTTAGTTTGCTATTGGATTTGGAGGAAACAAAAGATTTACAATTTTCCCTCATAGTTTATTGTAGTTCAATATAAACAGTGTGTGTGTGTGTGTGTGTGTGTGTGTATATATATATATTAAATGACTGTAACTGTTCTTGTATACATATACCTGTATGACATATACAAATCTGTATATAAAAAAATTGAACAGGTAATCATGCATAAGTATATTCATACATGTATATACCTTAAAATATATATATATAAGAAATAAAAACAAAAATAGCAAGAATCAATAAGAACAAGTTCCCACATGCTAACAAGCATAAGGCTTCTCTGAACTGATGCTTTATGTGCTCATAAAACCACAGAAAGGCAAAGCATGCGGAGCTTATCTTGAAAGAATTTACTCACAGTTGCTGAATAGTAGCAATAGCTTTTGTTATAACTGTACCTCATCTTCATTTGGGAATTGAAAAACAATTTCCAAATTCTAGGATAAAAATTACCCAAATTTTCCTGTCTTTTGAAGTTAGTAAAGAGATTCACCAAAAAACATGTTTCTA
Source organism: Mastomys coucha (assembly GCF_008632895.1). Classification (NCBI taxonomy): domain Eukaryota; kingdom Metazoa; phylum Chordata; class Mammalia; order Rodentia; family Muridae; genus Mastomys; species Mastomys coucha. Next base: position 17,366,066 of record NW_022196899.1, read on the forward strand.
TTCCCACCGCCCCCCTCAATTTTCTTTCTGATTGAGAGAAGGATGCAACTATATTATTTCTTTTGTTGCTATCAACATGTAAATGTTCTTGCATATTTTGTGCTAAAAATAACAAAGTCCTGTATCTTAAATATTGCATTTATAATTTTACGATTGTGAAATATTTAGTGATACTGTAAAATTACCTCACAGACTCCCTGACACTTGTATAATTTAATCTGAGGACATATTCTGCTCCAAGAGGTCTTGCTCTCTGCATACCTATTCACTGAATGGTATTAGTTTGGGGATATTGGACTAATGTGTCTGCCAGAATATTCATTCTGAGTGGGAACAAATGTCAAGTGACATGTACCAACACGCCTGTTTCAAGAATCCATTAACATCTTTCCTCTCAGCTTTGATCTACAATTCCAAAGGGTCCAACACAGAGGTGCATGCAATTTTTCTCATGAATTAAGTATTAGAATTTAAGAAATAAGATTTCAGATAAGGAAAATCCCATTAATTGAAGTCAATGACAATATACCTTCTGATTTTCAGTTACTGACACTTAGATCTTGTGAAACAAATTCCCAAGTATCTCTAAAATATTATTAACTAAAATAGATATATATATTTAGTTATTTTGTAGTTTAAATTATTTAAGAATAGATTTGCCCATTTTGTACAAAACACAGAGTCTTGTATGATTAAAAATTTAGTAGTTATTCAATTAGTTCAGATATCAGGACTAGAGAATCCAAAGGATTTAGTATATACAATTTAGAAGGAGTTACTGGAATGGTTCCACCTGAAACAGAAAAACAAAGAAATCCTAACTTTTATCTTAATTTTGTTGATTTGGATAATATAACCAATTACTGATAAACCCAAGAAAATGGACTGATCAATCATAGGAAAGCAGGATTTGTATGTAAGAGTCTATTAAATACTGACCTCTTTTCCTTTGGGTAATCAAACACTACCCAACTCACCTAATATATAGAACCTCAGCTCATGACCTTATCCACTGGAAATCAAGGTGAAGTTACATCCTGTTGAGCAGGGTAAACAACCATCCTTTGTAAATCTGACACAGGTTTAATCAGTAGATGATGTTTGAAAGTGCAGTTTAACCCAAACTTTTGCCAACAATCCTTTGATCTCAGATGATGGACCATAGTTTGCATATAATTCAGAGAATTAGAACTCTAGACTTATATTTGTATAAATCACATTACATTATATGAGAATTTCAGGTTTCCATTTCACCAAAGAGGCATAAGAAATAGGTACTTGCAAAGCAATCTAAAAGCATCTTTCTTCTCTTCTTCAGCTTCTCTTTATTAATTGCCCCTGCCCCCCAAGCACTGAAATTAAAGGTGTGCAGCACCATGGCCCAGCTCTCCATACTCTTCTAACGCATGGCCACTCTCCTCCTTGTTCCTCCACGTTCCACATCTGGGAAATCCTAGAATTCTGCCCGTCTGTACTTCCCAGCTATTGGATGTTGACATCTTTATTTACCAATCAAAACCAACTAGGGGCAGGTTCCCAGAAGCTAAGTGGAAGCCCTCTCATGGAAACAGTTTTGGGGAACATAATTAGCATTCTTAATATAATCAGCTACAGGCTGGAATTTCAAATTGGCTGAAAAAGTGAGGCGTGAAGTGAGTAAGGGAATTCATCTCTTGATGCTTTCCCAAATGCACATGCAATGTGGCCAGATGACCTACTCTTCAGCCAACAGGATATATTAAACCCAAACTTGTGAGTCAAAATAAATGTTTCCATCATTAAGTTTGTTTCATCAGGCATTTCATCACAACAATAGGTAAATAAAAGTAGTTTCCAATTATGCCAGTGCGTTGAAGATCAAGACTCATGGTGTAAGAGCCAATACTGAAATCCGTAGTAGTGTCTCGGTTTGATGACTGAATATGGAAAAATTCCCAAGTGGAACTGGACTGTCCTTCTTTCAGTCTCAGCTCCATACTCAGCTCTCTGTAACTCCTTCCATGGATATTTTGTTCCCCCTTCTAAGAAGGATTGAAGTATCCACACTTTGGTCTTCCTTCTTAATTTTTGGGGGTTTTGTGGATTGTATTTTGGGTATTCCAAGCTTCTTGGTAATATCCACTTATCAGTGAGTGCATTCCATGTGTGTTCTCTTGTAATTGGATTACTTCAGTCAGGATGATATCCTCCAGATCCATCCATTTGCCTAATAATTTCATAAATTCATTGTTTTTTAATAGCTGAGTAGTATAACAACAAAGTATGTACAAACAATTTATTATGCAATTGTTTTAAATATTTATTTTTTGTCTATGTATATCTATGTGATTTTGTGTGCACTGGGTAAGTACATGCCAGAAGCTCAGAAGCCAAGGAACTTCATTTTCTCTAAAACTGGACATACAGACAGTTGTGAATTGTCTAGTATGGGTGCTAGTATATAAATCCAGTTCTTATGCAAGAGGAGTAAATTATTTTAACTGCTAAGCCATTGTGTAGATGTACCACAATTTCTGTATCCATTCCTCTGTTGAGGGATATCTGGGTTGTTTCCAGTTTATGGCTATTATAAATAAGGCTGCTATGAACATAGTGGAGCATGTGTCCTTATTACATGTTGGAGCATCTTCTGGCTATATTCCCAGGAATGGTATAGCTGGGATCTCAGATAGTACTATGTCCAATTTTCTGAGGAACCACCAAACTGGTTTTCAGAGTGGTTGTACCAGCTTGCAATCCCACCAGCAATGAAGGAGTGTTCCTCTTTCTTCACAACCTTGCCAGCATCTACTGTCACCTGAGTTTTTGATCTTAGCCATTCTGACTGGTGTGAGGTAGAAACTCAGGGTTGTTTTGATTTGCATTTCCCTGATGACTAAGGATGTCGAACATTTCTTTAGGTGCTTATCAGCCATTTGGTATTTGTCAGTTGATATTCTTTGTTTAGCTCTGTACCCCATTTTTAATAAGGTTATTTGGTTCTCTGGAGTCTAACTTCTTGAGTTCCTTGTATATATTGGATATTAGCCCTCTATCAGATATAGGATTGGTAAAGATCTTTATCCAATTTTCTGGTTGCCATTTTGTCCTATTGACAGTGTATTTTGCCTTACAGAAGCTTTGTAATTTTCTGAGGCCCCATTTGTCAATTCTTGATCTTAGAATATTAGCTATTGGTGTTCTCTTCAGGAAAATTTCCCCTGTACCCATGTGCTCAAGGCTCTTCCCCACTTTCTTTTCTATTAGTTTCAGTGTATCTGGTATGATGTGGAGGTCCTTGATCCACTTGGACTTGAGCTTTGTTCAAGGAGATAGGAGTGGATCAATTTGCATTCTTCTACACGCTAACTGCCAATTGAACCAGCACCATCTGTTGAAAATGCTGTCTTTTATAGTTCTACTGGAGGACCAAGCTATACCACTCCTGGGCACATAGCCAGAAGATGCGCCAACATGTAATAAGGACACATGCTCCACCATGTTCATAGCAGCCTTATTTATAATAGCCAAAAACTGAAAACAACCCAGATGTCCCTCAACAGAGGAATCGATACAGGAATTGTGGTACATCTATACAATGGAGTACTACTCAGCTATTAAAAATAATGAATTTATGAAATTCTTAGGGAAATGGATGGATCTGGAGAAGATCATCCTGAGTGAGGTAATCCAACCACAAAAGAACACACATGGTATGCACTCTCTGATAAGTGGTTATTAGCCCAGAAGTTCGGAATACAAGGAGAACAACCCACAAACAACAAGAAACTCAAGAAGAAGGAAGACTAAAATGTGGGCATTTCATTCCTTCTTAAAAGGGAGAACAAAATACCCACAGAAGGAGTTGCAGAGACTAACTATGGAGCAGAGACTGAAGGAAGGACAAGCCAGCCTGATATAGCTATCTCCTGAGAGGCTCTGGCAGTACTTGACTAATACAGATGTAGAGGCTCACAGCCATCCACTGAACTGAGTACAGGGTCCCCAATGAAGGAGTTAGAGAAAAGACCTATGGAGCTAAAGGGTTTTCACCCCCTTAGGACGAACAACAATCTGAACTAACTAGTACCCTAAGATCTCCCAGGGACTCAACCACCAACCAAGGACTATACATGGTGGGACTGATTGTTCTGGCAGGATGTGTAAAGTAGAGGATCAATGGAAAGTCAATCATCAATGGGAGGAGAGGCCCTTGGCCTTGTGAAGGTGCTGTGCCCCAGTGTAGGGGAATGCAAGGGCCAGTGAGAGAGGGTGAGGTGGCAAGCATGGGGATGGGGGAGGCAATAGGGTTTTGTTCTTGTTTTTTTTTTGTTTTTTGTTTTTCTTGGAGGGAAACTGGCAAAGGAGAAATCATATGACATGTATATAAAGAAAATATCTAATAAAAAATATATATATAAAGAAAATGCTGTCTTTTTTTCACTGGATTGTTTTAGCTCCTTTGTCAAAGATCAAATGACTATAGGTATGTGGGTTCATTTCTGGGTCTTCAATTCTATTCCATTGATCTACCCACCTATCACTGTACCAATTCCATGCACTTGTTTTTTTTGTTGTTTGTTTGTTTTGTTTTGTTTTATCACAATTGCTCTGTAGTACAGCTTAAGATCCAGGATGGTGATTCCACCAGAGGTTCCTTTATTGTTGAAAATAGTTTTGGCTACCCTAGGTTTTTTGTTACTCCAGATGAATTTGCAAATTGTTCCTCCTAAGTCTGTGAAGAATTGAGTTGGAATTTTGATGGGGATTGCATAGACTCTGTGGGTTGCTTTCAGCAAGATGGCCATTTTTACTATTATTAATCCTGCCAATACCTTGGAAGTTCTTAACATTGAAAGTCTATTAGACTTATTAAATTAAGTATACATGTTTGTGTCTTATTAGTTTGTCTTTAGATTAATTTAATCTAAAGACTATGCAGCAATTCTTTTAGGAGTGTAGATGTTTATATCTTCTATCCCTACCAACAAGCCTTAAGATAGATGCATCAGTAGCACTTCCTTACGCCCTGACCTTGAGTATATTACATCTTATATAACCTGATACCTCCTTCAGGTACTTGAAAAATAAGAAATATTTGTTCCTACTGTTTTCAGTAGCTACAGTGATTAACTGAGCTATAACATGTACATTTATTAGCACAGTGACTGACATTTACAAAATCGGCTTTTAAACGTCCCCTCTATTTGTTTACTCTTTTGGGGTTTCTCTTTTATAGACAAGTATACTCCACCTACCTTAACTCCTGAATGACCTCTTGATCATCCAGTGACTCTGCTTGGCCAAAAAGGGTTTCATGCAAATATTCTAAATGAATAAAAGCCCCTTCCATGATCTCTACCAGATATATTAATGTCCTGCAGGAATGCATTCAAATAGAACTACTCATCCTTTCATATTTTACCTTATCAACAATAGGACAGACTGCTTCATCAATCATATTCCAGAAAGCACTCTGCTTCCCTAATGTTGCGTACTTTCTGTATATAGTACTATGGCAAATATGTGTCAGTATTCCATTGTGTGCTCCATAAGGAATGTCTTTACCACCTCTATACTGCTAACAGTAGTAATTAAATAACTTCAGATTTTCTTCTATAGGAATTATTATTTTATTCTGAAATGTATTATTTATAAAGGGTGTTGACTCACTTAAAATATGTATGCAGTCATAAAGAGAGATCCAACTAGTATTGATATTGTTGATTATTGATTGATATTGATTAGCTGGTTAAAACACTGAAGGAAAATTTCATCAGAAGAATGTATCTTGAGGTTCATATATAGATGAATAACAATAGATGCTTTTATGTAATGATGAAAAGGTCAATGGTAAATTAGCATGTATTCTTTCGCATAGAATATAGTCACAGAGTCTTATGAAAGTAATGAGACAAAGTGTGGCTTCTGCTCTGAATGGATGAGCATGAGCCTCTTATGGTTCAAAGAGATACCCAGCTACTCACGGATAAGTTGATAGATTTCTCCTGAGTGGATAAAATGTGCTGATAATATCATCATAGCACTGACCGCGCTCCATTCTAACTCTCTGTCACTTGCCTCTCCATAGGTGGAGACCCTCAAGAATCAAGCTAGTTTTTTGTTCACCAGGTTTGTCCCCAGATTTCTAGCAAGGAGATACAAATAAGTCTGATGAACTAATCTAATTTTAGTGGTTACTTAACATTTACCTTCTGAGAATTTTACATACTTATCTCATGTCACCTTGAAAACAACTCAGTATAAGATGTGTTGTTATATAATTTTATTTTTATAGAAAAAGAATCCAGAACAGAAAAATTCATTTATTGAATAGCCACAACCTTTGCCCAGAAGAGGCACACTTGGCAAAGCACATAGCTGAAGTGGTTTAAATTTCAATATATTTTGTTTATGCACTTACATTACAACAGCATCTCATCAAGTATAGAACTGGAGCTCTTTCCTGACAGAATGAAAAATCTTCCAACAGAAGCAAATATAACAAGTCTCATGTGAAACAGGCAATGTGCGGCTTATCCCCAACTCATAACTATTCACAAATTCATCAATAAGGAAACAGCAAATGTGTTTCCTCCTCACTCTGTGCCAGGAGTATTGCCTTAACACTCAGGTTAGAGATACTTGCCTGAGGTTGTTTTCTAACAAAGAGACAGTTTATCTCAGGTATTAAAATTTGTCCACCCATCCTGAAAACTTAAATTCTGTGTATCTTGCAATGTAGCATATGAACTTGAAGCAGCAGAAATTTTTCATAAAGGTAAGGACTTTGCCCTGAAAGCAAGTATGAGAAGAAGAGGAAGAGAGAAAAAAGAAGGGAACAGAGACTGCTTTATGGCCCATATGACTTGCACACATGTGCTCTATCTCTATTCCTTTCTCATTAATAGTTTTTCTACATTGCTTGTCTGTTCTGATAGATGGAGAATAAAAGAGCATCATTAATTATGATTTTTGTCATCAAAAGATTTAAGTATATTTTCTGCTCCTATAACAGAATATCCCTACACAGATGATTGCTAAAGATGATAAATTAAATGCTCACAATTTTCTATGCAGCATACAATCAAAGGGCTTCATCTGCACAGGGTTTTCTCACAGAATTATAACAGGGCAGGGAGCTTTGAAAAGCCAGACAGTAAATTAGACATGACATGAAGAATCTATGAGAAACAGAGCTAAGATTTTATAACAAAGCCTCAATTCTAACAAAATCACTTGAAAGATGTAGGGTTCTTTTTATAATCATAAATTTTCCTAACCAAATAAGTTCTTAACATTGTCATATTCAAGCACAATCATAGTAGAAAACACGTTTTTATCCGAACATTGTAGGGACCTTTTAACCATATCAAATATTTTAGAATGTATTTTTGAGTATCATGTCTTAAATAAAATTGGAACATAAATTAAATCTTTTGAATGTTGACTTTAAAGAAAAGATGGTTCATATTTTAAAGGGCACAATAAATAGATCAAGGGTAAAAATGCTTTAAAAGTAAACAAAATCAGAGAGGGAAAAGTGACAACCAAATTTGTTCACTTTACTGACACTGAAGGAGATGATTTCCAAGTAAGACTAGAGAGGTAAAATGATGTGCTGATGGTAAGAAGAAAATCTCAGATAACAATGTTGGAAGGAAAGGGAAAGGGAGACAAGGCCAGGGTTGAATCGATGAAAGAATGGACAGGCTTGAGGGTGTGATGTGAAGGCATTTATCCAGTTCTTAGAGCACGTGTTTGTAGAGTAGAAATCATAGCACAAGTTGGTGGGCAACATGCAGGAGAAGCCAAAGTGGTCATGTGAGCTCTCTGGAGATGGTCCACCATTGCGCGTAGTTTGGATGGGTGAATCCTAGAAAGGTACTGCCCCAGGAGCATGGTCTGAGGAAGGGTGGCTACTTGCTGTTGATATGTCTTTTCCTGCTTCTCATTATATTCCTCATTCTTCTGACAGGGTGCGATTGGGCGAAGAAAGCCCCATTCTGTCTATAGTCTGTCATGATGGATTGCTTGGTGTTAGCCCACTCTACAGAACAAATTTTGTGCAGAACAACATGAAGATGAATTTTCATGAAATAATGCTATTTAGATGAATTAATGTTATTCAGATGAAATTCCTGTTTTGATTAAAATAATTTTAAGAAGTTAAGATAGTTGATAGAAATTTTAAAGTTATAATCCAAAGTGGAGTGTGCCTCTCACTTGTAGAATAGTCAAGGTACCATAAAAAGGAATACAGTAAGTTTTCATATGTTACAAGTACATAAATTACACTAGGCACAAAAACAGGCTTGGAAAAAAAAAAACTAATGATCAGAGAAAGCATTCATTCTAGGTCAGGTGCAAGGATGAGGCCATAGGTGTGCACCTGTGATAAGTAAGTCCATGAATACAAAATGTACTGCTTAGAACATATAATCAACAATCCTGCTGCGACTCGCTCTTAGGCAACATTTTATCTGACTCTGAATGAGGTAACCTTCTTCTGTGGAGAAATTTATATAAGGGTATATACAAAGGAGTAAAGGAAAAAAAAGATGTTGGGGTTTACTCTATCTACCAAATGTATATATGTGTATATATTTATATATGTATAAATGTGTAGATATGTTTGTGTATGTACATGAACACAGTACCTATGTCTATATGCATATATGTCTATATGTAGATATGTATATTTCATAATAGCACATATGAATATATGTACACATATATATTCATATATACATGTACATGTATGAATATACACAAATATGTATATTTATGGGTGCTCTGGTATATGAGTATGTGTAAATGGAGCTTGTTCCATCCACCAAATATGTATATGTATGGGTATATGCATACATGCAAGTATCTATGTATGGATGTATGGATATATGTTTATATGTGTATATGTAAAGTTGCTGGGGTTTCTCTCCATCTACAAACTGTGTGCATATATTTATGTATATATGTCTATCTTTATGTATGTAGCTATGTATATATGTGTGTGTGTATAAGTGAAATTGTTGGAGCTTGCTTGTTGGAAATCACTTGTTATAACCTGCTTTGTTTCATCCACTCAGTTTGTTTTTGTGAGTGTATGAATTTGCTTTTTTTTTTTCTTTTTCACTTACCATCAAAGAGTTCAGAACTTCTACAGGGTCATAGAGAGTACTTTCTCTAGATAATTACATTTTGCTCCTGTCAGCACTGATCCTGTAAATTGTGTGCCACTGACAGTGGTGGGGAATGGGGATGTGGGGTCGACTTCCATAAACATAGACCCTAACCATAAACTCCACAACTCACTGCCTTTTGCAGTTTACCTGTGGTGTTAAACCTGGTCTTTGACAAGAAGTCAAAAATTTTTATAAATGCACAATTTGTGGAGGGAAGAAAATTATAAAAGCCAATGAGAGAAACCAGCAGAGAAATTGCTGAGGTAGAGAGGGGAGAGCTTTGGAAAAGGTCACCTTCTTTCATCTTAATTTCCTTTGTGTGTGTGTTGGTGTGTGTGTGTGTGTGTGTGTGTGTGTATGTGTGTGTGTGTATGTGTGTGTGTGTGTGTGTGTGTGTGTGTACATGTGAAAGCCAGAAGCTGATATCAGATTTCTTCCTCAATCTGTACTTTCTTTTCTGAGATCAGCTCTCTCACTGAACCTGGAGCTCAGCAGTTCGTCTATGCTGTATATGTAAAGAGAAAACTCTAGGGTCATCTTGTCTTCATCTCTTTAGTTCTAATATTACAGTTATGCTGTTATGCCTGAATTTTTACATGGGTTCTGGGGATCACACATCAGGTCCTCATGCTTTACTTACTGGGTCATCCCCTCAAGACTGGAAAGATCATTTCATAGCCATAGACATAAAGAAAGGAGAACAGTTATTCATGAATAGGAAGCGTAGTGTAAGCTTGCTTTAACTACTCCAAACTTAACTTCAGTCCTTGCTTTCTTGTGTTAACCCTAAGTCCAGGTATGTAACATACTGCTCAATTTGTGCTCCCATCCCTCGTGACATCATTTCCAAGATGCAGATACATTATTCTTTCTCAATAGACATTTATGGCAACTTTATATATGACATTTGTAAAGGGAGTAAACCTCCAACCAAAGAGTACAACAGGGGGTACCCATGGCTCCAGCTGGATATATAGCAGAGGACTGTCTTATTTGGCATCCGTGGGAGGGGAGCCCCTTGGTCCTGTGGAGGTTTGATGACCCAGTATAGGGGAAAGCTAGGGCACTGAGACAGGAGTGGGTGGGTGGATGGGGGAGCATCCTCATAGAGGCAGGGGGAGGGAGGAGGGGTTAGGGAGATGGTAGAGGGGAAACTGGGAAGGGGGATAACATTTGAATTGCAAATAAATAAAATAACCAATAAAAGTGGGAAAGGCAGGGGGAGAAATATCTTCCTCTAATTCCTTCTGATTGGGTACCTTGATTCACCCATTTTTGTAGACTTCAATTAATGCAGTCTAGAAGATGCTATAAATGAGGAGAAGAATGCGACTAAGATTTCCAGTAGAAATAAGTATTTTATCTTGGAATCATCAAGCTCTGGTTTTGTTAGCTAGAAGAAGATAGCAAAAGGACTATTCCCAACATTAGTAGGTCCCTAAGTAAAGCAAGTCAGTGAGTTGTAGTCATGCTCTAGCTATCACTTCAGAAGTTAGTTATATAATAAATACTAGATACAATCCTATTAGCATCATGATGAACAAATTCAACTAAAATAGAATATATTGACTTTATCTTATCAGCTATCAAAGGTCAACAAATTTGCATTCTACTAAGGTACTTTGAGATTATTAAGCCCTCTTCCTCTTGTTAAAGCAGCACATACTAATGATCACTTTTTTTCTTCTTTCTGTCTTTTTTTAATTAGATATTTTCTTTATTTACATGTCATATGATTTTACTTTTTTTTATTTTCAAGAATTCCTGTCATATATCTACAATCTACCCTTACCATAGACAGCAGTAGCCTTAGCCACTATGATTACATAGAACAAACACAATTTTTATTCTATTTAAAATTTGCAATGTAACAATTTCCTTATGAAATTCTCACACATGGTGGTGTCCTCCTTCATCCTCTTCCCCGTGTCTCCCCTCCACCAGCCCACACTCTCGTCTGTGTGTTTGCTTCCACCCTCCTCCAGCTTCACCTTCCGATGCTGATGTCACAATTGTTCTGGACCCTCCCTACTTTCTTATTTCATATGTCCCTTTTCTTTCTCACAGTCCCTGTTTCTAGTTTATTACCCAGAGTAGCAATACCTACATTAAAATATGAGCTAGGGTGCATATATGAGGGAATGCATAATTTATCCTTTTGAAGTTATGATACTTTATGTAGCATAATATTTCCAGTTCCATATGTTCCTGTGAAATTTTCATTTTTTGTGGTGTATGAATACATTATATTATTTATGTACAACACATTGTCATTTTACAAGCCACTCCCCTGCCAAAAGATGCCTGAGTATGCTTTCATAGGATCTTGAAAGACTTTTCTAGATCTGAATATATTTTAATCAGTTTTATGTTTCATCTATAAAAATATATTGCCTTTAGAAAAACATTTAAAGCAACACTAATCAGAAGAACTCTAATGGTTGTTGCATGTGCAATTTAAATTCTCTAGAGGCTACAAGAACTTTAAAAGAAAAACGCATGTAGCCCTTTTATTATATTGAATTCAGGACTATTATTTTAGCATTAGTCATTATAGAATTTTCAGCGTGCTGTTTCTCAGTGCATCATCCTTATTTAATAGTAAATATTCAATTCATTGTTTTCGTTTACCAACTACATTTGGACTAAGTATGCATCACATTGTTAATGGACGTTGTTTTTTCAGTGGCTACCATGTTAAGCATCATAGATCTAGACATTTAGGTCAAATAATTGCAAGCAATTCTTACATTGAACAGCTAACAGAGATCTTTAAAAAGAAATTCTATCTGAAAATAACCGTTGTTTTATCCTTATGAGCAAACTAATGAGTCAATATTTCATTTCACTTTTTTGTGGCGCTGAGCACTGCCTAGGCATCTCATCATGGAGCAGGAAAAAGCCAAACCTTTACAAATGACAATTTAATGTTTTTCTCAATCATTGCTTTAAGTGAGTATAAGTAAAATTTAAAATATGAAATTATTTTCTTTCAAAATTGTATTCATTTATAGTTTTTTTTTTTTTAAAAACTAGGTTACAAACTACATTCAACTCTGTTGTTCTTGCCTGCAGCTTCCAAACACTGGTGCTACCCACATGACTTGCTGAGGACTTCTGGTGTTACAGGTATCCAGGCCCAAGTTGTTACAATGTTAAAGCATGTGCTGCTGAGGACAATAGTATTCTAGCATGTGAGGCTTAGGTCCCATGGAGTTATGGGCATGAGGTGTTGAGGTCTATTGGTGTTACCTGATGTGGTGCTGAGGACTGAGACCAGGATTCTGTGAATACTGGATAAGTGCACTGCTCCCTAAATTACATCCCTAACTGTATCTTAGTATTCATGCAAGCTAAGCATGACTGGCCAAAGAATCCTACTTATAGATGGGTTTATAAGCCAGTGGCAAACTAGCACAGCCTAGATTTAACTGTTTTCCAATTTATTAAAAAATACAGCAAATAAATCTCATCTTGTTAAAAGGACTGGCCACTCCCCTAGCAGACTTGAAGGCTTACTTTGTATAACTCAAGATAGGGCAGAGATTATGATTTTACTACGTGAAATAGTAATGTGTGTTTAAAATGTTGACAGATCATTAATTGCAGTTCCGCAAAGTGTACTATTACAAGTCTCATTCATCATCTCCAGGCAGGAATTTAGGATTCAGTTTTCTGTTCTGACCTTTAACCTCCAAGTATTTTTGGAGCATGAAGAATGTATAAATAAAATTATTTAACATCTTTGAAAAGACAGTGTGGAAACAATAAACCACACATATCATATAGGAGGTCAACATGTATATCATTGGCGTCCCAAACTCACATTCTTAAATGTACTGATGAAATGGACAGGCATTAAAACACTCAGTACTAAACAGATGGTATTTATTGCCTGCTTTATGACTAATGATCTCATAATATGGATACCCTGTTATGAACATGTTTGAACTACGAGAAAGATTAAAATTCCACTCTCATGTTCCAGCCAGGGTGAGCTGAGGTAGGGATTAGGTAATTTATGAAAGCAAACATCCCTACTTATTCTAAGCAATTAACCTAAAACACGGAAGTGGAAATATAAATAACTTGTCACAAAACTAGGCAGACTACCCCTTGAGAAGGGTAAAGTAATATTGAAGAGTGGAGACAACCATGAACATTTACTGCATTCTTCAAACAATGACATCAATTAGACATAAGCAATAAAAACTCAACCCTCTTATTGGCTAGAGATTATCTCAGTTGGCCTAGTAACCTCTTTTAAAAAAAGGATATAGATGATTTTATGCTGACACAGAAAAAGAAGCAATGGGAAGAGTGTGTAGAAATATGAGTGACGCAATAACACACAGAGTGCTGGCTGTCAACTACATGGACTTGTCTTGGAGCCTACAGTGAGTATAGCTTCCTAACAGCTGATGGCAGACTTCAGTCTTGCAGAGCTATGAGGAAATCCATTCCTATTTTTTTTAAACCACCTGATTTATTATTTTTATGACAATTATAAGAAATGAATAGGTTTAGTTTATGCCTTATATATAATAGCTACAAAAGATTTATAACATTGACAAAGTGATCATTATGAGTATTTACTTATTCATAGAAAGTTAAATTTATCTAGAAATTTTACATATAGTTTATACTGTAATATCCAAACTTTACTTAGGGTAAAACATTTAACATCCTGTCAAGATGCGTGAGGCAAAAATTAGTATTACTTGTTTTTCTATGTATCCTTATAAATAAGTCACAGTAAAAAAAATAATATGTAGTAACTAAACAATTATAAAATGATTGAATAAAATTGCCAGAATATAATTTCTGGTTTTGAAACAGCACTGTTTTCCTAAGAGCAATATTGGTAAAGTCAGACACCATGACAGTTTCATGAACTCTGAGATCCCTACCATGTAATAGATGAGTAATTTACATCCACCCTAAAGAAACACTAGGTAAGAAAGAAATTTACATCCTGAAAGACAAAATATAATGCATTGAAATTTCAGTATGATACTGTAATGGATACACAATTTAAATCTGATAAATACTTTACTTTTCTCTAATATTTTAAGGCAGAGTTGATACAATTTATAAAGTAATGAAAAGCTAACTTTTGAACAACAAAAAAAATGGCTGTTTTTTTAATGACCTGAGATAAATGAAATTTACTCAAAACTAGTCTAATTTCTATATAATTTTCACTGATTTAGGATGAGAGACCCCAGTATTATGGGTTATTAAGCCATATGATTTATAAAACTGAATGTAAAAAGCAGGCCAGTAGTTTATCAAATGAAGATATTCTTCATCCTATAGAAATGATTCTGGAAATGAATTCAGTCTATTTTATTTTATAATATTGACAATCAACATTATTTTCTACTTATGTACTTGAATTTTTCCTTAGAAAGAAAAATAGATGCTATAAATTAGCTATAGAAAACACTTTTTCCTATGTGGTGGTTTGGCATTTGAATGTCTGGCTCATAGGGAGTGGTACTATTAGGAGGTGTGGCCTGTGGGAGGAATTGTGCCACTGTGAGTGTGGGCTTTAAGCTCCTATGCTCAAGCTGCACCAAATATGATAGAGACTCTCCTCCTGGTTGCCTGTGGAACTGTCTCTTCCTGCCTGCCTTGGATCAAGATATAATATTCTCACTCCTCTAACACCATGTCTGCCTACATTGTGCCATGCTTCCCATTTTGATGATAATGAACTGAGCATCTGAAACTGTAAACTATACTAAATTAAATCTTTACCTTTCTTTATATGAATTGGGTTGGTCATGGTGTCTCTTCATAGCAGTGAAACCCTATGATATAAATTGATACCAAGAGTGGGATTTGCTGTGATAGGCTTGATGGTGGTTTTGTTTGGAGGAATGTGGATTTGGGGATTTTGGATTTATAAAGCAGTGGAATGCTTTAAGTGGGGCTTGATGGGCCATCTTAGTAGGAATATGGAAGACCACTGTACCGAGGGTGATTTGGACTCTGGGGGTTCTAAGATGAAGAGTTTAGTATGTTGCCTAGAGAAAATTCTTATGATATTTTGGTGAAGGATATGGTATATTTGTCTGAAGAGTCTGCCTGAGGATAGGGTAAAGAGATTTAGATGAATTGACAAAAGATAGCTCCAAAATGCCAAGTTTAGATTTTATCCTGTGGTTGTATCCACTTATGAGGAGTTTTTTGATCATGTGTCTCTAGCTTAGAAAAAAAATACAAAATTTATGTTTTAAAGGGGAAAGGGGCACCAGGAAGTGAAATGAAGCTAAATTCTGCATATTAAATTTAAGCATATTAAATGTAATTAAGGTAGGTGTGACCTCAAGGCAGGATTCCATCCAGATAAGCTTATTGTTCATGAATTTGAAAAGGGGATAGTTATATCAAGTTAGACATTACTATGACCTGGTTATTGCTTTTATTTGGGCATAAGTAGATATGATAATATGTCAAATTGACAAGGGCTGGATTGTGATGGCTATTCTTCATTGTCAATTTGAGTGTATCTCTAATGAACTACAAACTAGAACTTATACAGATCTTTGTAGAATGGTAAAGAAAGGCTTAGGTCCAAGTGTGCATGCCAACATGCAGAGGACATAGGCATGTGAATCTATGAGTTTAAGGTCAGTTTACTAAGCAAGTTCTAGTGCAGTCAATTATAGTCAATAAAACATATAATAGAACAAGGAGGCAGACAATGTTCCAGATCCAGCAAGCAACAGTACTCCACAGCTTTAGCTATTTGGTTCTAGCTTTAGAGTTGAGAATAAAGGGATTACTGATAATAATTGAAGCTCATTACCTGGAGATAGGATATTAGTGGTGATTAAGGAGAGCCCAACATTCCTGAGGTAAAATCTGGGAAGTGTTTCATGAGAGCACAAAGAAGCTATGTTCTGGAGACAACCAAGGTTGTACCTTATGCTGCAGCTGGACTTAGTTAAATGTAAGATTTATCCAGGTGGTACTGGATTTGAATGCATAAAGGTGCATGGAGATACTTGGCACTGTGAGAGGCCAGGAACAGCCATCAGTGAAGGTACAGCCTCAGTTGCTTTTGTTGGCCAAGAACTGAAGGGGTGATGCAAAGAAGTTGAGGCTTGATACCATGCAGAGAGCCTATGAAAGGGTTTTGATGAAGCCTAGTTGTATTAGATGACTCCAGTATATGAGAGATGCCAGTACCATGGGATGAACAATAAGAACAGTAGCAGCAATGGATTGGAACCTAGAGTTCTATAGAGGGCAGAGATGAAGAACTGGCCTGTGGGATGGTAGACCATGCCAGGAAACTTGGTTAGATTGAGTGAGTTCAGAGATCCTGGTACCCAGACACCCATATAAGACAATAGTCAGCTCCCTGCTCCCTACCAGATTGCTGGCCTGTAACATGTGCCATACTTCCCACATAGGTTATATGACCTATGGACACATATGGAACAGCAGAGAGTTCTCCATGCTAATGAGGTATCTAAATGAGCCCTCAGGGTTTAGACATGAAGCATCCCTTCTCAGACATTCTTCCCTGAAAAAGGTATTTAATCTCTGGTCCACCCTGAGGAGGGTATGTGTACTCATTTTCCAAGAGGAACAATCAATAAAGCAGTTTGGAGCCAAGGACTGTCCCTTTCATCAAGAACCACCGTGGGGAACATGGAGAAAGACTTCCTCTACAAAGATGCCCTGCCTAAGCCTCCGGCAGAAGGTCCCTAAGCATTCCCAGACAACCTCCACTAAGCCAGAGTTCCCTTACCCCCGCTCCGGGTTTGTCCTCAGCCAGTGGGCCATTCCATTCCCAACTCCCTGTGACAAAGTGGTATTTGGAGGTCCGGGAGTTTGGGAGCCCCTGGGCCCAGGGTCCTCATCACAGGTCCATGGACTCACTGACCATTCGTTCTGGACTCCATGCGGTTTCCAGCAGCTACTGGATGCCCAGTAGCTTGGCAAACTCAGCTTCATCCTCCCTTCAAGATCCTAGGCTGAGTTTTCTTCCATTCCTTGAGCAGTGTGTCTTTTCTTCCCTAGATCCCAGCACAGGGAGTGGCAGCCTAGGGTAAATGCAGTCTAGCACTCCTAACTCTGCCTGTCCAGCTGCCTGTCCCACGCTCCAGCAGCAGAGCGAAACACAAAATCACAGCGATGTATGGTACAACAGGTAAAACAACAGCAAAGGATTCTGGGAGTATGATTATGCCATGGACTATGGCCTTGATCAACTCCCCACACTTGAACCTCAGTTTCTAAGGTACTAGATGGAGAAGGGCTCCTATAAAGGTAGGTGACTATTGTGATGTTTGTTTGTTTTTAGACATGACAATGATGCATACTTTATACATATAGAAAGACTAAGTTAGAAGGCACACATGGATTTTTTTTTTTTGATTCAGATAGTGGCAATCTATCCCAAAACTGAAACTGAGTATGTACACAAATATCTTTAGTCTTTTATCATTAAACTCCCGGCTTCCATATTTGCTTCCCTTCAACAGCCTTTCACAGAACAGTTCTGTGTTTATTTCTTCCATCCTAAGAAATGTGAGATTGCATGTACACACACACACACACACACTTTATTTTTAAGCACTGTATATCAACTCCAAGGCCATGCACATGATAGACAAGCACCCAATATTGAGCTCCAGCCACCTGGCTATAAGGTTTTTTTTGGGTTTTTTTGTTTGTTTGTTTGTTTGTTTTTTGTTGTTGTTAGTAATCTTGTTTAAAGGCATGACAGAAAGATGAAACAAAACCTGGTATGAGTCCTATTGGACTCCAAGAAGAAAAAGCCAGCATAGGTGGTGGTATAAGGGAAATACTTTTCAAAGTGTTGTAACGGGTTCATGCCTAGACTAATCCTTAGAATTTTATTCATAAATTTGGTTTTCTTTCTTAATTTTTAGATAAAGTATTCTTACTGTTGTGGTGAAGGAAGTAAAATGATTTTATTTTTTGTGAAGGTATCTATCATTTTTTTCGTCAGCTTTACTTCTGGCTATATATTAGTAGTAGCACAGGGAAGCAAGGACTATAGTAAAAAATTAGAATACACCAAGAACAACACCGAAGCAAACCAGACTAAGCACTTGTGGAAAATAAGCACTGCCGTCTGAAAAGTTTAAAAGACTGAATAAGTGTCAACCTAATGGTATAGGAATGATTTATGCTATAATGAGACATTGTTTTTGTAGAAACAGAAAGAATAATTAAAGTGAGCTTGGAACTTAATTGATTAATTTTGTTTCTATTAAAATACAGGAAGTGTTTTCATTATCTTAGAAAGATAAAACAAAACATACAAGGGACACATCATAGAACATACAAACGTATCTACTCATAAAGCATAAAAGAGAACACATATAATGGTGCACATATATGAAAAATTTTGTAACTAAATTTTGGAAATTTTACTTTGACTCCACTGCTCAGATCCCTATTCAGCTACTGATCTTTTTGTTCTCTCAGCTATGATTAAAATACTTTAAAAGTATTATTGCAACCCTTAATCAGTAGTCATTTTTCATAATCTAAAGAAATCAGAGGCAGAGCTGAAGGAATTAATGACAAGAGACACAGGAATGAGATTTTCCTCGCATTCAGACCACCCAGACCTCACTAAAGGAGAAAGTATAACCTGAATACAGTAGTCATTACCCTAATCAAATATCAAACAATAGGTTCTCTTATTACATATAAAACTAGCTCTAATTAAAACATCCTGCAAGCTGAATAATGAGATGTTTGCAATTCAGAAATGTTGGGGGGAACTAGCATTCTATATATTGAAATTCTGTTAATTCTTTAAAATAAAGTATTTACCATAAGTGTGTATGTAGAGCATAAATGTAGGTGTCTAAAAATGGGATTTTCATCATTCTGCACACCACTCCTTCCATGCTCATATAGAAGCTACAGCCGACATTTTTCCAAAGAAAGTGGGAAACTTACGTGTTTGAAAAGCACTTTTAATGGATTGTTTGCTCTGTTTACTCTTGGTTCAGGGTAGAAGCATCTTGACATTTACACTGCTATTTTTCTGCTTTCAAGGATGCACATGAAAATTATCTTGCCTTAGCTGAGCTTGAAATTGTCTTCTGATCTTGCTCAAATCCATTCTGGCTAACTCCAAAAGAAGTCCTTTATATGAAATTGAAGCCACATTTCTCACAAGAACATAACACCCATTATATACACACATGCACAAGCATTAACATATACTGTCCCTTAACTTACAAATGGGCTTCATTCTTTAAAACACTTAATATTACCATTATTTGATAATAATGGTAATAGTTTTTATCTTTTTAGACATATTCTAATAGTTGTCTATAAAGTCCTCTAGTTTACACAAGGATACAGCTGAATATATCACATATTTTGTAAAAATAGAAGAATAAGATAAAAAGCAGTAAATGTATTTAAAGACTGTAAGTTATATTTCTTGCTCTGTTTTTGTGTATGTATATGCATGTGCATGCATGTATGTATGTGTGTTTGGTTGTTTGTATGTGTGTCTTGTGTAGGCACACATGTACCACAGTACATAGGTTGAAGTCAGAGAAGATTTTGCAGAATTCAGTTCCTTCCTTTTAACACATGCATTCCAAGGATTGAACTCAAATCATCAGGCTTGCAATAAAGAACCTTTAACTACTTGCTAACTCTAGATTTCTTTTAATGATTGACCCGAAATTCATTATATCTAGTAGACTTAGAAGATGTTTACTTTCCTTGAGATCAATTTCTACCTAGAGTATGACATTAGATACCATCTCATATTTATGTATCTCTTTGTTTTCCATACTATTGAAATCAAGTAAGTTCAACACAAATGCTATGGTAGACTTCTAGGTCTCCCTGATAAAGCCATAGTGAGTTTTCTGTCTTTTGGTGGAATTTCCCTTAAACAGAGTTGGCAGAGAAATTGTTGTAGCTGCGTGGACATGTGTGTGTGTGTGTGTGTTTTCTCATGCATAATTGAACAGAAACTCTTTGTTCATTTCCATTATGTTACTCTGATCTTCTGAAAAATAGCAACCAGTACACAATCCATGATTAAGTGAAGTCAGAGCAGGAATCTTAAGGGAGGACTGTTCAGAATTCCATGGAGCATTACATTTGGTCAGAGCATCATAGTCAAGGGAGTACAATAGAACCCATGGAAGATGTTAATCAGCTCTCTTGCTCATGCATGGCTATCGTTCTTGTATAAGCCCAGGCCAAAGACTAGGTACTACCCACTATAGGGTGGGCAAGCTTACATCAATTAGTAATCAAGAAAATCCCTCACAGAAATTCCCATGGGCTATATATTTAGATATTCCTTGATCTAGAATTTTCTCTCAGATAACTCTAGGTTTTGTCAACGTGAAATTAAAGTTAATTGTGACACTTCTCTTAGATTTCTGCCTAACTATTATTCTTTTCAATGTTTTGAAGAGCTATGGTGAAACTTTATGCTGACATTCGACCTAAATGCATAACTGTGAACACGCTGCTATAACTTGTACTCCTGCCTTAAGCTGTTCCTTACTTGAAAGCCTTTGCTAACTGCTCCTGTGAAGAGCATTTTGCAACCCCATTATTTTCTAGTTGTAAGGGCTAAAAGTTGAAGATATTTCTATGTGAGTATAGTGCAGTCTAGTCATTTAAATCAAGTAAATGGCAATGGATGAGAGAGGAAAGGAAAAAGGATAGAGACACCCAGCAGTAAGAACACACCCTTATCCCTAAAATAACTGGGGACAAGGCAGAGAATCTTCCTTAGATTTGCAAAAACAAGCTAGGAAGTGTAAATTCACAAGACAGTAGGTTTCAGTCACAAAAAATGCTAATATCATATTGTGAAAATTTATGTGTCAACTCTTAACACTTAATAATAATAAAATATTTCTCCCTGGGAGTTGTAGGGCAAAATCTGTAGAGATGCAAAAAGTATTAGGGTGTCAAATTGACACAGCATAGTGGTATACTATTACTTTATTTTGTAACTTTTGTATACAACTTTAAAATTAATCTAGCTAATGATACTCTGACCTCATCTCAGCTAACTTCATTCTATTATTAATATATCTTGAGAATTTTCTAGTTTAGTAAGTAAACCTGATGTTCGGTAACTTCATCTAGGATGTAGGGTATCCCAGATAATAGATACAACCTCTTGCCACAAGCTCATTCATCTTCTGGTAATTCCATGCCTACCCCCTAAGGCAACAGTGCTTTCTACATGTTGTGAAAGCCATTCACCTGAACAGATTAGAAACCACTAAAATGCAATATTGAGTGCTTATTGTATAACCAAGGAGCTGAATAGAGAAATATATAAATAGAGAAATAGATAAATATATCACTTTAAACAATCAGTGCTAAACTTGTGATACTTTGTGAAAACATAAAGAAAAAACTCTGGTGTCAAAACATTTACAATTCACAAGGATGAAATCAAACTGGTTAGCATACCTAAATCTAAAATATAAAATTGTAAAAGTCTTAGAATACTTTAAACAAAAAGATCAAGGTAACATTGGCTTCCAGGATCAGATTTTGGAACCAAGAGAGAAGCAAAATATTGAAGCATAAATTTATTGGCAATATTTCATTAATAATTAAAATCTCATTCTCACCAAAAGATATTTCTTAGGCATAAGGTTTTAGAACAAAGGCAAGATGCGTGGGCTAAGAGTGCTCTGCCATCTCTTCTAGACAACAGCCTGTGCTTTTCAAAGCCCATGCAAGGCATTGGACAAAGCCAATTCCTTGTTCCAGATTCCAAAGTGACCACTTGACATAAGAGCCACCTACAGGGCCCTCAAATCACCAAATAAGAATATAACCCCAGTTCCTCACCATCATGTCATAAATTCCCAATCCTCCCTTTAAGAAGCCCCTACACCAGCCCAGCTTTTGATTTAACTGGCCCTTCTTAAGAGGTCAATGAAACCAATAAACCCATCTTCTTGCTATAAATTTGACTCAATTAATTTTATTAAGTCTGTGGAAAATACATTCAATATTGTTACAAGAAGGAGACAAAATGCACAGTTGGAGGAAGTCTTTGATAAACAAGTTATCTAATACAAGACTGGACTCCAATATAAAAGAATTGATAAAACATAGCAACCAAAAAACATACAACTCAGTTTTGAAATTGAGCAACAAATTTGAAAAGAAATCTCACTTTAGAGACAGAGGTGAGAAATCAGCATAGCCAAGGATTGTCAACAATATACACCATCAGGGAACTGTGAATTCAAAGTCTAGATACCAACTGTGCATCTTCCAGAAAAGCTTATCCCCATGGAACCCAAAGCAAATGTAATGGGTGAGAGAAAGATTGAAATACCATGCTATTCACTATTGGACATATAAGATGGCATAGCTGCTTTTGAGGACAATTTCTGACAAACCTATAAGCAGACTTGCCGTGTGCCCAGCATTTAAACAAAGGGAAGGCATGTTAACCATGCATTTCATTAATAACTATAGTGAAATTAGACTAAATGCTAAAATGTTGATCTTTACATATTCAGTTCTAAAGTCTATGAACTAGAATATTATAGTAACATTTGGATGTATATCACTTGGATACAGGGCATCCTGTGACAATAGTTATGCTAGAAAAATCACATTTATTAGTTTTAATCATGAAACAAAGGGCTAGTAAATATCTTCAACAAAATTATAGAAGAAAACTTTCTTAACCTAAACAAAGAGATGCCCATGAACATACAAGAAGCCTATAGAACTCCAAATAGACTGGACAAGAAAAGAAATTCCTCCTGCCACATAATAGTCAAAACACCAAATGGACAAAACAAAGAAAGAATATTAAAAGCAGTGAGGGAAAGAGGTGAAGTAACATATGAAGGCAGACCCATCAGAATTATAGCAGACTTCTCACCAGAGACTATGAAAGCCAGAGGATCCTGGTTTGATATCATACAGACCCTAAGAGAAACACAAATGCCAGCTTAGCCTACTATAACCAGCAAAACTCTCATCAATTACCATAGATGGAGAAACCAAAGTATTCCATGACAAAACTAAATTCACACAATATATTTCCACAAATCCAGACCTTCAAAGGATAATAAATGGATAACTCCAACACACAGAGGAAAACTACATCCTAGAAAAAGTAAGAAAGTAATCATTCAACAAAGTTAAAAGAAGATAGCTACAAGAACAGAATTTCAACTCTAATAACAAAGATAACAGGAAGCAACAATTATTTTTCCTTAATAACTATTAATATCAATGGACTCAGTTCCCCAATAAAAAGACATAGACTACCAGACTGAGTACATAAACAGAACCCAGCATTTCGGGGCATACAAGAAACCCACCTCAGTGACAAAGACAGATACTACCTCAGAAAAAAAGGCTGGAAAACAATTCTTCAAGCCAATGGTCCAAAGAAAAAAGCTGGAGCAGCCATTCTAATATCGAATAAAATTGACTTTCACCTTAAAGTGATCAAAAAAGATAAGAAGGGACACTTCATACTCATCAAAGGTATGATCTATCTAGATGAACTCTCAAGTCTGAACCTCTATGCTACAAATTCAAGGGCATATATATTCATAAAAGAAACTTTACTAAAGCTCAAAACACACATTGCACCTCATACAGTAATAGTGGGAGATTTCAACAACCCATTCTCTGCAATGGACAGATGATGGAAACAAAAACTAAACAAAGACACAGTGAGACTAAGAGAAATTATGAAACAGATGGATTTAACAGATATCTATAGAACTTTTTATCCTAAAGCAACAGGATATACCTTCTCTTCAGCACCTCATGGTACCTTCTCCAAAACTGACCATATAATTGGTCACAAATCAGGCCTCAACAGATACAAGAAGATTGAAATAATTCCTTGCATCGTATCAGATCACCATGGACTAAGGCTGCTCCTCAATAACAACATAAACAATAGAAAGCCCACATATACATGGAAGCTTAACAACATTCTACTCAATGATAACTTGGTCAAGGAAGAAATAAAGAAATTAAAGACTTTCTAGAGTTTAATGAAAATGAAGCCACAACATACCCAACTTTTGGGACACAATGAAAGCAGTACTAAGAGGAAAACTCATAGTTTTAAGTACCTCCAAAAAGAAACTGGAGAGAGCATACACCAGCTCTCTGTTGATAGCACATCGGAAAGCTCTAGAACAACAAGGGGCAATTTCACCCAAGAGGAGTCAAAGGCAGGAAATACAAGGCTGAAATCAACCAAATAGATACAAAAAATAACTATACAAAGAATCAACCAAACCAGAAGCTGATTCTTTGAGAAAAATCAACAAAATAGATAAACCCTTAGCCAGACTAACTAGAGGGCACAGAGACAGTATCCTTATTAACAAGAGCAGAAATGAAAAGGGAGACATAACAACAGACACTGAGGAAATCCAAAAAATCATGAGATCCTACTACAAAAGCCTATACTTAACAAAACTAGAAAACCTGGATGAAATGGACAATGTTCTAGACAGATACCAGGTACCAAAGTTAAATCCGGATCAGATAAATGATCTAAACAGTCCCATATCTGCTAATGAAATAGAAACAGTCATTAATAGTCTCCCAACCAAAAAAAGCCCATGACCAGATGGGTTTAATGCAGAGTTTTATCAGACCTTGAAAGAAGACCTAATACCAATACTCTTCAAACTATTCCGCAAAATAGAAACAGAAGGTACTCTACCCAATTCATTCCATGAAGCCACAACAACTCTTATACCTAAACTACACAAAGATCTAACAAACAAAGAAAACTTCAGACCAATTTTCTATTATGAATATTAATGTAAAGATACTCAATAAAATTCTTGCAAACCGAATCCAGGGAATAAATCAAAATGATCATCCATCATGATAAAGTTGGCTTCATCCCAGGGATGCAGGGATGGTGCAATATATGGAAATCCATCAATGTAATTCACTATATAAACAAACTCAAAGGAAAAAAACCACATAATCATCTCATTAGAAGCTGAGAAAGCATTTGATAAAATCCAACATCCCTTCATGATAAAAGTCTTGGAAAGATCAGGAATTCAAGGCCCATACTTAAACACAGTAAAAGCAATATACAGCAAAGCAGTAGCCAACATCAAACTAAATGGAGAGAAACTTGAAGCAATTCCACTAAAATCAAGAACTACCTATTCAATATTGTACTTGAATCCTAGCCAGAGCAATTAGACAACAAAAGGAAATCAAAGGGATATGAATTGGAAAGGAAGAAATCAAATTATCACTATTTGCTGGTGATATGATAGTATACTTAAGTAACCCCAAAAATTCCACCAGAGAGCTCCTAAACCTGATAAACAACTTCAGCCAAGTAAGTGGATAGAAAATTAACTCAAGCAAATCAGTGGCCTGCCTCTGCACAAAGGATAAACAGGCAGAGAAAGAAATTAAGGAAACAATATCCTTCACAATAGTCACAAATAATATAAAATCCCTTGGTGTGATTCTATCCAAGCAAGTAAAAGATCTCTTTGACAAGAACTTCAACTCTCTGAAGAAGGAAATTGGAGAAGATCTCAGAAGATGGAAAATCTCCCATGCTCATGAATTGGCAGGATTAATATAGTAAAAATGGCCATCTTGCTGAAAGCAATCTACAGATTCAGTGCAATCCCCATCAAAATTCCAACTCAATTCTCCACAGACTTAGAAAGAGAAATTTGCAAATTCATCTGGAATAACAAAAAACCTAGGATAGTGAGAACTATTCTCAACAGTAAAGGAACCTCTGGTGAAATTACCATCCCAGACCTTAAACTTTCTACAAAGCAATTGTGATAAAAACTGTATGGTATTGGTACAGTGACAGGCAGGTTGATCAATGGAAGAGAATTGAAGTCCCATAAATGAAATTATAAACCTATGGACACTTGATCTTTGACAAAGGATCTATAATATTCCAGTGGAAAAAAGATAGCATTTTCAACAAATGGTGCTGGCTCAACTGGCGGTTAGCGTGTAGAAGAATGCAAATTGATCCATTCTTATCTCCTTGTACAAACCTCAAGTCCGAGTGTATCAAGACCTCCATAGAAAACCAGATATACTCAAATTAATAGAAAATAAAAAGGGGAAGAGCCTGGAACATATGGGCATAGGGGAAAATTTCCTGAGTAGATACCAATAACTTATGCTCTAAGATCAAAAATTGACAAATGGGACCTCATAAAATTACAAAGCTTATGTAAGGCAAAAGACACTGTCAATAGGACAAAACAGCAACCAACAAACTGGGAAAAGATCTCTACCAATTGTATATCTGATAGAGTGTTAATATCCAATATATACAAAGAATTTAAGAAGTTAGACTCCAGAGAGCCAACTAAACCCATTAAAAATGGGGTACAGAGCTAAACAAAGAATTCTCAACTGAAGAATACAGAATGTCTGAGAAGCACCTGAATAAATGTTCAACATCCTTAGTCATCAGGGAAATGCAAATCAAAACAACCCTGAGATTCCACTTCATACGAGTCAGAATGGTTAGGATCAAAAACTCAGGAGACAGCAGATGCTGGAGAGGTTGTGGAGAAAGAGGAACATTACTTCATTGCTGGTGGGATTGCAAGCTGGTACAATGAGTCTAGAAATCAGTTTGGTAGCTCCACCAGATATTGGACATAGTATTACCAGAGGACCTAGCTATACCACTCCTGGCATATACCCAGAAGATGCTCCAACATTTAATAAGGACCCATGCTCCACTATGTTCATAGCAGCCTTATTTATAACAGTCAGAAACTGGAAAAAAACCAGATGTCCCTCAACAGAGGGATGGATACAGAAAATATGGTACATTTACACAATGGAGTACTACTCAGTTATTAAAAACAATGGATTTATGAAATTCTTAGGGAAATGGAGGGATCTGGAGAATATCATCCTGAGTGAGGTAACCAAATCACAAAAGAAAACATATGATATACACTCTCTGATAAATGGATATTAGCCCAGAAGTTGGAATACAGGAAGAACAACCCACAAACCACAAGAAACTCAAGAAGAAGGAAGAACAAAATGTGGATACTTCATTACTTCTTAAAAGGGGGAACAAAATACCCATGGAAGGTGTTGCAGAGAGTAACAATGGAGCAGAGACTGAAGGAAGCACATTCCAGAGACTGTTCCACCTGGGAATCCTCCCCATATTCATTCATCAAATCCAGACACTCTTGTGGATGCCAGCAAGTGTTGTCTGACAGGAGCCTGAAATAGCTGTCTCGTGAGAGGCTCTGACAGTACCTGACTAATACAGAAGAAGAGGCTCACAGCTATCCATTGGACTGAGTACAGGGGCCCCAATGAAGGAGCTAGAGAAAGGATCCAAGGAGCTGAAGGGTTTGCAGCTCCTTAAGATGAAGAACAATATGAACTAACTAATACCCTCAGAGCTCACAGGGACTAAAACTCCAACCAAAGAGTACATATGGTGGGAGCAATGGCTCCAGAAGCATGTATATAGCAGAGGATGGCCTAGTTGGTCATCAATGGGAGGAGAGGCCCTTGGCCCTGTTAAGGTTCTATGCCCCAGTGTAGGTGAATTCCTGGGCCTGTAAGCAGGAGAGGGTCAGTTGGTGAGCATGGGAGAGGGGGAAGGAACAGGGGCTTGTTTTCGTTTATTTTTTTGTTTACTTTTATTTTTATTTTTTTTTTCTTTTCTTTCTCAGGGGAAACTGGGAAATGAGATATCATATGACAAATAAAGAAAGTATCTAAGAAAAAAAAGACTTTTAAAAAGATTTGTTAAACTGTGGTTGAATTTTCTTTAAGCAGTTATTTATACATTCCATATTTGTAGTTTATGTTCATATTTATATTGTTTTCTTTTTTCTAATCCTGCACTAGACTATTATCAATAGAATGCTTTTTATTTGAAGTGCTTGCTAAGTTACATGGGCTTAGAAAGTATAGAGAGCACAATAATGCCTTCATGTACCATGAAAATTATATGAATAATACACAATATTTTCCAACATCATACAATCAAGAGTTTAGTGTTAGAAGATATAACATGAAAAAACTTAATCTGCATATGAATTTCAATTTAAAACTCCCAAAGCTAATCTATCAAATACCAAAAACTAAAAAAAAAAATGCTTTATGGTGTTTATCTGCTATTTCTTTTAATAAATGCAGAAATTCATATGTGGGTTGATGAGGTTCTTCTCAGGTCACCAAGTTTGATCCAAATATCACTCAAATCTCATGCTTGCTTAGTAGTCATGGGCTTCAGGGTCACAAACCATATTTTAATATGTATGGTAAAGGAGCATTTCCTACTATAAAGACTATCATAGTATTAGGGGAGTAGAAATATTAGAAATTCTTTCTCACATGTAACTAGGATTTCCATATCTTTGTACCAGCAGTAATTAACTCCTTGCTTTAACCTCTGGTTATACATAGTATACTAGCAAGTCTAGTCATGAAACAAGATAGCAGATTAATGGAAGAGGGGGAGGAATGAGGACATAGTTCAAATTCAGCCTAGAACTTTCCATAAGGGGTCATAAATTTAACACTTTAAAGTATCATTATTAATACAGAAAATACATAGGTATTCCTATGTAAGATATAGGTTCACATGAATATATATTAAGTATTCATTTTCACACACCTTATATAAGCATGTATTACAGAGAAAGATTATCTTTTTTCTCAGTAGAAGAATGAATCAATTATGAAAAATAGTTAAAATACTCAAACTGATTAATTCCATCTTCCCTTTCTTTATTCCACACGTTTCAGGCACTGAGCCCAAGTAACACTGCTGTCTCTAGAAAGCCTTTGCCCCCACGTTCTTGGGAGCACTCTCATGATTTTCCAACCAAACCAGCCTCCTCTCTCAGTTGTTTCACAAGCTACTAAAGTTGGACTCTAACAGAATATTGAATGTGTTCAATATTGTCATAAATTACAGCATAAAGAATTAGGCTCAACATTCTATACACGTTCTTATTAAAAACAGCAGCACAGCCCATCCCTTGGCAATCAAGAAAGCAGATTTCTTCCCATGGAAGCATGGACAAAACTTGATTTTCCAGAGAGGATATCAAGTTGAATTAAATATAAGATATTTTTGTCACATGTCCTTTATTCCATATTTATTAATTTGAGCCTTGCTTTGGATAACGGTCATCTCCTTATTCTATCTATAATTATTTTATTGTTTAAAATGATTATTTGTATATACTTATAATATGTTTGGATCAAACCTAATATTTTTCTTTTCTCTCTAATGCCCTTCTATCCTCTCCCAACTTTTCCATTCAAAGTCATGTTAGCTCATTCTGACTTCAACATAGTCCCACACTCATTTTCTCTCTTACCTTAAAAATGCAAAAGTAGAGCTTCTTTTATGCAGTTTTGCAGTATTTAGAAGATCCTGGAAGTTAACTTTATGCTTTGTGGTAAAGACAACAATGTAGAGATGTATTTCCTACCTATAAAAACCTGGTGGTACCCACGGCACCAGGAAGTTCTTCTCCAGGTCTTGAAGGATGTCGTTCAGCATTCGGACACGGCTGGGAGCTCTCTCCTTTGGGTCATTAGCAGGTCGCATCTCATCTGACTGGAAGAGTTCTGCACTGTCCCTCAGCCTTGATGCCAAGGAAAGCAGGGAAGGGACATTAGGCTGATTACCTGGTGAAGAAAAATGAGGCCATCTCAGGAGAGATTTGGTCAAAGGAGCCAAGCAAATATTTTATTGTCTTGACTCTAGTTTATAAATCAGACAGACCCCTGAGACTGGCCTGTCATTCATAGTTCTGTTAGTGGCCTTCTCAAACAAAGGCTTAAATGCTTTGATTAAACTTATATACCATTTTTTTCTACCAAATATACTGTCCAAACATGTGTTTATTTTTTACCAAATTAAGTGAATGGTTACTCACTTATAATAACTGAAGATAAGCACTGATGTTGGGAATTAATATTAAGCTCAACACATAATTATCTTATTTAATATTTACCAAATATTACTAGTTACATCTTATAGAATTTATCAAATCATGTTTATTTTATGGAAAAATGAATCTTAAGGCTCACAAATTAAGCTCACAAGTCATTAAGCAAGTAACAAAGTTGAAGTGAAACCTTGATCTTTTTGGCTCAACTATATAGACTCAGAATTGTCTACCTGATTTTGAAGAAAAAGAAATGTAAACGATATAGTCATTGGTGGTGCGTGACTCTTTCACAGGAGAGGGGAGATGGAGGAAGCAGTAACTTGAAGTCAAGATCATTCTTGGCTATATAGAGAATATGAGCCAGCTAAAGCTATATCTTTCAAAAGATATAAATAAGTAAGTCAATAAATAAATAAATAAATAAATAAGAAAGAAAGAACAAAGGAAAGAGAGAAAGAAAGAAAGAAAGAAAAGGACAGAAAGAAAGAGAATGTCTCTTCCTATGATAAGATGTAAGATATGTGACTACGTGATAACACATGCCTATGGGTTCTGCTTTGTTCATAGACTTATTTCATATTTTCATACTGTATATATGAAATATGTTTTTCACTTTACAGTATACTAAAACAATGCATGTGCTGCTAGATTTATTTAGTTTGCTTCTAAGACTACAGTC
Organism: Mastomys coucha; assembly: GCF_008632895.1. Lineage (NCBI taxonomy): Eukaryota > Metazoa > Chordata > Mammalia > Rodentia > Muridae > Mastomys > Mastomys coucha. The sequence goes on from NW_022196899.1 coordinate 17,396,878, forward strand.
ATTTTGTTTATTTTCCACATGTTGGGCAGCTTATCAAAACTCATTCTTATATTAATGGTTGTAGCAAATCATCCACAGTTCTATCCTTTGTCCAAGAGAAAAGCCATATCTAGTGCTACAGTGGGGGAAGCCTACCTGATTCTGGTGCTGTGTTCTTACCACCTGGTATCTGTGTGACATTTGTAGCATTTTTTAGTCCTCTAAAATCGTAACTTTCAAATAAGAGTGGTGACTAGCATTTTGCCTAGGATCAAGTAACTTATACCTATCAAATACTGCCCTAAAGGTAGTGATTTGATATGTTGTTTGAAAGCTCTCTTTTAGAATCTTATAAGAGAAGAACTCTATGACCATCTTTTCCGCATCCCACCAGTGTAATGAGTCTTTTTGTAGGACAACAGCTACTGTCACTCTTAGGAAACTTGAAACAACTACCCCTCTTCCCAAAAACCAACATGTCCTTGCAGATTTACTTCCAGTCAAACTGTCTCAGGAGCATAGGGGTCTAAACTGCTGTCACAGGAGTGTGACTCTGAGGCAGGCGGGTGCAGGTGTTCTTTTTAGGGGTTATTGTACAGTGTCTTGGGCAGAAGAGCATGATCAAGATAGGACGTCCTCCTGGGGAAGACTAAGAACATCGTCTCAAACATCTCCTAATTGTGAAAGTACAGAGTCACTGCTCTGCTCATGGTCTCTCAGTGTAGAGTCTGAGGATATCCTTCACGTGCTAGTACAGTTACTTTGTCAGGTTTAAAGGTTAATAAATACTATAAAAATAATGTGGTAAGATGAAAATTCATGCTACAGTTAGAGTCAACTCATAAAATATGACATGTACTAAATTACCAACTGCTACTATCATGACATTTAGTGTCTAGTTGAATGTGCACACTCATTAATTACTGTAATAACAAAGTAAATGCAATATGCTATGTTTACAAAATGTCCAAAATAAAATAGAATCATGTGAAAGAGGTAATTAAAAAATCCTCCTATTTCTTGTCTTTTATTTTTTCTCAGAGATGGTAATATGAGTGAATATAGTCAAATTATAAGAAGGTATAAAATGGTCAGGTAATAAAATTTTTCCCATTTAGTATTTATATGTGTGTGTGTGTGTGTGTGTGTGTGTGTGTGTGTGTGTGTAGCTCAGAGGACAAATTGTAGAAATTAGTTCTTTCTTTCCACATATGAGTCTTGGGGTTGGAAGACACATCATCAGGCTTGGCAACAAGTGCCTTAACCTGCAGAGCCACCTTTTATGAGTGGCCTAAATAAAAACTAAATTAATTAAACAGAGATAATTCATTGTATACAGAGTATAGAATAAAACATTTACAGTTTGGTTTAAAGGACATATCGGCACAAAACATAAAAATTAAGTATTCTGTAACTACAGGTACATTGTTCAACATACATTGCTGAAGATGGCACTGAAGCAAATGTGTGAGCTGAAGGTACTTTTGAGATACCTGTTCACAAGTACTGATATGGTAGTTTCCACCTCAGGAGTCAGACGCTGGATGCTTGCTGATTTCACTGTGTACTCTACATTGACTAGTTTCAGCATCTTGAAAACCAAGTGCCAAATAAGTTATTAGAGTTTTAGGATGACATGGTTTTTCTTAAATTGTAAGGACTCACCAAGGCTAGTGCGTAAAAAACTCAGACTCTCTTTTCACAAAGAAAACGGGTATGGACAAGGCACATTTAGATGTCACTGAAATCGAAAGAGCAAGCAAAGGAAAAAACCAGCTCGACATCTTTGAGATTCTCACACTTAAGAAAGAAAAATATGTTCCCATCTAACATCCACTGAAGAATTGAAGGCATTACTACAAAAGCAACTGAGACAAACTGTGCCATTTTATCTTATTTAGCTTTAAATGAATTTATCTTTTATGTTCCTGCAGATGCAGAGAACTGACAGCTCTCTCAACTACTTAGCACCGAGAAAAAATAAAAATAAAAAGAGTGGTGACCTGCCTGAAATAATGTAGGCATTACTTCAGGGTCAGAGGTCACATACTGAAAAGCAGTTCTGCATGTAAGGTTCAGTCATATTTTCAATGTATAAATTATGCTTTAAGGAATGCTAGCAACTATTTTCCTGTCAATCAGTTTGAGCTCATTATTACCTTTAAATCAGGCCAAGAATGAAATGCTCCTCTCCCTGAAACTTTGTTGATCTCAGATCAAGTAACCCTTCATGGATCTGCATGTTAGCTTTATCACAGAGAGACATTCATCTACGTAGTTACAGTCACTCGTCTGGTACCTAACATTGCATCAGATGTATCATTTAATAAAGGAGCCACCATATTGTCACAGAATCCAAACAGGTAACATTTTTATCTTTACCTGAATGTGTCTCTTGTTTCTCAGCAGGAAAGAATTCCTATAGGAAAATACAGTGCATTTGTCTCTATATAGCTGTCCTACAGTAAGTTAGTAAGAACAACAAAACATGCAAGGGCAGGATGTTGGCTTATAAGATAATGTCTTCTTTGAAATATATTTGCTGCATTGCATAACGGCTACAAACCATTCTGAGAGATGTTTGGTGTATAACAATTATCAATGATGAGCTCTTTTACTCTCTAGATGTAAATGGATTATAGCTGAAAATAGAAACTTAAGACAAAAAAGAAACTATCTTAAGGTATGTACCAATTAGTTAAATTATACAAAGTTGAGTCAAAAAGGTTCCCTGCAAATTTCCTATAAACACTTTAAGTTTTACTCAAAACCTGGAATGTTTGATAATGTAAGACTGTTAGAGACTGTTATCAGCTCACATTTAAAAGCTAATGGCTACATTTGATGAAAAACTGTTAACTGGAAAGTAAAGATTTCTCAGAGATGGGGTTATGATCATCTTAAAGTTATATACATCAGTCTATTGTAAGACCATGGAAAAATACAAATTGACCCCAGGGGCTGCGCTGCACCAGGGTCATGAGAAGCTGACCCCAGGTGCTGCACCAGGGTCATGAGAAATTGACCCCAGGGACCCTGGGACCCTGGGACCCCTCCTCAAGGCTCAATACCCCGAGGAAATGGCCAACCACAAAGAGCAGATGTTGCCAAAGAAAGCTGAACAATAGATCAATGTATAGGAGATATTTGTATAGCTGTATACTGGAATTTCCTTGGAACCCCTGCTCCCGCACCTGCTTTTGGTTTCTGAGCTTACTCTCTGTAACAATCCCTCTTGCTGTTGCAACAAATTTCAGACTCTTGGTGGTCTTGTCTTTGGGCGAGGGTCTCGAGAGAAAGACTCTGTGGGTCTTTCACTATAAGCCAAGTATCTGATATAAATAAAGATAACAATTCTATGCACATAATTACTACCAATCCTGTCTGGAGTAATTTAATTTGCTGTCTTTCATTTAATTTTCTAAATGCATAGACCTCTCACAATCACTTGTTTTTAATCAGAGTCTACAAACTAAACATTCTATCTCTAACTTAGTTTTGAAAAGAACAGAGAATAACAACATTACCACAGTTCTGAATGTACTCTCAAAGTTGCTTCTCCCAAATACTTTCAAGCTCTGTGGCCCCTATTTTCACAGTCCTCCCTGTTCAGACTTCAGTAAATCTCAGTTTCATTATGAGGTGTCTGACTCTATACCCATGTGTCCCCAACACATGGGTATAGACACAACACAAGGGGCTGGCCTCACCAATCTCTCTAAGAAAGGAAAGGATTGATGTGGGGGTAAAGAAATGTAATCATCAACCCTTAAAACATGATGGTCACATCTCAGCTTCTGATAATAAAAATTAATAATTTTTTTTTTACAGCTCTATAGAAAATAGCTGTTTGTTTTAATGCCTGATATAGGACATAATATTTCAGACTACCTGCTAAAATTATATATTCCAGATAGTTAAAATTCTTCTCCACTTCAAATAGAAAACAGTGTAGTGGGGAGGGAGCTCCATGTACGTGTTAGATTTCCTACAAACATCAACTACAGTGCTGACATTGCCCATGTGTTCTGATATGATGGCCCCTGGGTTTCACAAGATACCCATCAGCTTAAGCTATTTCATTAGATTGAGAACTTCCACTGGCACAAACCATTGCATATTTATATGCATTCCAAACTCCAACAAGATTATCATTGCCATCTTTTAAAGACTGATTTTACTTTCTACTTCTGTGGTTTCTTGGGGGGGGGTTATAGTCCAAAAAGTTTTAGATAATAGCTATTTGCCCTTTTGTATGATTCGGTTCTAGGCTGCAACTCTAGGTTTAAAAATCCATTCCATTTCCTTGTACATTTTGAGGAAAATGTACCAGTTGTACTAAAAAAA
>NW_022196899.1:17401254-17424754 GCF_008632895.1 Mastomys coucha
AAAAAAACCAAAAAAAACCTATATTTTTACATAAAACTATGCCCTCCCCCCAGCCTCCAGTGGACCTAGCCTTTGCCACAACTGACTAGCCCACCTAGGGTGGGGTCTTCTGACTTAGGTGAGGTCTATTGTTCTGCCAAGTCTGCAGCTTCTGCCAAATCTCAGCCACTACCTGCTGAGCCTCACTATCTGACTAGCTCCCAAAAAAGCAACAAGATCTTGGCATAGAGGGGGATGGGTCCTCTCCCTTTATAACCTCAGACTCTGAAGTAAACATTGGGCCTTGGTCAGAAACTTGTCTTGGTCCCATTCTTCTCTCCCCATCCTACCCATTCAGCCCCATCTTTCCTCTCAGGAACCCAGTAACCGGTGGCTGCTGGCAGCTACATAAAGCAAGCACAGCCTTCTTTACTTACTAGTGTTTCACAGAATCTGTTGCTATAAACATGAGCTTATCACAGTTTTAAAGGTGCTAACAGCTACACAGTCACAGCTTATACTTCCCTGATGTATAGCAATGCAGGTACACAGACAGACACACATATAATTGACTTTTGCTTGCTAAAGTGCAGTGGTTAAAAGGATAATAGGAGATTATTTGGAGGAAAAAATATGCTACTTAACATCATCTTTAAAACATGGTGTTGCTAAAGAGAAGAAAGAAATTCCCAACATTGTGTTAGCCAAGGGAACAACAGCTCTTTATTATGATACATTTTCTATCCCTCATGCTGCCTTCTTCAGTAGAAGTCTTAATGTATCATATCAGCTGGTTCCTTAAAGACCTTAGAAAACACTTGGTTACAGAAAGATCCATGTAAGCTAAAGCAAGAATGATGTTCAGATAACAACCCTTGATTTTATGATACATATAAAATATATACTATTTAAAGATGAATAATATACAAGAACATCAGTAATTATAGCTTCTCTGAATGCATGTAAGATCTGTAAGAATTGAGCAAACAGGGACACCTCATAAAAATACCAAGGAGCAAGGAATGTCCATTAAGCCTAAAGACAGAGCTTCAGAAGGGTTTACCGAGCAAACATCAGTCCTCAGGAGATGCCCTAATTTCAGGGAGTAATGTCCAGTTCCAGGAAACATCCCCAGTAAGGGGCAGATGTCCCCCCACCCCTCCTACATGTAATCAGTATATCCTCCTCACCTGGGGGCACAGAGGTCAATGAAAACAAAAAACAATGAGCTCCACCAATGAGAGATAACCAACTCATGCTGTAAACCTACTACATACTGGGAAACTATACAAAGGGTGTGCTTTTGTTCCTCAGGGTCTTCTTTGCCTGAATGCTAGACGACCCCAGTATACTGGATCATTTAAAAACCTCATGCTAATTACACGGTTCTCTGCCTATGTGTTTTTGTGAGTGGGACGACATCCTGGACTCAGTTCTCCAAATCTTAACAACAGATCCACTTGGCAAAGATGACAAAATGATATTTGGAAAGGGATTAGAATCTGCCTACTATTTTAAAAAGTAGTTTTGCTTTGTATTCTTGAATACAAAAGTTATGTAATAGTCCAGCTAGCCACGGCACACTCCATTTAGGAGCATTTTACTTTTCCTGAATGGAGTGTATGTGGAGTGCTCTCTATCCCTACCAGTGTATGGAATGAGCTCTTCTCCCCAAGAGCATGGAGTAGTTGGTTTATGTCCCCAAAGCTATATGGATACAATTTCCCCAGCACTGTATGGAGTGAGGTTTACCCTTATAGAGATCTAAATGAGAAATATCCCCAATAGTTTCATGTAGGGTTCACAGATGTTGGGAATGTTTGAGGTGTTGAAGCCTTTAGGAGATGGTGCCTTGCTGGAAGAACTGAATCACTGGCAATGGGCTGTGAACGTTTGTACTCTGGCTCCTCTGGTTCCACTTCCAGTTCATTCTGTTGGCTTTATATTTTGAAGAGGTTATCTCTCAGATTTCTTCTCTGACTACCTGTTACCATGCCTCTTCCATCATGGACCTATCCTTTTGGAAACTTGAGTCAAAATAACTTTCTTCTATAAATTGCCTTGCTGGTAGCACTGTATTACATCAGACAAGTGACCAATATACCTCCTAACACTACACTGACGGAGCTCGGCCACCATCCCTGCCTTCCTGGTACAGAGAATGAACTGGAAGCCCATTCTGTAATTTACTGATGCTATGTTTTGGAGTATAGATATGTCTACTGGCAGCTTTGGAAGACCTAAGTCTTTCTGTCTTTTTAAGAAGATACACTTATTTCATGAATATGACCATTTTGCTTACATACAAATATATGTATCACATATAAATAAATATATGAGACCCAATGGAGCTCAGATGAGATGATTAGATTCTCTAAAACTGGAGATACAGTTTTGAGTTAGCACATGGGTTCTGGAAACTGAACCTGGATCCTTGCAAGAGTTGCAAGTACTTTTAACTACTGCGCTGTCTCACCAGCTCTGAAAGCTTTCTAAAATGAACTACATTCATATACTATTCATTCTTATCATTGTTCACTTCAGGCAGAAATTTTACATTGAATATTTAACAGTGTATATGAGTTTAATTATGCATTGGCTAAGTCAAAATGAAAAAAAATTTATATAAAGTTGCTGAACATAAGGGCAAATTCTTACATTCTATTAAAAATGAAGGTAAGAAGTATTTGTGATCCTGTTGCTGGCAAACAAATCCCCGAGGAAACATGTTAAGCAAACCAACAAAACAACTGAGCCAAGCAAATGAACAACATTCTTTTAAAACACATCATTGAATCAAAATGTGTAGAGTAATAGAATGAGATTTTGTAACTTAATAGGCATTGGGTTTAGGTTAAAAATACATTCAGTAAACTTTTTAATATAATAGACCAAAATTATAGTGGGAAAGTAAGAAGAAGAAAGGGTGAGCATCCAACACTAGTCACCGCAGCGTTGGCTCTGAGCTACAGGTAATGGCAGAAGAGGCACAGAGTGGCTGAGACCATGGGGAAGGATAGAGTCTTCACAAAGGAAGCCAAGAGACTAGCCCCAAAGTGTGCAGCAAGAGACACATAGTCGTATATTTCAAGGAATGTGATATGATCCATGAATACAGACTAACAATTAAGGGCGTTATTTGAATAACAAACAGAAACAGTGATTTAAAACTATCTACGGTAAAGAACATTCTAGGTTAACAGCTCAACACTGAGTGTACAAATAGATGAGATTCTGTTACTGGACTCCTTTCAAAAATTTCATTGGTCTACGTGTTGATTATCAGTAAGTAAACTATACTGTTTGGTATAATCATATAGTGAGAATTCGCTTATAGATAAAATGAGGGTTAAGGCTAAGTCTATTTTATGAGTGTATGTAAAAAGATGGCAACTATTTTCTCAACCCATTTGGCTGACTGAGCAAGACTGGAGGTGTACTCTCTGAAACACTTAGCACTTAGTACATAAATAGGCCATTCTCAGACATTCCGGGTCAGAGCAGACTGCTGGAGATCAGCACCCTCAAAAATGACAATGGTGAGAAAGTAAAATTCATTTTTGGAATCACTGGAATTTAGACTACCATGGACTTCAAGGGGAGTTCACAGAACTAAGCGATCAGGGCATTGCTGTCTCCCCAAGTATCAGCCAGCCTAGAGTGAAAGTTGCTGGCAATTAAAACAAAGATAGAAACAGATGGGCTGAGAACAAGAATCATGCAATTTGTTCATCATGTAACTTAATTTTGCCAATTGGGAAATTCATTTTATATTACTGAGAAAGAAAATTAAACACATTAGATGGGTATCAATTACTTGTGACATTTAGAAACTGAAACTACAAATATAACAGGACTCTAAATCCTGGTCTCTCTGCACCATCACCTTGAATATTCTATCTCCTTCCCAAATGCAGTGAATGACATCAGTGAACTAACAAAAGTCATAAAAATGAAGAAGGCCCTATCAAGTCAGCACTGCCAGTTACTCAAAGAACACAGAGAAAAGCTGCTAACAAGGGTTGAATAGAGTGAGACAATCCAAATGCCTCAACAAGCCACAGTGCTCAAAATTATATTTTCTTCTACGTTGGGCTTGCACTAAATAAATGTGCACATAGCCAGATCAAATGGAAACTGTTTCTGCTTATATGGTCTTATGTGATTTTTTACAATAACTTTAAATTATGGTTAACATTCGGACTTCTGAAAGAGAAAAACAATAGTTTCAACAATCCCACAGTCCTTATTATAAGGTGCCGTTTTCTATGTTAGACTATGGTAACATTGAGAAGCTATAACCGAGTGAGATTATAAGTTACCCGTTCACTGATTTGTTTGTAGGATCCTGAGTAGAAACCCGTTATTTCCTGTTTGCTTTGATGACTAGCCTGATTCCCACAATCTAGTACCATCTCTTCCTAGGAGAATCTTTTAGACTTTTCTTTTTCAAACGTACATCTACTGAGTAGGAGGGAAATATTTGAGTCATTACATGACTTGTCTTGTATGCTTGACGAACTGGCTTCGAACACTAGGAACAGCATGAAATACTAGATGTGGTAGCAGATGCTTATAACTCCACGGTCGTGGGGATAGAGACAAGGAGATGGCTGGGGTGGCTGGTCATCTCTGTTAGCGTATTTGCTCAGTCCAAGGCTACTGAGATAACTTATACTAAAGACACACTAATAGGAGCTGAAGAACAAAGACAAAAGCAGTATATTTTGTCCTCTGGTCTCCAAACGTGTGCACATGTGGACTTGTGTGCATGCAAATGCACGTACACACACACACACACACACACACACACACACACACTCACAAACATAGGCATTCACACCCATAATAGTACATCTGAAATATATCATTCACCTTATTACTCACAATTCCACTCCATCTTCACGTGGAATGAATAAATATATAAATATTCAGTTTCTATTTTGCTTTTGGCATTGACCAAATATTGAGCCAAGGTCACTCAGTCAAAATGTGCTTTCAAGAAAGATGCAGTAAATCAACTCAAACAAATTATTCACTGGTAAATGATCCTTACTCCTGGTGGTTGTGGGGACAGTGGAGAATGTTTGGCTATGACCATAAACTAGTGTCATAAATAAACTCGATGGCCAATTGTCAACAGGTAAAAATTACAGTGCTGAAATGCAATTGAGTTTCAGGGACCTCAGTACTCACTGCTCACAGAGAAGGGAAACTGTATTTTATGGTTCAGACTTGAAGGTCACATTTTTTTTTTCTTCACTATAAATTAGAGCTTGAGACTAATCACTGCTAACTGTCATAACAAAATAAGAAATATATCAACAGTTTAAACTCGTATGAAGCAGGAGAAATGTATGTTCCATTTAACGTGCTACAGAAACTGTCTCTTACACAGAAGTATCTAGCATCATTGACAAAATCAGTTATTTAGGTGTTGACATCAAGGTCATATTTGTACATTAGCATATCGATGTGGTATATATTGGAAATACAGCTATAGCCAATATGATAGAAATTGAATGGGCTCACTTAAGTTAGCAAGTAATTAATATTTCTTTATTTTAAATTAGGATGACTAAAATACCAAGAAAAATTCTATTTTTAAGGCTACATGCTGCAACTCTTTGAACAAATATTTAGACACAAGTGAAAAGAATTTTAATCAAATTATTTCTATATTATCTTTTACTTTGATTGAGAATTTAATATGGGTAACTCTAAAGTCGGACTTCACAATTTCAAACTAAAAGAACACAAAATGAGTTTCACATGAGACAGTGAAACAATGCAAACCACAACAGTAAAAGGCTGAGGTCTTCACCTACAACAGAAGCAGCCTACCAGCACAGCAAGAAGCCAGCATTTCTGCCTGAGCCCACACAAAGCCTCTAATCTCAGGGGAACTTCTGTATAGAGACAGCAGTGTGTGACCTCAAGTGGAAATAAATCCCACAGACTAACCACAGTCCCAACCACAGTCTCACCTTTTCCGTGTGTCTTTTTCTTGCTGTAATAGCATGCTCCTGAATATAATTGTCAGAGAGTGTTATTAACCTGGCCCTAGATGTAGAATATTTTCATTTTTATATGTTTATTTATTTTGTGTATGTAAGTATATGGTATTCATTTGTCGTGATGCATATGTGGAAATCAGAAGACAGCAGTGCGAGTCAGTTTTCTCCTTCTACCCCTTTAGCATTGTGTTGTTTTAAAAGCATCAATAATAATCTCAGAGTGTCCCAAATACATCAATGTTGCATTTATTAGTTTAGAAATTAACAAAAAACCATTCTCCTCAATGCCATTTAACCAGGAGCAAGAGTAGACTCTTTCATTATCTATTTCTCTTGCTGAGTCTTCAATCGTTCCTGTATGTCTGCTGCTGTAGACAGAACTGTGTCTGCCTAAATGCTATCTTGTGAATCTGTTTTTCTTCAGTCCCATCTGTATGTACCTAAAACTGACCTTTGCTCTCTCATTTATTGAACAGCATGGAAAGAATCAGCGTGAGGAAGGCATGAAGTATACTGTTCAACAGTCTTTAAGAGAGCATTCCGAGGGAATAAGTCGCTGATGCCAACTGACCACAGCTGACCCTGAAAATTGAATGCTTCCGATGTTGCTTATCAAATGATACTTGTATGTTGTATCCATAAGTTGTTGTAAATATTAATTTATCGAGGGCCGTTTTTCTATAAAATGTTTTAGGCAAATATTAACACAAGTATAACATGTACTCTGGGGCATGGACAATGAAGAACATTTAATTTGAGATTTCAGCTAGGCACTACCTTAGCTTGTAAAAGTTGATTCCATGGAAAATCAAAAGCAAAAATGATCGAGTTTTTTTCATTTTTCTCTTAAAGGGAGGTTAAAGAGCCCGAGTAGACAGTAGGACAGCAGTCTCAAGTCCAAATTGACCTCAAAATACTTTATCAGTTCCAGCCCTAGGATCTAGCAAAAGTTCTAGCCGGTTTGGATGGAAGAGATATTTTCACAATAATTCACTTGCAGGAGATCTGAGTGAGGCACAGGGACGAAGCCCAGACTACCAGTATCTCTTTCTACTCAGCCATCTCACTGACCTTCAGAGAGATTTATTTGTCTTCTTGCTCTGACTTAAGCCTGACTCTGGCCTAACTCCACTTTCTCAAGACTGAACTCTTTTCCCTCTCATGTCCTGTTGATGACAGCCTAGGAGTGTGATAGATCAAATTTCTAAAGAAATTACCTTTCTTTGAACAAATAACTCCTTCTGAATTAATATTTCTCTCAGTTTTTGGTAACACAATTCTCAGTTGCAGGAGGGAAAGAATAGAATAGTGTCTATGATCCTCTTGAGTTTTCATCCTGTAAAGGAGCATGGAATTGTCTGACCTACCTCTCAGGGCACTGATAAGACATTTGTGGTGATCTCTACCCCATGCTCTGAGAAAGGGGGCTCTTTATATCTGCCTATATGTGTACAGAAGCCTAGAGAACAAATGGAGGCATCAGATTTGACAATATGATAACACTGTTTTCATTAAGTCACTTCCTTCTAGCCATCATTCAAGCCTCTGCATGTCTGTATATTCATCTCCTTCAAAGCTTAGATAAAATTGGTATTGTTCTCCACTTCCTGAATCTCCATTATAGAAGGTTCTTGTGTACATTGTGAAATAATTGTGTTTGTCTCACCATTGATCTAAGAGCATCAACATATGCCAGGGCAACAGAAAATAATTGTCCTCATCCATATTATACCTTCATCTGTTGGTATCTAACTGTACTATAATGCTAAATTATAAAATATATAATATATATTTATTAAATTATACATTACACATTTTTCCTGAAATCTCAATTGTAGCAAAGAATTTGTCACATTTTCATAGCTCTCTCAATGTTCCCATATACCTACATTTCTCTTTGTGAATTAAGAGACATGAGAAGAGTTTATGTGACTTCATTTATCATCTTTCATGTTCTACATATTTTATCATTCTTTATGGATGACATTTTCTAGTCCAACTTTGGGATGGATGCTTGTACCCTCTTGATCTTCATGTTTTGGAATCCTAGAACTCAGAGGAATTACATTAGTATGTCTGGTCTTTTGGAAATGGCCAGTCTAGATATTTTGGAAATATCAGTCCAGAATCCTTAAGTATGAGATGAACACCTTTATAAAAGAGGCCCAGTTACTTATTATCCAATTTCTGCCTTGTGAAGTTAGAGAAACTATCCGTTTCTGGACCCTAGGTACTGAATATGCAAGGCCTGGATCTTGGGATTCTTAGCCCAAGTCATTGCAAACAGTAAATCCATGTTGTTTGTCTAGTCTACAGCTGTTGTTGCTGTATCCCAAATAGATCAACACACATCTTATGTACAGCCGATTCTTCAAACTGCATGTATTAGCTCCTCAAGAACAGCAGACCAGTAACTAATTCTCCTGTCTTGGGTTGTGAATGAAATTTGCCTAGGCACAAGACCATTGTCATAATAAAATAAAATAAAATAAAATAAAACCCTAACTTCCCGACTTTCTCTATGACTGTATTTCCTTGGTTAGTTCCTAACTGCATACACTCTTTTAACCCCCTCAACTATGTCTTGCACACATCATTGTTCTAAATCTGCTTTTCTTTGAGATCATAATGACATCAAAATTTTTGCACACAGTAGTAAATGTCTGAGCCTCAGTGTTCTTGAGGTTTGAGCACTATGTAACAAAAGTGCTGTCTCCTCCCCCTCCATCTATTATTTTGAGATAAGCCTTAAATTTATATTCAGTGATATTTTAACTTAGTTAACAACTGATTTTAGGGGACCCTATGAAATCCAAGGGGGTGTCGTGAAAAACAGTTTGTAACATATTACTTCTCTTGGGAGAGAGATAAGACCTATGTTGAAAAGGATCTTTGACTGCCCACCAAAACCAGATTAACAATACAACTCTAACTATGAATAATAGGTGTTTTTGAATTCCCGAAGTACCCTACATTATGAAAATGATAATAGCTGTTATAATAATAAGCTACAGTGCCTACCTGAATGTTTTAAAATAAACTCAATTGTCTAAAAACATGACAGAACAATATTTAAAATGATTTTGTTAACACTTCTGTTTTTTATTTGCTTAATTTCTTTAACCTCTTAAAATATAATTATACTTTTCTTTCTTGTAGATACATTGATCATAGAAAATTAAAGAAACTTATTTATAATTCTAGACTCCAATGTTGGTATTTTCAAGTACACTACTTGAGATTCATTTTTATGCATGATACTTTATAGATGGTCCAGGATTTGTACAATGTAAAAAGCCTCATCTTTTGTTCTCTAGAAGTTTAAAGTACTACCTGCCATAACAACAGAATTTTATAGAAGATAAAATTCGGACACTATTAGAAAAAGCAAGCCAGCCTCAGAACAAATGAAACAGACTTTTAAAAAAAAAAAATCTTAGAGAAAGGTTATTGTTCACAGAACTATGGATGTTCTGTACCCAATCTAAGCTTATTTTTTTAAATGCCATATGTTTCACTACCCAGTTTCTAAGCACCAAATATTCTAGAAATAGCAAATATGAAGTGGAAACAGGGAAGTACATGTAGCCATAGCAACTTTGGTGTGATGGTATCCTATTGGAAGGGAGGAAGAAGAGAACTACATAGATAAACAAGATTAGGTTAAAAAATCAACAACAGAAAAGCTCTTCATATGTCAGGAAGCTAGCATACCTGTCTCCTGAGAGGCTTCATCCAGCAGTGGATGGAAACAGATGCAAAAAGCCAAAGAGTCAGGCAGAACTTAGAGCAAGCTGGAGCCATCAAAGTCACCAAGAGAAGATCTACAGAGATAACTAACCTGGGCCCATGGAGGCTCACAGAGACTAAACCACAAACCAAAGAACATGCCGGTGCCTTACACAGTTGGAGCAGATGTGCAGCTTGGTCTTCCTGTGGGTCCCCTAACAATTGGTGTGGGGCTTATTTCTGACTGTTTTCTACCATTGGATCTTCTTCCCCTAGCTGGACTGCCTTGTTAGGCCTTCAGCACTATATAGCAAAACTATTGGATTTCCTTTCAACGGAGCAGTTTTCTATCACTGTCTCACTCACAATTCAAGAGCAGCAGGAGGGTGAGAACTTCCATCATCATATCCCACTTTATATTTAGTGAACTAAGACGTGCAAGAGCCTAATTGAAAGGTGGGGGCCTGTACTCATGTTTATGCATGAGACACTAAGATAGAAACTATGAGGTCCATGCTCTTGTTGCGTCCCTGCTGCCTTTGACATCAGGCAGGAATGTGGACCACATCCCATAGCAACCACTCCGAAAAGAGAAACGTAGGAGTCTATCTCGTGTAGAATGAATGTGGTAGGTGCAATGTTGGAGGAAGGCTGGATTCCTGAACTGCTAGCTCACGATAAATATGTAGAGAGTAATGGAAGCTGTGAATTGAGATCCAGGTCTCTTTAATCAATGACAGCAATCAGATGCTTCCGTCTCAGACACACTGCTTTCTGCCACACATGTCTGCCCCACTTCTGCCTACAGGGTAGCTAAAATATTTCTCAATGGTTCTCATTTTTTTCCTTTAGAGGTAGAGAGCAAGCCTGGCTACAACTTTAAAGATACGAGCTACTTTATCTAGTCCTGGTTGAAAGTATTTGAAAACTTTTTCTGCTTATTAAAATGAAAACAATTTAATGAAAAAAAAATACCTTTAAGGCTGTTTTGAACTCCTAATGCTATATCGAGGGCATTGAAGGGCAGTACTGGTTCACTGGCAATTTGTAAAATTACTTCTCCTGAGAGCTGAAATGAAAAGAAAAATAATTTTTAGCATTCAGTAATTAACATGGTCCTTTAAGTATTCCACATACTGTTATGTGCCCAGAGTAATAATAAAAGAAAAAAATTAAAAATCATTTTCCTTTCAAATTATTTTTGAGTTTACATTTCTGTAAAGAGAACAAAAGCTAGATACCTTTCTAATGTCACAGGATAACAAGAGAACATGATGACACATTCTCTTTTGAGTTAACTGTCAATAAGTTAGTTTAAAACCCCTTTTGTTTATTTTGTTTTTTTTTTTTTTGTTTTTTTTGTTTGTTTGTTTTTTGTTTTTTGTTTTTTGTTTTTTTGAGACAGGGTTTCTCTGTGTAGCCCTGGCTGTCCTGGAACTCACTTTGTAGACGAGGCTGGCCTTGAACTCAGAAATCTACCTGCCTCTGCCTCCCAAGTGCTGGGATCAAAATGTGTGCCACCACCGTTCGGCAACCCTTTTTAATATTAAAAATTATCGAACACTGTAGAAAATAACAACAAACAAACAAAAGCCTTTGGTTACTAAAATTACAAAACTCTAAACACAGTTAACCATTAGTATATTTCATTTAATATGTTATCCAATCTAATATATTTTAGTCCCTTAGGTATGCCTCTCTTAATGCTTAACTTTATCACTAATCATGCTTCTGAAATTCATCAAAATCAATGCTATTTACATATACATATTTTCCAGAACACATCTTATTTTAAATTTAAATAAAAAGTAAATAAAACTTTAAATGGCATCCCGAAGGGCATATTGGGATTTTCTTACACACATATACTTCACTTTAGAGTGAAGTGAAGGCTTTTCACTTCACTCTAAAACTGTGTTTTAAAACTGAATCATGGGACATCTGAGTTAGAGCATGCTTTCTATACTCTGCTATAGTAGTCTGTATTTACAGAATGATTATAGGACCTTCAGGCCATCAGTAAACCCCCTGCTATATCTCTTTTACCCTCATATGTTTTGCGAGGTTGTTCACATGTCCATCTGTCCCTTTTTTGCCTAAATCTAAGCAAAGATGGAAATGATTGTGTCGGTATCGTAAATGCATTGTGGATGTTGTACAAAACCTATAGTCAGAAATCAGACTATTAACCCGAGTCAGTATAGAAACTGATGGCAATACAAAATACCAACTAAGCAGGATTTTAGATAATCAGAACTACATATTCAAGAGGCGTCATATCCTATATAATTTAAAAACTGTATTTCCTTAGTATTCACACAATTCATGTCATGTTAAGAATTCAATTCCATCTGGTCTGTCTAAGCTTGAAAAACATGTTCCTGAGAAATAAAGGGAAAGATTCTGTTGTTTCTCAGAGGTATTTCACTCCCAAATGTAGCAATGGATTTTCTTCCCCAGCGGCCAAGATGTCTTTGTGGAGTTTGGTCTCCAGCATGTCTGTCTCGCATCCTGTGGGGAGCTCCCTGCATGATCATACTGTGCTTTAGGAACAGAAAGCAGCCTGCAGCAGATTGATAGGAGTCACCCTTCTATTCCACCCGCCCCGTCCAAATCATGCAGTGAACACCAATATTTGGAAATAAATTATTTGCAAAAGAAAAATTTAACGGATGTTAGGAAGTATGAAGGTTCCTTTTTCCAATTTGCACTGAATAATAGAAACTACAGAACGGACATGTTTTGTTGATACTTTGGGTATCTGGAAGCCACATTTTACAAAGGATTCAAATGAAAGGAAAAGGAGGTAGGAGAAGGGTGACTCTGTGCTGCCAGAGAACACTGTTTTGTTTTGTTTTTAAAGAAGTTCATTTAGCAGCACCAACAACAGGAAAATACGCCAGCCACCCTGCTACTTTTGGAAAAAAAACAAAAACCTGGCAACAAGGAGTGGCACTTTGAAGGTACCTCGGCCATGATAGATGTGAAACCAGCTACATTTTCAGGTTCATAGGCAAGAGAGAGAGTTGTGTATCGAGTGCCATGTAAGGGGAGGTGAGCTGTGCTATAAGCTCTTCTTACAGTCCTGGGTATCCACAAACAGCAGAGCACAAATTTCCCCGGATGCTCATGTGAGGCTCCTGTGTCTATTCTACCTACCACACTACGAGGATATCTGTTGGAGCTCACGGTGAGGGAATTAATAGCAGTTCCTGTGACTGAAATGACCTGCACTGAGAAGGTGTTGTTAAAGATAATGGTAAGAGTTAAAATATCAAGGGTCAACATTTATCAAGAAATTTCTGGAGTCAGATGCTGTTCAGGAGTTCTCACCACATTTAATTCGCAGAGTACAGCTCAGTAGAGTGGGGGTTGTTATGTTTGTGTCACATATAAAGAAACCAAGTCCCAGAGAGTTTAGTCCTTCTCACATCATCGCACAGAGCCAGATGTGAACTGGATGCCATTTTTGTGGTTGTATCTTGAGGTTTATGAAAAACTCCTGCAGTGGACTTTTAATTGATTATTTGTAAAGAACTAAAGGTAGACTCTAAATCTCTCTGTACATACTCCTATTTGTAATGGATTCATATGCTTTCTGACATAAGTTGATATAAGTACATCAACTTCTTATAATAATGACGGATACTTGCTAGATTCTCAACTGTTAGACAGTGGCAAGACCTAGAGCTCCTTTGGGCTATTGTCTAATACATAACCCATATGGGAAAATAAATCCACAATTCATCCATTGATGTGAAGGTGCTACTGGCAGGTAATTAGGATTAGGTTGGTGTTGAGAGTGACCCACCCTAGATGGAAACATAACGGAAAAGCGTGTGCTAAAGCTTTCACATTCCTGGGTACTCTCCTCAGGGGCTGAAGTTCCTAAAATACCAGAATTGTTCAGATTGACTGGTAGTCTCCTGTGAAGTTACTTGTGAGCAAAGAATTTTGAAATCACCGAAGAATCCCAGAAGAATCTCTTAGGAGGACACTAATTTTAATTTTTTTTTTTTTTTTAGTTCAGGAAATACATTGACTATCTGACTTTAATATCTGGCTTTAATAGGTATGTGGCCCATACTAGGAACTCCAAAGGAGCTGTTATCTAGCAATTGACTATCTGGAAATCTGACGAGCTAGATGCTGGCAGTGAAGCCATCAGAGCTGTAGATATCTGTGGAGGAAAACAAATCCTTTCTCCAAGTTCCCTCAGAGACCTGATACTTCTATCTCTACCACACTGTTTATAGTTATCAGAAGCTAATCAAGGATTCTAGGATACAAGGCTGGGATTGGCACATCTGTCTCTTGCAGAGTTGCTGTGACTGACAGACCACAATTTTGGGGATGTATTGTGAAAATTAGATACTTTCTTCATTTCAAGATTACAGATAAGTCTACTGTTTCTCCTATGTTAGACTCCTGTTCTCTGTCAGGAATTGCCATCTTCTTCTCCTATTAAAGTATAGTGGACGAAATATATTTTCAGACCATCGGCTGGTAAATAATCTAGTTAATATATTTCTTTCTAGATAACATTAGAAAGTTTAAGAATTCTATTTGACTTTGGCATTTCACACCATTTGAAGAGAAGATCCCAGTGTGTTAATATTTTCTGTTGCATTGGAAGGAGAAACATCAAGTCACATGCTTTTCTATTTTTACTGTCAACTATTATTTAGTGAAAGACTAAATATCTTCACTATGTTTCACTAATAACTAGCTTCAACATGATTTAGCAATAATATTAACAACTAACATTTTAGAGCTTTTCCATTGTGTCAGGCAATCTTCTAAATTCTTTACATGAATCAATTCATTTAAATTAAACAAAAGTATTATTATAATTCACAGATGAGAAATCTGAGCCATTGCTCAACTAATTAACTATTTCAAGGCCACTTAGCTAGTACATGGTCATTTTGAGATCTGACAGGAAACATTGTGGATACAGAATGAAGATTCTAATTGTAACACCAATAAGCACATTATACCTCATTTTTCAATATTAACAAACCAAGAATACAAGTGTCTACTGACACATATCTGTTGAACCAAAAGATATATTAGAAGGAATGACCAATACCTTGCTACATCCATGACAGATGTTAAAGACCTGAGCAAATCACCTGCAGACATAGAAATATCTTACTCGCCAGTACTAATTTTCATGTATGAAGTGAAACAATCCCCATTGATGCTGATAAATAAGATTGTTTTTTAACTTCAATTTCATTAAATTTATTATAATGTTGGTAACCAGATAGTCTGGAAGAGTAAGAACAATTAGGAGAAGGGCAGTCAATGCCTGTGGGCCAGTGTCTCTTTAGAGGACTGACAATTAGGGCTCTAGCTTTAGGATCTCTGAAGATGGCTCAGGGAAATGTATCTAATAACTAACATTGCCACCATCTCAATAGATATCAGTGATAAGCAAGCTGTCCTCATCAACGCTGCTAGAGGACATTTGTACGATTAAGACAGCATTCACTCTGTACCAGCTATATGTGAAGGACTTTGTTAAGTTATTGGAGCTATTGGAATAGTGCTCATAAAGGAGACAAATATTAGCTATTAATTTTAGGATAAAAGTTTCTCAAGGCACCATGAAAAGCCATGCTGGAGTCCTTACTCAGGAGAACAATCAGGACAGACTTTCTTGAGAAAGGGCATTCTGGGAGGAAGACATTAACATCAAGAAGGCTCTACATCAAGAAGAAAAGAACCAGGAGTAAACTGACTAAAAAGCAAGTGTCCTTATATCACACAAACGTTCTTAGTTAGATTATGATGGTTGATTTTTTAAAAGCATATTAATGCTTATTAAGCATACATATCCTGACACTGTAAAGAAAAAGCCATGGTTTGATAAAAGTAGCTATTTATCCCTATTTCTCCCATTAGGTCACCAGAACTGTGGGGTTGCAAACAGGAGAGCTTGAGGTATTATCATTGTATTCTTATTACATCAAGAACTCCATCAATTATCCAAGTCTGAAACAAAAGATGATGGACTTAGAAGCTTCTAACAATGATTGAAGATGTCAAGTAGAAGGTGCAAGAATGTAGAAGTGGTAATTATTTTCTATGAAAATCTTTCTCTTATAGCTTATACTTTCAGAATACAATGCCAGTATTTGTACACACAAAGTGATATGGTTTTTTTTTTTTTTAGTTTGGCTGGCTTATATCCCCCAATCTACCCTCCAACTGTTCCACATCCCACACCATCCTCCCCACCCCCTCCTGTCTCAACATGGATACCCCACCCTCCACCCCACCTGGCCTCTGAACTCCCTGGGGCATCCAGTCTCTTGCGGGTTAGGTGCATCATCTCTGAATGAACACAGACCGGAAGTTCTCTGCTGTATGTGTGTTGGGGGCCTCATATCAGCTGCTGTATGCTGCCTGGTTGGTGGTCCAGTGTTTGAGAGATCTCGGGGGTCCAGGTTAATTTAGACTGTTGGTCCTCCTACAGGATCACCTTTCTCCTCAGTTTCTTTTAGCCTTCCCTAGTTCAACAACAGGGGTCAGCTGCTTCTGTCCATTGGTTGGGTGCAAATATCTGCATCTGACTCTTTCAGCTGCTTGATGGGTCTTTCAGAGGGCAGTCATGCTAGGTCCCTTTTTGTGAACGCTCCATAGCCTCAGTAATAGTGTCAGGTCTTGGGACCTCCCCTTGAGCTGGATCCCACTTTGGGCCTGTCGCTGGACCTTCTTTTCTTCAGGTTCCTCTCCATTTTCATCCCTGTAATTCTTTCATACAGGAACAATTATGGGTCAGATCTGTGACTGTGGAATGGCAACCTCATCTCTCACTTGATGCCCTGTCTTCCTGCTGGAGGTGGGCTCTATAAGTTCCCTCTCCCTACTATCTAGCATTTCCTCTAAGATCCCTTCCTTTGATTCCTGAGAGTCTCTTACCTCCCAGGTCTCTGATGCATTCTGGAGGGTCACCTCAACCACCTATTTCCTGAGGTTGCCTGTTTCCATTTATGTTTTTAAACAATATAATAGAAATTCTTTGGTCAAGAATAAAGACAGTATTGTTTTGGAACACATAGCAAAAAACATTTTGACAAGCATGAATTTAACTATGTCCAAAGAGAATCCTTTATCTCCCTTATTTCGGGTACAATTCATAATGTTGGGAGAGTCAGGGTTGCAGGACCTTGAAAAGACAGCTGGTATATTGCATGCACAGGTAAGAGGCAGAGAGAGACCCAAATGCTGGTACTCATCTCTTTCTTTTCTTCTGATTCAGTGCAGGACTCCACCCAAGTAGAATGGTCTTCCCACTTCAATTTTCCTTATCAAGGTAATCCCTTTAAGAATTCCTACTGGCTAATATCATCTAGAAACTCTTTTACTGTCATGTCCAGAGGCTTTTTTCTCTTTGATGGTTCTACACCTTGTCAAATTGACATTCAATGTGAACTAGCACATTGTGTTAATTGACCAATGCTACTTCGCTCATATACACTGCTCACATAATTATGTCCTTTTGTATGTGTTCAGTGAGACCCATTGAAATCTAAACCACTACTGTTTCAATGTAGTTAGGGTTGAATTCTGTTATTCTAGAAATAATATGTCATAGTATCATTTTATATTTTAATTAAATAATGACATGTTTTCATTATAGAAGCAGTCGAAGCAATATAGGGGGAGGATGATGTGAGAAGCAATGGAAAAAAAAAATCTTCTTTTGAATTAACTGCTTTTTTTCCTGCAGAGATTTCAGATTTAAATAACGGTCAAAATATATATGACCTGGAAGGTTTGCTATTACATTGCGAATGAAGTTCTTTTTTTTTTTCCCTCTGACTTTAAATGCAACAACTGTTGTTGTAGACTACTTCCTACAGAGTAAGACTTGACATTTTAGAAATAGTGTAAGAAACACCCAGGCTTCATTTCCTTTGATGTGCTATTATATTCATGACAAGTTTCCTCCAGCAACTTTCTGAAAAGCAGATGCTATTGTTCAGTTGAATCTAAAGTGCGTGCATGTAAATAATAAGGAGCGGCAGACACGGAGTGCGCAGCCCTGCTCAGGCATTCTGGGGAGAGCTCTTCTCTTTTTCAAGAGTTGCTTAGAAGCAGACAGGACTGATCCAGCCCCGATAGAGTCTTTAAATCCAGACAAGATAGGTCCTTTAAGTATATCTTGATTATCCACAGAACAGTTAAAGAATTTGAAACTCTTATTGCTGTTCACCAGCTATCCCTGTGGCTGTTTGCCATAAATGACACACTTCTTTTGAGACGTACTAGATCCCAGTGCCCAGCTCAACACAGGCATTTTAACCTGATCACCTGCTGTAGAAACACAAGGAGCGAACTCTCTGGTACAACCACCACCCTTTCTGGTTGTTTCTCTGTTGTTTACCAGGACTGCAGCCCACTTCCAGTTGCTCTATTATGGGACTCTCTATCGAGACTGACTATATTCCTGACAGCTCTTAAGTTGTGACAATCCTATTATCCTAACTAACCCTGATACCCAGGACCAGTCAACACTGCTGGTTAAACTTTCTCCAAGCTCCTTGAGCAAACTTGTGGAGGTAGCAGACTGTAGCTAGGCATTTCACTGGAACCAAGAAGGCCTGATTATATTTCACCTTATACAAACATGTCACATAGTTCAGACTATAAAAGGCTCAGTAAGTTACAATAAAGTGTCTGTGTTTTATATTGAATATCAGAATTCATAAACAAAGTCATTGGACTGTTAGAATCAGAAAAACCTGTATAGCTTTCACAGATATAAATTCCTAAGCAAGGCTTCCTTATACAGGGGATAGGCTAAGTTTAGCTAGTAAATATCCTCACATCTACCATTTTATACTAAATATCCAGGCTGGAGCTGTAGTTTGATTTGTATAGTGTTCTTGTATCACTAACAAGGCCATGCCTCATACTCCTAGTACAACATGAGCCAGCCGTCTGATGGTTTCAATACTTGGGAGGCAGAAGCAGGAAGATCAGAAGTTCAAAGTCATCTTTGGCTTCAGCAGATTTTAGAGACAATGTAGGCTACAGAGACACACACTCAATAAAATAAAAATGAACATCGCTAATGGCAGATGGCTGTGGGTGAGGGAACAGATTTTGAGAGGCAGTGTGTCTATATTTATATGTTTAACGCACTAAGGCAGGTATTCTGAGAGTCGGTTCTACCACATGTGTCCAGGGACTCAGACTCTAGTTATCCACCTTGGAGTCAAGTATTTTAAAACACTGAGAGTTTTACCTCCTTAAAAGCTATCTTTTTAGCAAATTGATACACACACACACACACACACATACACACACACACACATATATCTTGAAAATATATATCTGATGTCATCTAACTTTACCTTCAAAATATAAATACAAACTAGTTACCATATTGATTTTTGAGGAAGTACATGAACAAAGAATATAAGTCATGAAACAACTTCATGAGGAACAAGAGCTTATTAAATCACTTGGGTAATTTTAAAATGAACAAAACTATGTCCAGTAACAGACACCATAGTTTTTTCCACTTAAAGTTCAATGTATAGAAAAGAGCAATGAATGCAGGTATTTTTAATAATGTGTTAAAGTTTTGCATGTATGAATCATAAGTTGTTAGCTATGTCCCTCTTTAAGGGTATCAAGGAGCCCAGAGCTCTATTCAACTTATTCAGAAGCTTGGGACAGCTCTGAGTGTTGTACACTATTGATGTAACTTACCTACTTAAGGACATTAAGAGATACCTAGGATTTAACTATGATCTGTATTATGATATTCTTTAGACAAATAACTTTTTATTTTAAATGAAAATTAATTACTGAACAATGTATATTTATGAAACGGTGAATACAAATACACATTTATGAGTAACAAAACTAATTTTCAGAAGATCAAACATTTTGCATAATTTTGTAGAGGAGCGAATGATGAAAGAAGTCCCAGCTCTTATCTGATCTTATCACCTCAATTTGCACATACGGAAATAGGGGTTGCAAATTGAAATGACTTTCTGATCATCACAGAAGTGTTCAGAGACACACCAGAAGTGGAATTAAAAGGCTTAGAACTCTTAATATATTGTTTCTATACATAAGAAAATGCTGCCAGGAGAATATAAATTGATCAATTACAAGTGTTCTTGTTCATGATTATGTATAGATAATAAAATATGAATAATGCAAAATTTGGTAAACTCATCACAAAAAATTGCACATTAGTAGACTTGAGATTGCAATTTCAGTTATGTGAGTATGTATGTGTGTCTGTGTGTGTATATGTATGTGTGACTATGTGTGTGTGTGAGTGAGTTTGTGTGTGTGTGTGTGTGTGCGTGTGTGTGTGTGTGTGTGTGTGTGTGTGTATGTGTGTCAAAGTACAACCCCTGGATGCTACCCACCTTCTTGAGACATGCTATCTCTCTGGCTTGGAACTCGCTAATTATGCTATGATATGCTGCTGGCCGGCAAGCCTTAGGGATCCTCTAGCCACTGCCTCTCCAATACCAGATTATAAGCACATAATGTCAAGTCTTAGATATAGCTTAGTTAACATTTTACAGTTGGCTCTCTTCTAAGACAGTTTCATACATATTGTTTAGGTGTAGATTTCACTTTCAACATATGCTACATATGACTTTATATTAAAAGTAAAATTTGAGAAGCTGGAGAAAAAGTTCAGTACTTAAGAGCACTTGCTGCTCTTAGAGAAGATTTGATTTGATTCCTAGGAACCCAATCTTGTTGTTCATAACTTTCTTTAACTCCAATTCCAGGACAACCATTGCTCTCTTCTGGCCTCTGTGGACCTACATACACACACACACAAACAAGCACACACAAGCACACACACAGAGACACAAACACAGAAATGCACACAAACACACATATACACATAGCTATTATGTCATCAGATATTGCTACAAACCCATAATCACCCTTTTTATAAAATTTAGAATGAAACAGTCTAAGAAATACAATTCTCATTTATTCACCACTTTATTTTTTAAAGTTACTCTAATATTTTTCTGAATTACTTCTTTAGATTCAATTTCAGCTCAGTAATAATCTACCAAGATATATATTATACATTATATATAAATATTATATATAATATTTATAATACAATAATATTATATAATATATTGTTATATAATTACATATTAATATATATAATAGTTTGTTCATGTAAAGTATAAACTATGAGAAACTGAAGCTGGAGAGATGGCTCAGCAGTAAAGAACACTTGCTGATTTTGGAGAGGGCATAGACTGAATTCATAGCATATTCTTATAATATATTTGTAATAAATATATTTATAATATATATTTATATATTTTATATAGATACATAAATAATTTTTAATCATTCATTGAGTTTTTACTTTCATAGTTTGTGTTACTTAGAGATATATGATCTTTTTTAAATCTATTATTTTTCTCATTATAACTTATTATTTCATTGTTGTCTCCAATATTTATGTTTTTCTATAATAATCTATATAATGTCTCATAATTTAGTTTGGAATTGCTGGTTACAGATCAAATATTACACATGTTTATCATGGTAGTTAATTTTCAATTATTAATCATTGGTAAATACATGTACACGTGTGCATCTATAGTTTATGAATGTGGTTCTAAGAAATAAAAAGGACTAGAGATGGGCCAGCAAGATGGCTTCATGGGTAAAACCTCTTGATGCAAGCCTAACAACCTGAGTTTAATATCACTATAACAGAGAATATACTCTTGAAAGTTGTCATCTGACCACCAATTACATGTTTAAGACTTGCTCTGAGATACAATAAATTAAAAGCTTTAAAAAATTATGGAACTGAGAATGGTATGGTCAACATTGTGACCTCCTAAAATTAATAACTAAAACCATACTCAGAAGATACTATGAGGATATAAAGCCTTGGAGTGTATTAGAAATTGAGAATGGAGCCCTCATAATTAAAATTAGTGTCTCTACAAAAGGACAAAATAGTCCTACGAACCATGTGAGGAAATGTAGTAAGACACTAAGTAAAGTGGGGTGGTGTGTGTGTGTGTGTGTGTGTGTGTGTGTGTGTGTGTGTGTGTATCTAATATATGTATGTACATCCACCTGCACATATGTTGTGCTGATTTGAATGAAAATGGCATTCATAGGGAAGTGTCACTATTAGGAGATGCAGGCTTGTTGGAGTAGGTGTGGTCCTTTTGGAGAAAGTGTATCATATGCATTGGACTTGAAGATTTCAGAAGGCTGAATGTCTTTCTCTCTTCTCTACTGCATGCCAATTTGGGTGTAGAGTTCTCTACTACCTCTGCAGTTCCATCTGTATCTTTGTGCTTCCATGCTTCCTGACAATAATGAACAAAACTTCTGAATTGTAAGCCAGCATGAATTAAATGTTTCCTTATAAGAATAGCCATGCTCCATAGCCATTCTTCTGTTGAAGGACATCTGAGTTATTTCCAGCTTCTGGTTATTATAAATAAGGCTGTTATGAACATAGTGGAGCATGTGTCCTTATTACATGTTGGAACATCTTACACAATGGAGTACTACTCAGATATTAAAAATGATGAATTCTTAAAGTTCTTAGGCAAATGGATTGAACTAGAAAATATCATCCTGAATGAGGTAACCCAATCACTAAAGGACACACACAGCATGCACTCACTGATAAGTAGATATTAGCCCAGAAGGTCAGAATAGCCAAGATACAATTTATAGACCACACGAAGCTCAGGAAGAAGGAAGACCACAGCGTAGATACTTCGGTCCTTCTTAAAAGGGGGAACAAAATACCCATGGTAGGAAATACAGAGACAAAGTTTGGGACAGAAATTAAAGGAAAGGTCATCTATTGACTGTCCTACCTAGGGAATCCATCTCATACACAGTCACCAAACCCAGGCACTACTGTGGATGCCAACTGTGCTGGCTGACAGAAGCCTGATGTAGCTGGCTCCTGAAAGGTTCTGCCAGTGCCTGACTAATACAGAAGTGGATGCTCACAGTCATCCATTTGACTGAGCACAAAGTCCTCAATGAAGGATCTAGAGAAAGGACCCAAAGAGCTGAAGGGATTTGCAGCACCATAGGAGGAACAAACAATATGAACCAATCAGTATCCCCAGAGCTCCCAGGGACTAAACCACCAAGCAAAGAGTACACATGGAGGGACCCATGGCTCCAGCCACATATATAGTAGAGGATGACCTTGTGGGACATCAGTGAGAGGAGAGGGCCTTGGTCTCATGAAGGCTTGATGCCCCAGTGTAGGGGAATTCCAGGACAGAGAAGTGGTAGTGGGTGGGTTAGTGAGCATGGAGGTGGGGATGAGATTGGGGGGGTTGGAGGGGATAAAATTTGCAATGTAAATAAAGAAAACATCTAATAAAAAATTATATAAAAAAAAGATGATGAGTCTCTTCACAGTATGATGTCTCTTCACAGCAATAGAAACACTAACTAAGACCCATATGATGCTAGGAATAAACACAGAACCTTATGCATTCTAAGCAAGTTATGTTTTTGTAAGCCCATCCTCAGCCAAACAAGACACAGTATTTGAGTGGAATCAACCCTTATCAGACATGGAGTCTGCCAGCAGCCTATCTTTCTTTGCATCCTAGCCTCTCTAGCTCTCTAGGAATGAAACATCTCTCTATAGGTAGATAGATAGTTTATGCCATAAACTGGGATATAGATAGATAGATAGATAGATAGATAGATAGATAGATGGATGGATGGATGGATGGATGGATGGA
>NW_022196899.1:17424827-17470853 GCF_008632895.1 Mastomys coucha
TGGATGGATGGATGGATGGATGGATGGATAGATAGATAGATAGATAGATAGATAGATAGATAGATAGAGATAGATAGGTAGATAAATAGATAGACAGACAGACAGACAGACAGATAGATAGATAGATAAATAGATAGTTTATGCCATAAACTGGGATATAGATAGATAGATAGATAGATAGATAGATAGATAGATAGATAGATAAATAGATAGTTTATGGCATTATAGTATCTCACATAATTGAAGGCAGAGAAAGTAAATTTCAAAAAACACTACATATCAAAGTGTTCTAAAACTTGGGGATGGCAGCTGATTATTAAATATAATAATAAGTCAGAGTTCACAATAGATAAAACATGAACTCATCTATTTCACAAGACACAAGGAACAAAAATATCATCATGGAAATATTCAAAATAATGCAGTAAAGTAGCTTGCATATGTTTTCAACACACAATTTAAGTCAAGCTTTGCTTTACATTTGTTAAAGCAGAGAATTTCTCATCATGCCTAGAAACACACACCTGGCTGCCACACATTTAGTATCAGGATACAATCCTGCCTTAGCTGGGTTTACAATGTTTGTGCATTGGTCTCCTCAGTAGATTTGCTACATAATATCTGTGATGTTCTTCTTTTTTTGAACAATAAATTAGATCATGTGACATATCTTTTTAAAACTCGTTTTCCTGTTGCACTCAAATGTCATATGGCAGTCTCTTCTCCAAATTCACAGAACCACTGTTTTTCAGTCATTGTATTTCCCACACTTTCTAACACTCTTCATCATTTTGTAAATGTGTATGTGCTTTTCCTATTCATTGGAATTTGCAGGTTTCAGTCCAGAACAGACACTTTCTGGGATTCCCTGTTCCTCTGGAACCTATTGACCTGTAAAAGGCCTCATACTGTCACATTGCAACTGGGTTTAAATCTAGTGGGCATAGATACTCAGAGCATTTCAATATGTAGCCAAGAATTTTGGTTACAGTGAGGCATGAGGAGATAGGGCTGGAGGGCCCACTACTGGCTTGCAAGGGCCATCCCTCAGAATTAGCTGAAGCAGTAGTATTAAAAAAATTCTCATTTTATGACCTCTGAAAGGATGCCTATTGTGTCAGTAGCAGGCTAGTCATAACACATGCATTTAATGAGATTTTTCATCTCTCGGTCTTCTGTGTTCTATTGGTTTTCTACAGTGTAGCATGAAGACTGTCACTCTTTACCAGAAACATGCTCTTGGGTTTCCTAATCTACAAAGCCATGAGCCACTCACTTTAGTTATTTATAACTTGCCAGTTTCAATAGCAGAAAGCAGATTAAGGCACAGTGAAGATGCCCTTCTTGTTTGTGGTTTGTTTAACCAGCAATTCAAGGACTACTTCTAGCCAAGGATAGCTGTGAATGGGGCTCAAAACAAAATCACAAACTTACATATAACAGCCTGTAACTGGAAGCAACCAAGATGTCCCTCAACAGAGGACTGGATACAGAAAATGCGGTACATTTACACAATGGAATACTACTCAGCTATTAAAAATGAACTTATGAAATTCTTAGGGAAATGGATGGATCTGGAGAATATCATCCTGAGTGAGGTAACCCAATCACAAAAGAACACACATGGTACGCACTCTCTGGTAAGTGGATATTAGCCCAGAAGATTGGAATACACAAAGTACAATCCACAAACCACAAGAAACTCAAGAAGAAGGAAGACCGAAGTGTGGATACTTTTTTCCTTCTTAAAAGGAGGAACAAAATACCCATGGAAGGAGTTGCAGAGACAAACCATGGAGCAGAGACTTCCAAGGAAGGACAATGCAGAGACTGCTCCACCTGGGAATCCTTCCCATAATCAGTCATCAAATCCATTGTGGATGCCTGCAAGTGCTGGCTCACAGGAGCCTGAAATAGCTGTCTCCTGAGAGGCTCTGACAGTACCCCACTAATACAGAAGTAGAGGCTCACAGCTATTCATTGGACTGAGTACAGGGTCCCCAATGAAGGAGCTAGAGAAAGGACCCAAGGAGCTGAAGGGTTTTCAGCCCCTTAGGAGGAACAACAATATGAACTAACTAGTACCCTCAGAGCTCCCAGGTACTAAACCACCAACCTAAGAGTACACATGGTGGGACTCGTGGCTCCAGCTGCATATGTAGCAGAGGATGACCTAGTTGATCATCAATGGGAGGAGAGGCCCTTGATCCTGTGAAGGTTCTATGCCCCAGTGTAGGGGAATTCCAGGGCCAGGAAGTGGGAGAGGGTGGGTTGGTGAGCAGGGGGAGGGGGGAGGGGACAGGGTTTTTTTTTGTTTTTGTCTTTGTTATTTTATTTTATTTTTTCTTTTTTTCGGAGAGGAAACTGGGGAAGGAGATATCATATGTCATGTAAATAAAGAAAATTTCTAATAATAAATAAATAAGTAAATAAGTGAATAAATAAATAAATAAATAATATGAGGACTTTCAGCCATTTTTCCTTTTGTACTTTCACTGTGTACTTCTAAAGCATAGGCCTAGAAGATGATGATGTTTACAAGGTCAAAAAGTTGGAGACTCTGGCATGGATCCATCGCTTCTTCGTGCTTTCCTTAGAAGTCCACGTAGTACTTGGAATAGTGATTTTTCAACATATTCTTATAGAACTATCAATTTTGTACATGGGAGGCAAACATCCCTCAGTTGTGCAAGGAAGGGCAGTGAAATGTGTGTTTCTATAAAACTGACACTAAAGTAACTAACATCACAAGCCTCTTCTTTGTTTCCAGGACCAGAGTTTTATTCCTATCTCTTGTTAGTAAAGTTGCCTCTTTTCATCATTAAAATTCTGATTTCCCTTCAGTAGGAAGAAGCACAGAATACAGCTGAAGCTTTTATTGATCACCTTGGGATTGATTACAGGAAAGACAACGTATTAGTCAGGGTTTCTATTCCTGCACATCATGACTAAGAAGCAAGTTGGGGAGGAAAGGGTTTATTCAGCTTACTTCCACATTGCTGTTGATCACCAGAGGAAGTCAGGACTGGAACTCAGGCAGGTCAGGAAGCAGGAGCTAATGCAGAGGCCATGGAGAGATGTTTCTTACTGGCTTGCTTCCCATGGCTTGCTCAGCCTGCTCTCTTATAGAACTCAAGACTTCCAGCCCAGGGATGGCACCACCCACAAGGGGCCCTACCTGCTTGATCACTAATTGAGAAAATGCCCCACAGCTGGATCTCATGGAGGCACTTTCCCAATTGAAGCTCCCTTCTCTGTGATAACTTCAGCCTGTGTCAAGTTGACACACAAAAACAGCCAGTACAGACAATAATATATATTCATTTTCCATCCACATTAATGAAATAAATATAATTTTGTTGATTTCATAAAATTAACACAGAAAAAGGAAATGGTTTAAGCTAAACCTTTCAAACAATTTTTCTACTTTTTGGTGTTGTGTTCAAGTTCTGAGATTGATGGGTATGCATCTTACCACTGAGTCATATATACAGCCTAGCTTTTATATATTTATAATTTGATAATTTAATAATAGCAAAAAACTGTTTCTTTTATTTATATGTACCTTCTTGATGTAGGCATAATGCATTTTTATATTTATTCTATCAAAAGTCTATCATGTCTCTATAAATTTGGATCATATCTCTGAAAAATACTTTATAGACTTTATCATCATGACAAATAGGTTTTATCATAAGCTTCTCTGGGTAGAAATAAATAGCGCAACTTTTCAGGGAATGAACTGTTTGTGCACGTATATTTCTCTAGAATGAGAGACATTGGGATAATGTTTCATACTCTATCATCACACTACCAGAAATAAATATATATTGAAATTGTATTTGGCATAGATTTACAAGTAAATGCCATCTCCACTTTTTAAAATACGAAAACTTTATGTCCTTGGCAGCAAGTAAGGACACAACATTTTACCCCGCAACCCTTTATTTCTCTTTATAAGTAATCATCCTACTTTTCTTAAGGATAAAATGTAAAACCAAGAGCAAAGCAAATCAGAGTACTGAGTTAAATGCCATATACTTTATGTTCCAAGAGAATAAGTCAAAATCAATGGAATATTGATATTCATCTCTCCATATATTGTACAGTGTGACTTTTAAAGCTTATCTCTCACAAATTGCAAGGCTCACTAGCCTACATGGTTGTCTTTTGAGAGTAAATAAAAATTCTTTAAATCAACCAGACACATTTAAATCACAAACTGATGAGTGCATAATTTAATCACTCTTAATATTCCCACATTGATTTGGAATTTGATCCATTACCATGCAAACTACTCCATAGACTTAAAAAAAATAAAATAAAATAGATTGTTTGAATGATGACTCTGAGTGGGATTCTGATAAAAAAAAATTTCTCTAATCACTTACCATTATTGAAATGCAGCTGATTTAATTGAACCTGTAGAAGAGATTGCATTTGCTAATCAAATCTCATTTGAAGATGCTTATTATTCAAAGGAAACCATATGTATTTTCAAGCATGCCTAATTAAAATAATGCATATAATCTTGGGTGTCATTCTTGCTGCTGATTATTGTGGAATGATTCTTACCTTTCTATCATTTCCCAATCAGACTGAGCATTTTTTTTAGCATTAAGCAAATACAAATTTGGAAACATTAATGCCTTTACCAATAGTCTGCTCAATATTGTATTTAGATATTAGATATAAATACTAAAATTCACCATGTGGGAAAAATTTGTAAAGGAATTCACAGACAAATTGGAAATAATAATTTTGGCTTATATTCATCTTTGAACATAGGAAATAACTGAACATGAGAGAACCTTCCCTAATCACCCGCAGATACCTAAAGCATTTTTAGGAGGTGTAACTATAAAAATATATTTAAAAGAATACTTGAGATACATATATATGTGTATATGCTTATATAGCTTAAATTTGAACATTAACACTTATATAGGTATACATATAAGTGATTTATACAAATATCTCATATATACATATATATATGTGCATATACTTTAAAAATCTGAAATCACACAAATATACAAATACATATATATATATGTGTATATATATATTTTGCATATTTGCAGTAATCCTTTAAAGTATATACGTGATATTTTCTGTATAAATATGTAGTATATTTTATATATGTGTGTAAATATATATAATGTATAGACACTGACACTATATATTATAATGAAATCTAATCACACCAACTAAAACATATTTAAATGTATGATATTTCTCAGATACTTGTGCTAAATATCTCATCATTTTACTTTAAAGTAGATTTCATGCTGGCATATTTCCACGATCACCATATTCAATCTGTCATTGGAACAATGTCGAATTTGTTCACCTTCCTCCTTTCCATCTACTTTCAACTTTTTACAATAAGGTTCACCACAGGAACTATCTCCATGATGTTGGGCTTACAAGTACACATAATATCCATTCCTAACTTTTCATTCTCTTCTGATTCAAGTATAAAAATGGTATGCCTTGAAAGTCCCACTTCTCTCTTCTATCTTCTTTCTCCTCCCAGCTATATTTCTGAACTCTATCAGTTATCTGTCATACTCTATCTTGGGAAACATGTCTTCTTATTACCTCTGGACTATCACTTTTAGATCACATTCAGGTTTATCCCTATTTCGAACCTAAATGGTAGACAATAAGCAATACATTTATGTGAAAGAGTGAGAAGAATTAATTCCTTTATCTAATTCATAACTTTGGTAGTCCAAAATCTCTTGAAAATATACTCACGGCCATGGTTCACATCATATCCTAGAATTATGGCAAAAGAGAGTGCTATTCTATACTGTCACCAGTTTGGTAAAAATATATATGATTGCCTGTGTTTTCTAAACCAAATAACCCCTTAGGAGACCTTGTGAAAACATTGACTTACTAGATAATTTCTGTTAGGACTCCCATTTTCCCCTCTCCCCCCCAAAAAACCAACAAGAACAAACCCCTGTTGCCTCCCCCTCCCCCTGCTTGCAACTCCACCCTCTCCCACTAGGATAATTAGGATGTTATATCTGGATACCAATACCAATAGTATTAACAGATAAACATCTGTCCAAATAAGCAAAGGAAGTGTGTGTGTGTGTGTGTGTGTGTGTGTGTGTGTGTGTGCACGCGCGCGCGCTTGGGAATCCTTGAAGTTATCAAAATATACAATTTAAAAGTAGCCTAGAATCTGTGGCCGGATATGTAGCATGCATGCTTCCCAGGAGTCTGCAGTAAACAAAGACACTGGTGAGAATCTTATCCAAATACCCATGCCAGCTATGACAACCACAAGACCCAGCTGATATGGGAGGTCTCCCCTCTAGCTCTACTTTTCTTTGGGCCCTCTTCCAACCCAGGACAGATCAGTGTTCAAATACCAACCCACAGGCTACAGCCTACATGCCTCCCAGGAGGTCCACAACAACCAACCTGGAACACAGGTTCACCCTAACCAGAGACAGCACTGCCTGCCACCAAGCAGGCCAGATCTAGACAGACACCAGGTCAATTAACACTAGAGATAACCAGATAGTCAGACACAAGTTCAGGATCATAAACAACAGAGCTAATGCAGTTCTGTACCACCAGCACCCAGTTCTCTTACCACAGCAAACCCTGGACACCAAAACATGCCAGAGAAGCTAGATGATGACCTAAAATCCCATCTTATGAAGATGTTAGAGGCTTTAAAGAGGAAACAAATAAATCCCTTAAAGAAATACAGGAAAATACAATCAAGAAGGTAAAGGAATTAAACAAAACAGTCTAAGAACTAAAAATGGAAATAAAAACAATAAAGAAGGCACAAAGGAAGTAACCCTGGAGATGGACATCTTAGGAAAGAGATCAGGAGCTACAGAGGCAGGCATCACCAAAAGAATACAAGAGATAGAAGAAAGAATCTCAGGTAGAGAAGATACCATAGAAAATATTGATACATCAGTTAAATAAACTGCAGAGTAAAAAGCTCTTAACCCAAAATATCCAGAAAATCCAAGACACATGAAAAGATCAAACCAAGAATAATAGAAATAGAAGAGGCTGAAGAATCCCAGATCAAATGACCAGAAAACATCAACAAAATTATAAAAGAAAATGTCCCTAACCTAAAGAAAGAAATGGCCATAAATGTATAAGAAGCCTACAGAACACCAAATAGGTTGGACCAGAAAAGATAATCTGCCCATAGTATAATAAGCAAAACATTAAATGCATAGAACACAAAAAGAATATTAAAAGCTATAAGGAAAAAATGGCTGAGTAACATATAAAGACAGACCTATGAGAATTATAACAGATTTCTCAACAGAGACTCTAAAAGCCAGAAGATCCTGGATACATGTTATCCATACACTAAGAGAACACAAATGCCAGCCTAGGACATTATACCTAACAAAACTCTCAATATCATAAATGGAGAAACCAAGATAGTCCATGACAAAACCAAATTTAATAATATCTTTCTACTAATCCAGCATTACAGAGGATACTAGAAGGTAACTACACCCAAGAAAACACAAGAAATTAAACAGTTCACAATAAACCAAAAAGAAAAAACATACACAACCTAAGAACTTGACACCAATCTCGCTTATGGTAACTCTTACCAAGCAAGTAAAAGATCTGTAAGACAAGAGCTTCAAATCCCTGAAAAAAGAAATTGGAGAAGACCTTAGATGATGGAAAGATCTCCCATGTTCATGGGTTGGTAGGGTTAACATAGTGAAATGGCCATTTTACCAATAGTAAACTACAGAATTAATGCAATCCCTATCAAAATCCCAACACCGTTCTTCACAGACTTGGAAAGAACAATTCTTGATCTTGAAAGACCCCGGAGCTCGGGAGACCCTCATTCAAGTCTCGGGATGACACCACCATCCAATAACTCACGAGAGACTGATCTTGCTGCAAGCGCACGAGGTTTATTTGGGATAGGCAGGTACTGGGGTCGAACTTGTAACCTTGCAGGCCAGAGGAGTTCGACCCAGAGCACAAGAAGTAAGGGGTATTTAAAGGGAAAAATCATAGACCAGGGGGACTGAGGGGGAATTCCAACCCAGGGTATTCAGTCAGTTAGGGAGGGGAACATATTCATTCTAGGAATGTAATCTTCATCTACCAGTAGGCGGGGTGGAGAGTCTCATAAACCAGTAGACCTTCATTCCTAGTTCCACCCTCATTGTGGATCAGTCAGGAGGGGCAGGTCTCTGGAACCAGAGCTCTGAGGCTCTGAGTTAGCCAGGTTCCTGGAACTGGCTGGTCTACATTCTTGGTTCGTTACAGAGGTTTTCTATGCCCTTTTAGGTAAAGGTTATACATTATACATTTCTAGTGATATATTTCTATTAAATGCTCTTATTTTAAATTTCTAAAATTCTCCAGCCTTTCAATCTCATACAGAAAAACAAAAAAACCCAGGATAGCCAAAAGAGTTATCAACCGTAAACAAAATTCCAGGGGAATCATCATCATGACCTCACGCTATACTACAAACCAATATTTATAAAAACCTCATGCTATAAAGACAGAAACAGAAACGTTGATCAATGGAATAGAATTGACGACCCTCTCACCTATGGACACTTGATCTTTGACAAAGAAGACCAAAACATACAGTGGAAAAAAGCAGGCATCTTCAATAAATAGTGCTGGCCTAACTAGCAGTCTGTATGCAGGAGGATGAAAATAGTTCCATATTTGTCACTATGTATAAACCTCATGTTCAGGTGGATCAAGGACCTCAACATAAAACAAGATACACTGAACCTAATAGAAGAGAAAGTTGGGAAGACCCATGAACTCATTGGCACAGGGGGAAGTTTTCTGAACAGAACACCAATAGCTCAGGACCTAAGTTCAACAATTGATAAATGGGGCCTCATGAAACTGAAAAGCTTCTGTAATACACAAGACACAGTCAATAGGACAAATCAGCACCCCAAAGATTGGGAAAAAATCTTCACTGTCCCTACATACAACAGAGGGCTCATATCCAAAATATAACGGCTTCAAGAAGTTAACCTCCAAAACACGAAATAACTCAATTAAATGGGGTGGAGAGCTAAACAGATAATTCATAACAGAAGACTCTCCAATGGTGGGAAAACAATTTTGGGAGGCAGGACAGTGCTAAGAGATTTGATGGAGATAAGCAGCATCAGGGGGTAGGAGTTATGGGGGACCGTTAGAGAGTACCAGAGACCTGGGAGGTGAGACACTCTAAGGACTCATTGAGGGTGACCTTAGCAAAAATGCCCAACATTAGGGAGAAGGAACTTGAAGTGTCCATCTCCAGTAGCTAGACAGGACCTCAGGGACAGGGTTACTAAACCACAGTCAAAATTTCTGACCCAGAACTGTTCCTGTCTAAAAGAACTGTGGGGACAAAAATGAAGAGACTGAAAGAAAGAGTCCAATGACCCGCCCATGGGTTCAATCTCATGGGGGGCACCAAGGCCTGACACTATTATTGATGCTACGATAGGCTTACAGATGGGAGTCTGGCATGGCTGTCCTCTGAGAGGCCTTACCAGCAGCTGACTGAGACAGAAGCAGATACTTATACCCAACTATTAGATTGAAGTTAGAGACCACTGTGGTTGAATTAGGTGAACGATGGATGAAGCTGAAGGGGAGAGGAAGACCAGCAGTCTCAACTAACCCATACCCCAGGGAGCTCCCAGAGACTTAGTCACCAACAAGAAGCATACACAGGCCGATCTGAGGCCCCTGGCACAAATATAGCAGAGGTCTGGCTACTTAGGCCTCAGTGGGAGAAGATGTGATTAATCCTCAAGAGACTTGAGGCCCCAGGGAAGGGGGTCCTGGTGTACCCTGGGGAACGCCTCTTGGAGGCAAGTGGGAGGAGGGATGGGATGAAGGACTGTGGGAGCAGGGACTTAGAGAGGGCGACAATGACTGGAATATTAATAAATGAAGCAACAACAATAATACTGATATATAATTTCTCAGCTATGCAAACTATAAGGGTGCAGTATGATTTATATGAGGGTCTTTATAAATCTAAAAGAACAAAAGCAGACTGCACTAGGAGACAAACTTCTCTAAAAGATAATACGGAAGGAAATAAAGAGATTTGGGGAGTGGTGATTAAAGGAGATCCCACTGAGCTAAAGTTTTCCCTTTCAAAGGCAGATTCAAAGGCAGTTCAAGGTCAGCCCCAGACAGAGGGAATTCAGGTCCAGTGCTAGGTCAGGTGTGGTAGAAATAGTAATTTCAAGGTGGAGTCCTATCATCTGTGCTTTACAAAGGCAGACAGACCTCTGAATTCTTTTGTAATGCTAAAAATAAATAAATAAATAAATAAAATGTGTGCTTGTTGTCCTCTAAGAATTAAGGGGCGGGGTCAGGAAATGCTGATTCATAGGGAAAATGGAGTAAATGACTAGAGTGATATGTAAAATAAAAGACTGGGCTTATAATCTGCAAGAGAAGAGCTATCCAGGGAATTTTTTAGAATGGAAAGAAAGAACTGCTTGGAGAACTGTCTTGAGCAGAAAGGAGAGAGAGAGAGAGAGAGGGCTGTCTGGGGATCCCCAGAGGAATCAGAACAGAGAAAGCAATCTGGGAAGTGGTCTTCGAGCAAGCCTAGAGCAGGGCGGACCCTGCAGCTGTAAGTTCTTGAAGGACTCACCACTTCATAGTCTCTCTTCCAGGTCCTAGGCTAATGTCAGAAAAACATAGATATGTGGAAATAAAGTGTTTATTTCAACAAACCTCATTAAAAAGAGAACAAAAATAATAAAGAAACAGGCTCTGGTGCATCTTTTAAACGCTAAGTAAGCCTCATTCCATCTTTAAGAGGAATGCCTTCCTCTATGACATGAGAACTATTGTGTCTTTTAAATATAGTCTTGTATAAAGATAAGGCCCTTCATTTTCTTTCACTCTCTATGGACAAAGTCAGCTACATAACAGCCTGGTCACTGTATAGAAATTCATGAACTCTGTTTGTATTAAGGCTCTCATTTAAAAAGTAATAAAAATCTTATCTATAATGCTGAAAAATAAGGAACATTCATGTAGTTTGATTCATTTAACTCACTGCTTAAACTGGAGTTTATAAGGTAAAACAAGGCAGGGTTCCTTAAAAATTAAACATTGTCTCAGTCTATATGGGGATTCCCTGCTCCTCCTCAGATAGATAGATAGATAGATAGATAGATAGATAGATAGATAGATAGATAGTTAAATAGATAGATAGGTAGATAGACAGACAGACAGACAGACAGACAGACAGACAGACAGACAGACAGACAGACAGATAGATAGATAGATAGATAGATAGATTTGCCAGGTCAGCTAGAGTTTACCTACCTCTGGATAGTGTGATGGACCTCCCAAAGTATTCTAGAAACGCAGTCACTATTCTCAAGTTTTAATGAGTCACCTGCAAAAGAAAGTCTCCCTATTTCAAAAAAAGTTATCTGCTCAGATGTGTGGAAAATTAGAGCTCAAGAGGACTTTCTAACTAAAGCTCTTTCAAAACAAACAAACAAACAAATGACCTGAGGGCTGGAACATGTTGACTGTCAGTGGTTCTAAACCTATGTCATCTTGAAAGGCTGGAGAATCTTAGAATTTAAAATGAGAGCATTTAATACTCATGCTTCTCATGTCCTTTACCTAAAAGGACATGGAGGGCCACTGTAGCCAGCCAGAAATATAAAATAGCCAGTTCCAGGAACCCAGAGCCTCAGGGCTCTGGTTCCCGATACCTGCCCCTCCTGAATGATCCACAATGAGGGCGGAACTAGGAATGAAGGTCTACTGGTTTACGAGGCTCTCCACCCTGCCAACCAGTAGATGAAGATTACATTCCTAGAATGAATGTGTTCCCCTCCCTAACTGAATACCTTGGGTCAGGTCCCTCTGAAAGTTTCCACTGTTTATGTTCTGTTTCCTTAGTAACCCTCTTCCCGCCCCCTGCTTAAATACCCCACACTTCTTGTGTTCAGGGTCGAACTCCTCTGACTGGCAAGGTTAAGAGATCAACCCCGGTACCGGTATCCCCAATAAACCTCATGTGATTGCAGCAAGTTCGGTCTCTCGTGAGTCATTGGGTGGTCGCGTCATCCTGAGACTTGAGTAAGGATCTCCCCAGTTCTGGGGGTCTTTCAATCTCTCTAATGGAAGGAAGGTAGCCTAAGGTACAAAGACTGTTCAGTAACAGGATTAAATGAAATTAGAATAATTTACACAACAGCAGGCATAACAAATTAAGTATTTTATAGAATGTTTTAAATAGCTTTCCAGTGAATTTCCCACCTCCTTCTAGTGGTGAGATAGGTCAACCATCAACATCCATTCAGCTTTCTTAGGTGAATTTCTTCTTAGAAATGACCTAAGACTTTACTGCTTGAACTTGGTCTATCCTCTCCCTGAGGGTTTGCTCTGATGTCAGCCTCACTAATACATATGTAGCTGGTATAGGGGGTTTGAAATCACCT
Source organism: Mastomys coucha (assembly GCF_008632895.1). Taxonomy (NCBI): domain Eukaryota; kingdom Metazoa; phylum Chordata; class Mammalia; order Rodentia; family Muridae; genus Mastomys; species Mastomys coucha. The sequence goes on from NW_022196899.1 coordinate 17,437,316, forward strand.
GAAATAGACAAGGGATCCTGCTTCTCCCTCTCTGACCACTGACAACATTTGGATTCTGAAGAGGTTTGGTTCTAAAATTAGGAACATTTTGATAACATATATAAGAACCTCACACAGGTTGGAAATAAATTCTATTATATGTCTTACAATGGGCTATATCTGTAATGCCGAGGTCACATTCATTGGATATTTTTAATATACTGCCATTTGTTCTTTTTATTCAAGAATTCTTTGTTGCTCTCTGACTTTGTGGATAGCACTTTTTAGAGCCTTTGATGTCTACCATAAAACATAGTGACTCTTAACACAGCCAGCTTGAAGATGCTTTGATTAAGTGGCTTAGCAACACAAGGAAAAAAATCAACACTTTTTAAGAGAATTTACTTTGAAAGAGACCCAAAGGTGAACTTGGCAGGCTCATGAGCAAGAATTCCTTTTAAGGACGAATGGGCAGAATCTCAGTTTTGAATCACACTGTCCTCTAAGTGTTTTATGACCCGCAGAGAGGGAACACCAAAACTTTAGCTCCAGACTTGTACAAATGACTCTTAGCACGGATTGCAAGATTAGTCTCGTATTTCTTCTCATTAATGTTGCTTTATAAGACCATTTGTTATCTGGCTAAATGTTAGAACCAGCATGTTTGACATGTTCATAATTTATTTTCTCGAGGTAAAAAAAAAAAATAAAGTAAAATAAAACTGCTGAGGAAACTGTAAATAAACATTGGAGTTTAGAGATTCTGAAATATTTAGCTGAAGCCATTAGTTCTTATGGCAGACTAAGTCCATTATTCAGGAAGTTAAAATTTGGATAAATGAGTGCAGTATCCATCTAGTTTCTAAGAGTGGAAACAGAGAAGAAAATTTAAACTCATTTAGTTGTACAGACTACAACAGGAAAAACAAGTTGCTAATGTAACCTAAATAGAAAAGACAACTCAGTTATGAGGCTGTTAAGTAGATTTGGGGGGAAAAAATGTAAGACATGCAGAAATGTTTCAAGAAAATTGTAATTAAGAATTACTTCCTTCTCCTTTAGCACAGTCATGGTGGCTATACCACAGCTACCTCTAGAATTCACTGCTCCTCGTGTGGCTTCCTTCTTCAGCAAAGTCATGGTGGTTATACCACAGCTATCTCTAGAATTCACTGATCCTCGTGTGGTTTCCTTGATTTAGCTGGCATGGTGCAATCATAGCCAATGAGCTTTTCATGTCATTTTTTTGTCCTGTGCCCATGAGTATACGTTTCTAGGGATCCTGTGACATCTCTAAGTAAGTGAGTATGAAACCAGTTTCTGGTTGATATCACATATGGGCAGGTCAGAGCTGTGCATCTGTCGTGAGAGACAGAATGTACAAATAAAGAATGCCCAGACACTTATTAAAATAGACTAAGTAGTCTGGCGATGTGACTCAACATTTTCAAGTGGTATTACTTTTTTGCAGAAGATTCAGGTTTGGCTCAGAATTGTCTGTAATTCCATCTCCAAGTGGATCCAATTCCTCTGGCCTCTGCATGCACATACTCACACACAGGTATGTACATACAGTTAAAACTTAAAAAAAAAAAAAAAAAAGACAGAACTCTACCTTATGATCTGCCACAACCACCCAGGATGCAAACCCCAAACATATGTAGCTTCCTCCCCAAAATCACAGAGACTAACAGGAATTGATAGTGTCTTGAATTTCTGTGCCCCAGTTCCAACCAGAAGAAACATATTCCTGACTTACTCTGTATGTTCTGCTTCTCCTTCTTAGCTTGCCCATAGCTTGCAGAAACCTGTATGCCTCAACAAATATATGTTTCTTTTTTCTTTCTAAAAAAATATTAAGATATCTTAGTTACCTTTGAGTTTCTGCCAAAGCAAGTTATAGTGCCGGGTTTCCCAATGAAAGCTCTGAATAGTCAGCAATTAGTTCTCATCAAACTGGTCTTCACTTTACATAGTTTGGTTAATATTATATCAAATTATATCATCCTAAGACTTTTGGGATGGTCCACTGTGACTTCTCTTTGCGTACATGATTGTTTCCTAAGACTAGTTGAAGGGTAGAGGAAAAGATCATTTAGTAAAAATATATAGTGTATAAGCTTTTACTTAAAGGGCATGGAAAATTTTCTCTGAAACAAGCCAAGAATATTGGTCGTCTAGTTCCAAAAACTGGTTGACCACAAAGGCAGGATGTAAGGTGGTTCCAGGGAAAGGTCAACCACAAAGTGAATGATAATGATGATGATAAAACCACATTCTTGAGAATAATGAGTATGCAGGAGGTCTTCCTCATGACCCTATCATGGGTTGGGTCCCTCTGAAATTTTCCACTGTTTTTGTTATGTTTCCTTGGTTACCTCCTTACTCCCCCTGGTTTGTGGGTTTTTCCTTTAAATGCCCCACACTTCTTGTGCTATGGGTAGAGTTCCTCTGCCCCTGCAAGGGTTACAAGCTCATCCCCAGTATATTGGCTTCCCTCAAATAAACCCCATGTTGTTTGCATCAAGATCGGTCTCTTGTGAGTCTTTGGGTGGCCGTGTTCTCCCGTGACTTGAGAGACGGTCTTGAGAGAGACCTCATGGGGGTCTTTCACTAGTAAACCCAACAACATACGGTAACAGGTACCAAAGATATATGTATATATATATATATATATATATATATATATATATATATATATATATATATATATATATATACATATATATACATATATCACTCATTATGGGGAGTTTAATGTCAACTTAACTACAATAGAATAACTGTGTAAGGAGCCTCACATGACAAATTATCCAGGTTCCCATGACTGGCTTGGGAAGATCTACCCCCGTTGTGGGTAGCACACCCAGTGAGCAGCCAAGAGAAAAAGGCAGATCGGAAGGTGTAGGAGGCCTTTCCCTCTCGGAGCCTTCCTTTTTGCCACTGACTCTATCTGTTCTGTTATTATTGCTGCTGCTGATTTATTCCGTAAGAGCAGAGCTAGCATTTCCAAGCTTTCATTCTAGGATAGGGGCCAGCTGTTTCCCAGGAACTTAGTAGGCTTCCATTTCCTAGCCTCATGTCATGGTCCAGTGAGAAACAGCTTTCAGGAAGGACTGTGCCTGTTGAAGTACCTAGACTCAAGGATGAGCACCAGGGGCTCAGCTTCACATAACTTTATACCCTACTTAAATAATTTACACACACAAGTAGACACACACACCTACATACACATACTCACATACCTACATACACATACTCGTACACATACACACACATATATATTCCCTCTGTCCATTAGAGAATATGATTAATTACACTATACTAGAATTCAATTAAACTCAAGGATGAGCACCAAATTCTCAGCTTCAAATTACTTTACGTCCTCTTCTGTCCATTAGAGAATATGACTAATTATATTAAACTAGAATTCCATTAAATATAGAAATCTTAACCAAAATAAGTTTAGAAAGCATGCTGAAAGATTGGGTGTTATTTTCCAATACTTTCGAGCCTGTCTTCATCTGGCAGGTCAGGAGAATGGGATACTCTTCAAGGTTTTTCTCAAATCAGTTATCCCTTACTTTATCTTACCAGACTTCTTCCACCCACTGGAAGTAATTCGATGATCCCTTATTTCCTCCTTATATATTTCACGCAGCATCCTATACGTATCCTTGAAAAGCCATACAAGTTCTGGCTTTTCAAATATCAGATATATGGCGAAATCTCAAACTTACTATAAAGAGGAAAAAGACCTTCCGTACAAGAACCTTGCAGGGGTTTCAGAACAGACTGCAGCTTTGTAGCTCAGCTTGGAATACCTACTGCTAAAGCAACAACCAATTTCTAGCTCCTTGTTGCAGTTGTCTTTGCCTTGGAATACCCAAGTCTTCGGATATTATGTCTCAGTCATAGAAGAAATTAGAGATCTTTGTGCACTCATTGTCCTCATAGCAGTATTAACCCTTTTCAATTTCTTCCAGTTAGTTGTCTCAAGGTAGGCAGGGAAAAACTTTCCACTTGGCATTGTTTCAAATCCATTATTTTTAAACACACAACTAACCTAAATTTTGATAGATGCAATTCCAACTCGTGATATTTACAATCAAAGTCTCCACAGGTACCTTTGCTACAAAGTGTACAGTGGATTGCAAATTCAGAGGAAGTGCATTTGGTCTGTGTGTGGGGTTTGCAATCACTAATCACTATGACAAATTTTATCTTTAAAAACAGGACTTCAAAAATAATGTAGAAATCAGAAAAGTTTACTGTTTCTGATGTTCTAGGTAGACTAAGGAAAATGTCCTTAGGCTCTGTGTTAACTCTTTGAATGGTCTGTAGCTTGACATTACAAGTATATCAGTGTTCAAAATGTCTTGCAGCTACCTGGATTTGACATTTATTAATAATTTAAAATCCATATTCTAATCATGACTAAAACGTGACTAAATGTGACACACACACACATACATGGGTGAGGATCTTTTATCTTAACCCTGTATTTAACTCCTGGATATTTCATAAGCACTAGAATAGAACTTAGTGACTCAGGACATTGTTAAGGAGAATTAGTCTCACAGCAGGTAATTTTATGAAGAGTGAATTTCTGCCTTCTCATTGGAACGGAATGTAGAGGGCTACAGAGATATGGCTATGACCATCAAGTATGTTCATGAATGAAGAGAAAGCATTCTACCTGTTGTAGGACAAATAGCACCAAGCTAAGAGCAACTGAGTGTGTATGATCGCATGAACACACAACAAAAAGATGTACCAGAAAAGAAAATATCCTTGTGGTGATATTGCCAACCTGACAGGATCTAGAATGATCTGGGTCTCAGACTTCTGCATGTATTCTTGAGGGTTTTCTAGATTGGGTTATCTGAGCTGCTAAGAGCCACTCTAACTATAGGTGACACCAATCTATGGCTTGGAGTCCAGGACTAAACAACAAGAAGAAAGGCAGCTACACACCACTCCCAGATTGTGGAGGCAATTAGACAAGCTCCCTAACTCCCCTGCCTACAAATTTATCCTGTCCCGTGCATTTTACTCTGAACCAAGACAAACTCTTTGCTCCTTAGGTTACTTTCATCATGTATTTTGTCACAGCAATGAGAAAAAGTAAGGAATACATTTCTTTATCCTTTATCCCTTGCTACCTACTCAATATGAATAAAAATCAAGGAAAAAAAACCACAAAAGACCGATGTCAGAGAAAAACTTATATGTGATGCTTTCTCTTAGCATTTTCAGTTCTGAATATTTTTTCCTTAATTTAGAGATTAACAATCAAATCACTGATTGCATTATCACAGTGATTACATTATTACATGCTCACCTTCCTTTTGGGGCACAAAGTTGCTTTAGGAGCATATATGTCCCTATGTCTGGCTCATTGTTCTGTTCATCATACCAAACAGAATGCTTTGCATAGGGTAGATCCCCATTAATGCATGTTTTGTGAATGTTTGTGGCAATATTCTTTCCCTGATAATAAGAAAAAGCCCAGATTTTCTAAGTGTGTTAGGGGTGATCTGTATATTTACCAAATTGCCACAAGACATGTTGTTTCACCTTATTGTTCCTTCACAGTCAAACTTGCAAAGTGAGGATAAGAAATATCTGAGTGGGGATCCATCCCATATACAGACACCAAACCCAGACACTATTGTGGATGTCAAGAAGTGCTTTCTGACAGGAGCCTGATATAGCTGTCTCCTGAGAGGCTCTGCCAGAGCCTGACAAATACAGAAGCAGATGCTCACAGCGAACCATTGAACTGACCAATGGTTCCCAATGGGTCCCCAATGGAGGAGCTAGAGAAAGGGCTGTAGGAGCTGAAAGGATTTGCAACCCATAGGAAGTACAACAATATCAACCAACCAGGCCACCCAGAGCTCCCAAACCAACCAAAGAGTACACGTGGAGGGACCCATGGCTCCAGCCACATATGTGGCAGAGGATGGCCTTGTTGGACATCAATGGGAGGAGAGGCTCTTGGTCCTGTGAAGGCTCGATGCCCCCGTGTAGGGGACTGCCAGGACCAGGAAGGTGGAATGGGTAGATGGGTGATTGAACACCCCTATAGAAGAAGGGGGAAGATGGGATAGAGGGTTTTCAGAGGGGAAACTGGGAAAGGGGATAACATTTGAAATGTAAACAAATACAATTCAATAAAATAATATCTGGGTGGCACCAAGTCATTTATTTTCTGTCTAGAATCCCCAGGACTTCCTCTCTCTCTCTCTCTCTCTCTCTCTCTCTCTCTCTCTCTCTCTCTCTCTCTCTCTCTCTCTCTCCCTCTCTCCATATATATATGGTAGGCATTATATTGCCATTTTAATTCAGCAGGGACAGCAGGATAATTGCTACCAATAAGTGTACTACCACCTATGGGGTCTTGAGTATTAACATTATTAAGTTTAATGATTACAAATCTGAGACCATAATAGTTTATTCCTCAAAGGATAGATCCCAAAATATCTCCTGGACACTAGACCCTGTTTTCAGAAGCCTTATGCCATTCTACTTGAATATTTTAAAAATCACTTCAGTCATTTGTTCAGTAAGGTTGTCTAATTTAAGATGTGGGCTTCACTCTTCCGCTCGCTACAGCAGCTTGGATTCTAAAAGAAATTGTACCTATGTAGACAACGAGGATGATAATGCCACACGGCTCAGCACATGTCCCTAGACTGAGAGGTGTTTCATTCCTTCAACAGGAACACTTTCAAAATTACTCTGAAAATCACTACAAACAGATGCTGAAAACTAGCTCCAACCACAAAGTTGCGACGTGGAGTCTACAATTTGAGAGTGTTTTGATGGAAGAAGTGATGGGAAAACAGAAAAGTCCCTATATCCCTTTTGTACCTCGTGGTAATAAGAGTGCTGGGATTATATTCTCTACAAACCAAGCTGACTTTTACAGATGTGCTGGGAATATTAACTTAGTAGGTTCTCGTGCTTTTCTGGCAGAGGCGCTTAATGAGCCATCTTGCCATCCTCATTTCTGGTTTGACAGGGATCAGTAGCATTGGTGACGTGGGATATTAAAGGAAGCCAGGATAAGGGTGAAGATAACACCAAAAGAGCCTGCTTAAAGCCAGAACTCCCAGCTTCTAACTGTAATGCAGACACCATGAAGACTCTGGGCAATTCTTTGTCCTCAGCTCATATCAGAACTTATTTCTTTTTTAACTCCACAAAACCATCATTACACCATAGATAGAAGGCATAGGAAAGTGGAAGGCCCCGGAGCATCTGCATAATTCATTCACGACTGTTGTCCTAAGTTAGTTTTCAAGAGGCTGACTAAAATGAACAACTCCAGCCTATGCACCACATTCTTATATCACTCCACAGATAGTTTACACTAAAGACTTTCTGCAATTTTGTGGTACATCTTCATCTGTACTATGTAATTTAAAAACATTCAGAAATGTTTTCAGTGACAGAAGTCAAAACAGTTCATTATTTTACAAGTTACTGATCTCTTTTAAGAACTAAGAATGCAACCAGGCTAATGGGCAAGTGTATATTGGACTGCAAATTATTGTTTATTCATAAAGATGTGATTTGAGTTATCTTTAAATCAGTAAGAGAATTCTGAGACAAATATCTCTGTTGATTTTTATATATTTATAAAATTTGTACATGTTCCTACTGCTCAATTTATTTCTTTTATGGCATCAGACTCTTTTCCTAAGCTATGAGTTTATGATAAAATAGTGTGTATTAAATATAGTTAAGTAATTGGTAAAAATACATCTACAAAATGTTTACATCATGTACATAATACTCAGGTCTATAAAAGTCTTTAGAAATAGACAGCATTGCAACATTGTAGTGCAGTAAATAATGCATAAATATGTATAATTTAGTATGTTTGTAAAATCACTGTGATTATTATATAAGCATGCATGCTATAGTAAATGTGGAGGGAGTGAAATAGAAAAATAAACATAAATAGATGCTTCTATACTGAGCAAATTTTTTTTAATTGAGTGATTAGTTCCAAACATAGTACATCCATAAGTCATCTGAAACTTATATATCTATAATTTAATAGAAGTACAATGGACCTTAGTCACATTATTTTAGTTTCCGATAAGCACAAAGGACAAAATATTTGAATCCAAAGTAAATGCCAAGAATTAATTTCCAAGCCAGGGAAACTTCTTAGAACACATTTTTTTTCTAGGTATTTTTATTTAAAGGCTTTGTTTTATCTGTTTGAGTATGACAATATAGAAAATATCATCGAATCTCTGAGGTTCATGTAACATGGTAATTTTTTCCTTTTGGCAATTTGCCTCTATGTTTAATTTATCCTTTTGAGTATAGATATTTTAATAATGAGTCTCTTGTCATTTATGGGATGAGGCAGGTACACACAGAAGTACAGCTAGTATATTCATTTTCAATTTGGCTTTAAGGACATTGAACTTCAACTGAAGCAAGAATCAGATTGAGTTTATGGCTACACCTGCCAAGAATCTACTAGTCTATTAATGGTTTCAATATGTATTCTTAATCCATATTATACTAGATTTTCAGTATTCTGTCACTATATTGAGTCCTTAATTATTTATTTCTGATTTAATTATTTTGTGTATTTTGTTAGGAAATTTTAAATTTGAAGTCCCCAAACTGTTGTTTTGAAGCCATAATGTGAAATATATTTTAAAGGCATCTTGTATACAATTTTTTTTTTTTGTCTTTGGAAATTGGGATCACTTTGCTTTGTGATATTTAATCTGGCACAATGCAGGTAGGATGACAGAGACACACTACTGATTGAATGCATGCATACTTCCTAAGGGATTGGCTCTATTTCACATACCTTTATATCTTACTGATCATTCAGTGACAACAACTTATCGACCAACAACTACAGTAAATTTCCCAAGTCAATATCACATTTTGGTCAATGATTTCACTTTTCCTCCTTAAAATAGGTTCCTGCAATGAGCATAGCTGCTCTACTTTGAAATGGTAGCTGAGTGAGCAGGACGGAGCATAGCATAAATGAGGACACGGGGTGACACTCTAATGTGGGGCCATTAGGGCCAGTCTCTTCCTCTTCCTCTCTCTGTTTCTTTAGACAACATAAAGTGGAATATTGAAGTATTGCTGCAGAGCAGACACAAGGAAAGAAAATGTCTTTTCACATCACTGGCTTAACCTCCAACTTGAAGGGTCTTCTCTACATCCATCAGTGACACTGCAGAAATGTGAGCCTACTAGAAAACAGTGCATGGTGTAACAGGAAGCTGCTTGAAGCAATCAGTAAGAATGAAGAGAATGTCTGGAAACTGGAGCTACCAGGGCTTTAACTCCCATTGGGAACAATTCGATATATTTAGAAAACAAATATAAATTTGCAATTCCAAACTGACCAAAAAAAAAAGGAACAGATAATGCATTTCTAAGTTTTAGAAATCTAATGTTATTTTTAAAAATAGTACACATAGGACAATTTTTGGTAATACTTTTATGTTCCAAAATTAGTATTTTCCTAAGATATGAAACTCTATTAGGAAAGAGTTTGTGTATGTGTATGTGTGTGTTTGTGCAGAGCTGAGTATTTGGTTGTATTTGTGTTTGTCTATGAACATGTGTATGTGTGTTGATATATGCTTAACGTTGAAATTATGTTTTAATTAACTTAGATATAATCTACAAAAAACTAATTGAGACTTATAATAAAAGTTATGACCATCTACAAGTGTAAAAATGTCCTGAACGAATTACTAAGATGTGTCCACATCTATGCAAATACCTTTAAGGTCTACACTATACCTACAAGGGAAAGACTAATATAATAGTGATAACCATTTCCTCTTAACAGAAGAATTTCATTCAATACCAATAAAGCAGACGGAAGGCTTAATCTGTGTTTGTGTTAATACTTACATGGGCTAATATTTACATGGCTAATACTACATGCATTAATACTTACATGGGTTTATTAAAGGACATTAAGAAAAATGTAATATTTTAGAAAGATGAAATAAGTTTATTAAGTGATAAGTTATAATTTTATTACCAAATTTAATCTGATAGCATCAATAGCAAAGGTATTGTCTTAAAAAACTTTTTTATTACTAAATATTATTTCTAGACAGCTATATATATTCAAATTTGATGTCATTTCAGATTAAAAGAATAATTAAGAAGAAATAGTGGTGTGGGGTCAGAATGTGGTTCAGGAAGCTGGAGGGAAAGACTCCCATGAGAACCATGTTTCTCATGAAGGTGGGAAATAGATCCTGGTATAGAATATACATCAGTAAGATGACACTAACAGTTATCCAATGCAGACACTATTGTGGATGCCAAGAAGTTCTTGCTGACAGGAGCCAGAGAAAGCTGTCTCCCGGGAGGCTCAGCCAGAGCCTGACAAACACAGAGATGGATGCTTGCAGCCAACCATTGAACTGATCACAGGGAACCCAATGGAGGAGTTAGAGAAAGGACTGAAGGAGCTGAAGGGGTTTGAAAGCCCATAGGAAGAACAACAGTATCAACCAAACAGAGCTCCCAGGGTCTAAACCACCAATCAAGGTGAACACATGGAGGGACCTATGGCTCTAGCCATATATGTAGCAGAGGATGGCCTTTTCAGGGCATCAGTGGGAGAAGAGCCCTTGGTCCTGTGAAGGTTCAGTGCCTCAGTGTAGGAGAATGCCAGGGCAGGAAGCAGGAGAGGGTGGCTGAGTGGGGAATACCCTCGTAGAAGCAGGAGGAGCGGGGGTGGGATAAGGGGTTTCTGGGCGCGGGGGGGATTGGAAAAGTGGATAACATTTGAAATGTAAATAAATAAAATATCCAATAAAAGAGATGACAGTAAATAAAATACCCAATAAAAAAAAAAGATGACCCCAAATGAAATTGATGCTTAAAGTCTGAGTTCTGAATCATTGACCAATTAGATTAGAGGGCCTGGAATTACATAGCTTAGGTTTTACAGTTATAGAAGGTCTATTGTAGAATTTTTACATTTCAGCAAGTTAACTATCCAGTCCCTCCACTTGCTGAATATTTTAAAGATGTTCAGATTATTTCTATCCAAATTCACAATCTTTATTTTCAACAACAGCCATAAAGAAAGGTCATTGGTATCCTCATGCTATGGAGTAATTCTTTGAATTTGTTCACTGAAAAATTTCCAGAGTGTAGTGACTTGAAACAAAACAATTTTATAAAAATTCTACATGTATTCTATATGCCTTTCCATTTACTTAGAATTGCAGTTAAGAAAGGGAGCACTACACCACTGTGGGATCTACATGGTGTGGGCCCAATTTGGCTTGGATCTTAATCAGCATTAAGATTCAACAGGGTATTATATGAAAGTGTCATCAAGTACCCAAACTCCTGTGACCATCCATTTCCTCATTTATTGAATGTAGATATTAATATGTATTATATAATTGTTCTAAAGATTAAATACAGTGATGCATGCAATGGACCTGATTCATAGCAGCAACTCAATAAATGTAATTATTGCTGTGTGATTCAAGTACAAGCACAAAGGTGAATTTTAAAGGCACCTTGCTAATCGATAAATGGTTTTTACAAACATGAGTGTTAGAAGCTTGAAAAATTGCTGAAATAAGAGAACTGACAGAGAGGTATTTAACATCTCAAAGAAAAAACAGAGTTCAATGGCCAGGGTAATGAGAAAAACCCATAAAATATGTTTGCACTATTTTTGCATGATGCTAAAACAGTAAAAAGCTTATTCAATGAAACACTGCCGATGACACTTTTATACACCCAAAATTATTAATGCAATTAATTCAATTTATCATTCCTCACTTGCTGAAACCCGGAACTGGTTCTCAGACATATATTTTCTAAACTTTTAGAGGGTCACAGCAAGATATGGGCTTGTGTCAGACCATTCCCCACAACATGGTTCAACATTCTGTATAATTGTGGACTTGCTAATTATCTGGATTCATTATTAACTGTTTTATAACCCTCTCTGTAGATTTTGACATATGCACATAGGAATGTGACTAGATACTGGGAGATAAGAAGCCAACAACAATTACGGATGCTCTTTCATTAGGACATTATATAACCAGTTGTTTTGTTCTCAAAGCTCCCTGTATAGTGTTCAGAGACTGGACTGTATATGCTTATTAGCCTTTAGACAATGTGTCGTGCCTTCTTCAAGTCACAGAACTATGAGATTGTAGTTCAAAGGCCTATGATGACACCTATTTTACACTCCTCATTCACAAACACACTTCTATTTAGGTCCAACATATAAGACTTGGAAAGTCACAGTAGAAATTCAAAATAAAAAATTCCCTCAGATATCGCAGAAAGCTACAGTCAAATATGTTATGCATAATAATCTTATCAATGTATCTGTAGATATTTTGTGCAAAAGTAAAAATCTATTGTCAGGAGAGCACAGTACTGTCCCTTTGAGAACCTCTTTTGACCGTTCAGAACTCTATGCAACAATTAGGTTGCACGTAGAGTTCAGGCTCTAGACGTACTTCTCTGACTGCTATTTGTCAGTCACACGGCTCAGACCTAATCAGTGCTCCACATGACCTTCTTAGATCAGATCCTTGTTAGAAAGACTGCGTAGGGCCACTACACAAACTGCTAAATAGTCTTATTAGGATACCTATTCCTGTTGTTATTCGGAAGAATTGTGGTAGTTACTAGTTTAAAACTGTCTCTACTATGCCGGAGAAAGTTTTACTAATAATCACATCGCATTTTTGAAGACTACGTCTATTCAGTTATCACCTACACTATTGGCCAAACATTATTGTTGATTATTCAGTATTGTGTTGTAAGTGGCGTTCAGCATCTATGCATAGCAATGTGTTTCTCTGGGAGTTTAATGAAACTTTAACACTTGGCTCCGAACGAATCATTTGCCTAGGACAATCCAATTCAACTTCTCACACTTCCTAACTCTGGGCTTGATAGCTAACTAAGTTCCTAAGGTTTCCTTCGCCCTTTAATTTTCTTATGGTTTCTAAAAAATTTCACTTGAAAATAAAGGACATGTCAAAATGCCTACGACAATAATTAAGGGAATAAAAATACTATATGAATAAGTTCGCTACAAAATCAGCCATCAAACAAACTCACACTAAGATTGTCGGCGGGGTTACTGAAGGGTAAGGTGCCTGGCTGAACTTGGTTGTGGATCTCAGCTACAGGCTTGAGGCTCTCAACTATAGGCTTTGAGTGTAAAGAAAGCAGAATGCTCTTCAGCTTTATGCATGACTAGAAGCCCTAAAATACTGCCCTTACATCCATAAGTGGGGTTAATATCATCAGTTTAAAAAAAAATGCAGAAAGGAACTTATTTATTGTTAATTCAACTGAATTATAGCAAATTGTAACTATAGATTTTTTTCTACCAGTTATGCTTTCTTTGCCCTTCCTCTAAAACTGGCCATCCTACAAATGAAGACGTATTTAAACTCAATCTTTTGCAAATAAATAGCCATGGGACAATAGATATTTTTAAACTTTAAAGAAGTAAATATTACAATGGTATCATCTTAAATAATGCTATAGAAATCTTCATAATATAAGTATTATAAACCTGAGATTAAATGTATTACTTAAAGTTATTTTAATATTTTCTTTAAATAGCATTTAATATGTATATACTGAAATATCCACTAATATTCACAGCAGGGAAGTTTCATTAAAACATACAATTAAAAATTCTCTCTACTTGCATATTATTAAACTTAAATAGTTTTCTCGTTTTGAATACGTTAATATTTAGCAGCCAATAGTCAGTGAAAATTTGTGTTCTACAAGCAAATTTTAGCAGTGCCTGTATTATAATTTATAAAATTGTCCTTGGAGTTTCTTCAGGGTTTCTATTCATTAAGGTAATATTATTTTTTTAATAAATAAAACCCTTATTCTTACTAGGTTCTAAAAAATTGAAATTAAGCAATAAAGTTACTACTAAGATTAAATGACTACACTTTGATATTTCATGCAAGCTTAATCATTGAGTTTGCTCAATTTTATGTTGTAGTTGCCATAGTTCGTCTCATTCTTTAACTGCTATTATATTATTATGGCATGACTCTGCTGCAAGTACCTTTGAATGGCTTTCAGGAAGAGCCATGGAGAACACAGACTGGCTAATGAAGTCAATGATCTTCAGGGCTCTACCTCTATCTACTTCTTCAAAATTAGATTTCCATATGTACATTGTTGCATATCACTTTTAGACAAGTGCCAAGAATTTGAACTCAGATCCTCATACTTGTAAGACCTAGTTATTTCATCAGCCTTATTTAAAAAATAATAAAAAATATTTCTCAATGCTGTAAAGTCGATCCTTCAGTGTTAGTACCCATGTCAGTAAATTATTCCTATAACAGTTTCTAGTCACAGGTTACTATTTTCATTCTCACTATATAAGCATTTTTGTATCTGCACTGATAATCTATTTAATCGAGTAAAAATGCATATTATTAAACTCCATTACATTTTAAAAAACCAATTACTATTCTAAGTTATTTTATCTCCTTTATTCCTAAATGTCTTCACATTTAGAATTTTCCTTATTTAAAGTTCACTTGAGTAAATGTGTATGTTTCATTCTTCTTTTTATCTGTACTGATTCCTTCCTGGATTTAATAGTCAAACTGTCTGAGGTGCACAATCCCTGGCGGGATGGTACGACGACGACATTTTGACAATATGTCCCTGTGAAATAACTGAAAGTAGCAGTCCTACAAAAATTTCACACCAAGCAAATAGATAACTTGGTTCAGTTACAAAGTTTCCTAGGATTCTGTTTACGGTAAAACCCTGTTGCATGTAAGAATATGTGCATGGGCCCAGGGCTTTGCAATGTAAATTCGAGTTTCAGGCTGGGAAATTCTTTACTTCTCCACTCAACGTCATGTTAAATCTATTCCATTTGAACTCCAATAATTACAAAGTGTGGTAGTGGCTTGAACTGAACCAGAGATTTAGTTACCCTTAGAAATACTCTAAAGAGTATGGAAAAGGACTTTTCATGCTCCATGGTTAATGTATGTAACCATCCAGACTTTAAGAATCTCAATTGAACTACCAAGGCTAATGATTCTGCACTTATTTTATAAATATTAGGTATCTATCTGATAATCTTATACACATATAATCCTCAAATTGAAATATATTAAAGATATAAGAAATTGAAATGCAAATATATTTATAGGAACTTGGAACACTGCGTACCATGGGCCTGGAGACGTGGGTCCAGCCATTCATTGTCTTTCACCTGTGACACACAAGGCTCCGCAGGACAATAACTTTGTCTTCCGCTTACAAAAGCCTGAGAGCGGAAGGCATCTCACGTAGGAGTAACGGGAGCAAGGGCGTAAGGCATATGTGCTTTCAACTGGATGGGATCTAGCATCTTAAAACGAAGCAAGCCTCCAGGGCAGCCTCAAGATTCTATCTAGATCAGGTTAGACTCTAGGTATGCCTGTGGGACATTAGACCGAGTTCAGCAGCTGCATTTTAACTGGCAGCTGCACTGCCCAAGGGACGAAATAGCAGAATAAATGGTAAATGTTCACTCTCCGGGCTACCAAACTACAAATGCAATGTGACCAGCTGCCGCGTGCGTCTTCCACGGTGGTAGATTGCTTCTCGAACTGTGAGTTAGATTAAACGCCACCTACCTAAAGAAGGTTTTGGGATGTTTTTGTCAGAACAATGAGCCAAGTCACTCATACTGTACATGAGTGTCCCTGGAACTGGGCCAGCACTTAAGTAGCATTTTGAAGAGTATATCTAATTAACCAACAGTTTGCTTTCCTATGACATGGTATATATTTTTATTTCTCCTTTTATTTTTTAAGACATTTTAATATCTATATTCCCATGTAGTGCACTAGACCAGTGATTCTCAACCCTTGGGTCAAAATCTCTAATGATACATTTTTATTTTTGTTGATACATTACAACTGTAATTTTGCTACTGAGTGGTTCCTCGGTTGCTAAGACCATAGGAAATACGCTTTCTGTTAGTTGCTACTCACAGGTTGAGAACAGCAGCACTAGACCATGAATTTCTTCTGCAAAGAGATTTTAAATCTTCAATACCCAGCAATTTCTAGAGCAGAAGATGGGTCCGGGGACCTGCACTGTCATTTAGAGTTCTCAAAGGACAGAATCTTTTCACCGACACAGCCGACATTTCTTATGCAGTCAAAAATCACGCACGAACATTTTTATGTGTAGCCATGAAAGGCATTTTAAGGACACTCAGCTCTGAAAAGAGCAAAGCTTTCACGAAATGCGATGTTGGGCTTATAATACCTCTGAGCCTGTAACATATTTAAGCATTTGTTGTAAACCTAGCACACTTCCGCACTCTTCAGAGATCTTAGAGTGCCGGGACCAGGAATGATAAGGTTCTATAAGATTTTTTTTTTTTCTTCATTACCACTTTTCTTACCTTTCTCAGTCAGGACAAAATGTATGTGAAATCAATCATTTTAATTTCTATCATCTTTCTCCTATATCCTGGAGTCTTCATCTCGTCCTGACTTATGTAAGCTCAAGTTTTAAAAACTTTCAGTTTCTATTAATTTGCTACATGTTTCCCCGAGAAGGCATTGCTGAGACCAAGGCTTGGAATCCCGTGACACGGACATTTTCTTGGTGAGAAAATCAGAGTGAATGCAGCCTTCTTTTACTTCTCAGGAACAGCCGCTGCTGAACTAATGGGAGACAGTCATTTATTTCTCATGGGAAAATTACAATTCGTATTAATTGGCTTTACTCAGGAATATGATATTACAATTAAGATCACTGGACCTCAGCCTTAAACTCCAAGTTTCATCAAGCATAGAGCAATAGTATATTCTGTTCCTCTTAATAAACAATTCTGTGACATGGGCACCATTTCAAGTTCATGGTCATCGAGCCTAGATAGATCATGACATATATACTTTAGATCTTAAAAAGCCATGTTCAACGACTGCGATGTCTTTCTTTTGGAGTCACCCATTTGGAAGCCACGTGGGCTGCATCTTATCCCTTGGATTTTCTAAAGGCAAGGGTTTTCTGTCAAGGGTATGCCTTTAAAAAACAATGACTAGGACAAACTACAGCAGCAATGCAGCTAAGATCTTTCCGGCTGAC
The DNA here is from genome assembly GCF_008632895.1 of Mastomys coucha. Lineage (NCBI taxonomy): Eukaryota > Metazoa > Chordata > Mammalia > Rodentia > Muridae > Mastomys > Mastomys coucha. The sequence continues at coordinate 17,454,461 of NW_022196899.1, forward strand.
TCTGAAGGTCTCTGGCTCCTGGTGTGCTTTCCCTTGTCAAACGACATCACGGTGTCCTAGGCATGCAATGGCATTTCAGATGCACTCAGAAAACGCAGGAAGGCAACAAAGCCTCCGTTCTACACTTCAATCGATTTTCAGTGAGCTATGTAACAAGTGTAGGCACGACACTGAGGGTCTTTTGCTTTAAAGTGCCCTGTTTAATATTTCCAGTTTTAAAATATATATTTGTTGGACACACATATAAGTTCACACATAAACACAAGCATAAACACACTCGAACCATATCTCCTACAGGGTATGGAAAAATTTTAAAACAATGCTGCCATATAATTCTTTTTTTATTAGATATTTTCTTTATTTACATTTCAAATGTTACCCTCTTTCCTAGTTTCCCCTCTAAAAAAAACTCTATTCCCTCCCCCCTCCCCCTGCTCACCAACCCACCCTCTCCCACTTCCTGGCCCTGGCATTCCCCTACACTGGGGCATAGAGCTTTCCCAGGACAAAGGGCCTCTCCTCCCATTGATGACCAACTAGGCCATCCTCTGCTACATATGCAGCTGGATCCATGAGTCCCACCATGTGTACTCTTTGGTTGGTGGTTTAGTCCCTGGGAGCTCTGGGGGATGTGGTTAGTTTATATTGTTGTTCCTCCTATGGGGTTGCAAACCCCTTCAGCTCCTTGGGTCCTTTCTCTAGCTCCTTCAATGGGGACCCTGTGCTCAGTTCAATGGATGGCTGTGAGCCTCCACTTCTGTATTAAAATTCTTTAGTGGTCCAGTTACAAGGCTTTCTCTATCCCTGAAAATCTTAAAAGTTCATAAAATCCCTGACTGACTCATTCTTCCAGTCAAGTCTAATTTAACTGTGAATATGTAAAGACAGCTGAAGACCGCCTACTCAGGTAATACGGAGACCTAAAGCAATTATTAAAGTGATTCAAGCAGAAAAATGTCCTACTGAGGATGAGATAATGTTTGCTTGAACTATTCAGATTGGCCATCTATAATAATTAAATGTAGTAACTTCTTCCTTACTCTGCATTCCCTGGGAAGAAATAGACTGGTTTTATTAAAAATACAACCACAATTCATCTCAAATATTTGCCAGTTTACAAAATGCTCTGATCCCATTAAAATAAATTCACACATTTAAGAAACTTCATATTCTGCAGAATTAGACAGTAGTCCCTGAGGGAAGTAGAAAAGATAGAAAAGTGATCAATAAGCTAGAGAAGATATTTATTTTTCTCTAAGTTATTCTCATGTATGATTTTCATCATATATAGGTATATTTGTATTCAAATCAGTAAAGAATACATTTGCTCTTTATTTTAAAGGATTGATCACATTTTTGTAGTTATTTAATATTGTTTCAGTGGTTGTTAAATAATATGTAGTATGTATGTGTATAATATGTATAAATAATACATATACATGATTGCTGTATAGAAGGTTGCTTGAATATGCTCATTTTAATATTTTAATGTTTCATTTATCACTAACCATGTAGTTTCTATATTACTCAGAGATCATTCATTTGTTCCTTCCTTGAATTCCTATCACTAATCTGGAAGCCTTGTGCCACAGACTTCCTATGTTCCAGTTTTTCTCAGCCTCATCTTTACCATAAAACTTGAACATCACCGTCGTTCTGTTTAGTGACCAACTTTAGTCATGATGTAGATTATGAGGTTTAATAAAGATTTACTTTTAATCTTTAATTATATACTTGTGTCTGTATATGCATTTGTGTATATGAATTCAAGTACTTAAGTTGGTAGGAGGAATCAAGTGCCCTAGAATTGGAGTTGTATGTGGGTGCTAGGAACCAGACTCAGGTGGCTTATAAAAGTAGTGTGTATTCTTAACAGCTAGTCCTGGTTTTGATGTGTCTTGATTAGGAGGAAGTAAAGAAGCATCCTTTATGGAAGCAAGTTTGGAAATTCTGCTCATGTGATCATGTGAGTTTTATTTTTTTCTTTTTTACTATCAAGAACAGGGTCATTAATTTAGATTTAGGCCATCTGCTGGGAATATAGAGAAACAAAACAATTTCAGGTGGAGGGCCTAACTATCTGTAGTCAGTTGTGAATTTCCATACACCCAGGTACCCTGTAAATGACATGGAAATAATAGTAAAAGAGATTAATAGTGGAACTAATGTGACTCGATCTCAGAGGTGGCCCATTGCTCTACATGGAGTAGATACTATTAAAGGAGTACAGGTTGTTCTTGGATGAACTTTTCGGCCTATACTGTTGCCAAATGTTGCCAATGTTGATCTGATGAACAAGGAAATGCTAAATATCATGAAGTTCATCCTTTAGAATCACATGCATTCAATGGTGCTGCCTCTGTGTCACAAAACATACAGTTGGAGAAAGATGTGTACGTATGTATTACAACACTCAAAAGGCTGATCGATATTTAAGACTGATAATACAAGCTATGTCATTCCTGATGAAATATAAAATAGTGTCCAAACAATTTTAACCCATATGAAATTATATACCATTTAGGTAAGGCTTGATATACAAACCCTCAGGTATAGCAAAAGAACTTACTTAAAGAAGTAAAAAACATTACTAATGACCTCCTATCAGACTGTATTAAATTCTATGGTGGTACACTGGAATGATTGAAAACCTTCTTCATTGTGTGAAGGGAGAGATTAATATAGGAAAAATAAATAGTTTTATTTTCAAAAGAAAAACTTGTATTTGAGAAGGAATAAAGATTTATTTTCTTTGTTGAAGTCAAAATAAATAATGTAGCCATCAGAAACATTAGAGGAAACACACAGACCAGTATGGGTACTCATGATGATAAAAGCCAATAGCCATATGTCCAATCTTTAAATTAATTCAAACCTGGAAAATTTTCTTTTGTAGCAGATATAGATTCCAGAGAGCTAGAAGGTGAAGATGGAAAATATGTCATGAATGACTACTTAACTCATCAGTGAAGCATTCCCTCTCTCATTCAAAGAACTGTCCTCAGGTTTAAGTTAGGAATAACATTTTCTCCAGGGACATGTAGCAGTAACACTTCACTTTGTCTGTTACCTTATCTATTTCACCAAGTAACAAAGCTCATATTGCCTCAGTTGTCAAATAGGGAATCTCAGGATGTCTGAAGAGGGGCATAAAACATTATTATTTTTAACATTTACACACAATAGTTATATTCATATCTAAGAGAAAGTTATAAAAAGCTTTTTTTTATTTTATTAAGAAAATTCTAGGGGGTAAAAAACTCAAAATTGAATGACATAACCCTGGATATTTCTTTAATGGGTACTTTGATAATTAACACATAATTGTTAATACACAAATTCAACAAATATAAGAATGGCAATAGCAGATTTAAATAAAAGAATGCTCCAAATATCATGCAGTGTGAACAAAGAACATATGCAAGCCTTTCTAACTATGAATTAACCAGTGACCTTCATTCAGAACTTGCAGGATATTATTAGCGAAGGTTTAGAGGTGCATAGAGAGATTTAATCATGACATCTCCAACGTAATCTGTTATCACAGATGATAACCATTTAGAAGGTTTGGCAAAAGCAGACAAAGAGACACAGCACAGTAACTGTAATCTGGAGAGAGAACCTCTTATAATCACCACTAGTCTATAAAAAAGACAGCAGCCAATGAGCTGAGGCGGGAAATAGGAGGTGGGACATTGGCATGAAGAGAGAGGGTTCTGGGAGATAGCATGAGAATAAAAGGAGATGCAGGGAGAAATCAGACAGACCCAGGAGACAGACATAAACCAGCAGGTGGGGAACTCAGGAAGATGCTGAGAGAGATGCTGAGGAAGATCCTAAGAAGGAAGTCGACCAGGACTGAAGGAGAGGTAATTAACCAAACAGTAGACGTAGAACAGTTTAAAATGGGTTTAATAAGTTACGAGCTAGTCAGGGAATGAGCCAAAGCTTATGGCCTAGGCATTTAATAATAAATAATTAGTCTCAGAGTTGTCATTTTGGGAGCCCGGACCGGGAAAGGAAAACTTGGATTTAAATTATTTTTACAATTAGCAAATAGGCAATCCCCGTGGCCTGCTCCCTAGGACTTAGCATCTGCTTATGTCATTACTTGCCATTGCCACATGACCCAGATGTATTCTTCACATAAAACAAAATAGTATACACATGGTATTTTTAAGCATAATGATTGATGTACATTTACTTGTTTATTTGTCTTCTGTATCTGTGTAGATGCACGCACGCTACAGCGCACATACAAAGGAAAGAGAGATCCTCTCAGGAGCTGCTCTGCTCCCCTAACACAGGATTCAGATGATTTAACGGAGCTCATACAGTTTGGAAGCAAAATCCTGTGCCCACAGACCTGACTCTGTAGTAGAGACCGGACAACAGTAATTTAATAGTACAATAGTTTTGGATTTCTGATTAAATGCTACTTGAAAGGTACATTGAGTGAAACTTATGAATTATTTTATGAATCTCATAGGTCGTAAATCATAAATGTCCTGACTTCTGAATCAGGAAGAGTGAGTTGACTGTGAAAAACCACATGCAGTGTGGGTGAGACTTCATGGGTGTCCCTCGGAGCTTCTATGAGTGACACAATCTCACAGAAGCTGTCAAGGACACCAGCAGTAGATGAGCTAACAGAGAATGGGGAAAGCTCAGAAAATCTCAAGCCTAGAGCCAGAATTAGAGGTAACTAAGTCTTCCCCAGGGAAGAGCTCAACAATTGATTATAGAATACCGAGTGGTCAGCTCTGAAAACAGCACACGAGCAACCTTGCTTGGACTGAGTAGGATGCATTTATGTATTTAGAAATATATACACTCGTAAACACTCACACACACACAGAATACACACACCTGCAAACAGACACATACATGCATGCATGCATTCATGCACATATACACATGGTTGCACATGAATTCACACACATACAGCTACAAGAAAAGAGGCCACAAGGTAATGAGAGAGCAAGGTGAATATATCAGAGAAATTGAAAGAAGGAAAGGAAAGGAAGGGAGACTTGATGTGATTATATTATAATCTCAAAAAAGTATAAAGTAAATAAAAATTAAAATCCAGTCAACTAAATCATTCAAAGTAAAACCATCAAAACTAAAAAGTAATGCTAACAGCAATGGTAAGCACTGAATCTATTTCAGTGGCAAACAGACTATATCAACCAATTGGAAAGCACTGATATATATATACATATACATATATGTGTGTGTGTATATCATATATATGTATATATATATGAGTTTTATTAATTATAATAGTATATATTATATAAATATTATATGTGCAAGTATATATAAATTATATAAATACAAATATAAAATAAGTAAGTGGGCAGTCAGAGGTTGAGCATCTGAAGAGGATATAGTAAGGTTTGTTTTTGCCTTTCGTTTTGTTTTTGAGGCAAGTGGCCTCCAGCCTGGAATGTCTTTATAGATGTTCATGAGGATAGCCTGGTCTACCTCCTGAACATTAGGATTAGCAAAACCCACAACTGTCTGTGTGATACTATCAGATCCAGGGATTCATGCTAACCAAGCACTTTATCAACTTAATATATTACTAGTACCACAACTTTTTTAAAAAAATTAATTAATTTGTTCTCTCATATATTACATTCTGATAGTACTTTCCACTTCTTTCTCTTCTCCCAGTCCCCAACTTGCCACCTAACCCCTTCCCTGTCCACTCCTCCTCAATTTCCCTTTAGAAAAGAGCAGCCCTTCCGAGGATACCAACTCAATGTGGCATTTCAAGTTGCAGTAATACTATGTACCTCTCTTCAAATTACTGGCCCTGGCAACCCAGTAGGAAGACAAGGGTCCTTTAGTCAGGGAAAAGTTTCAGGACCCCACTCCTGCTTCTTATTACATGTCCCACAAAAACACTAAGATATATAACTATAACATATGTACAGAGGGCCTACATTACACCCACATGGGTTTCCTGAATGTTGATTTAGTCTTCGTGAGTTCCTATGAGTCTAAGTTTGTTGGTTCTATGGATTTTCTTCTGGTATCCTTAACCCCTTTGACTCCTACAATCATCCCTCCTCTCTTCTGCAGGATTTCCTGAGCTCTGCCTAATATTTGGCTATGGGTCTCTGATCTATTTACATCAGTTGCTGAATAGAGCCTCTCTGATGCTCCTACATAAAAATCAGATACACTGAACCTTGCAGAAGAGAAAGTGGGGAATGTTCTTAAACACATTGGCACAGGGGACAATTTTCTGAACTGTACATCAATAGCACGGGCACTAAAATCAACAATTAATCAATGGGACCTCATGAAACCGAAAAGTAAGGCAAAAGACACCATCAATAGGACAAAACGGAAGCCTACAGAATGGGATTTTTTTTTTTAACCAATTCTACATCTGACATAGGGGAATTTTCTAAAATATATTTAAAAATCTCAAAAATCTACATATCAACAAACCAAATGATCCAATTTTAAGATGGGGTACAGATCTAAACAAAGAATTTTCAACAGAGAAATCACCAACGGCTGAGAAACACTTGAAGGAATGTTGAACATCCTTAGCTATTATGGAAATGAAATCAAAATGACTCTGAGATTCCATCTTATACATGTCAGAACAGCTAAGATCAATGACATGAGTGATAGCTCATGATGGTAAGGAAGCGGAACACAGGAATCATCCTTCCATTGCTGGTGGGAGTACAAATCTCCACAGCCACTTTGGAAGTCAGTATGGTGGTTGCTAGAAAATTCAGAATGAATATACTTCAGGGCCAAGGTATATGTGTATATATACTCAAAAGATGTTCCTTCCTACCACGAAGACCCTTGCTCAACTATGAACACAACTGCTATGTTTAACACCTTACATAACAAGAACATAATGTAAAATTTAAACAGGTATCAAACATCACAATGCAGGCAAGCCCTCAAAACTCTTCAGAATTTTCACAGTAACATTAATTTCCTGGGAAATGGACACTTCCTATCACAATGTGAAGGTCAGTGTATGAAATGTCACATATGAATACCTTCACAAAACTTAAGTTTCAACCCATGTGCTGATGGAAATCATGACAAAAGTCTGAAAGACAACACAAGGAAGACAGGTTCCTTGAGGGGAGCCATTATTGATGAAAGGATCTGCATGTGATATCTGCTAATGCCTCTCCCACTGGTAACCTTAAATTGAAATGTTTGCATTTTGGTTGAAAGAGAAGTTAATTAAGATTATATCAGTAATTTTGTTTCACTTATCCAACAGTAAACGTCACTAATATTTCTATCTAGTTGAAATTTAAACTCTAATGTTAATCCACCAAATCTATGGCTCCATTCAGACATGGTTCTATCCATACAAAGCCCATGATATACTATTAAAGACTAGATTCTTAAGATTAATAATAGAGAAGGAATTTGGTTTTGACACAAATGACACTTAACCATCTGCTTCATGTTAGACAATCTAGCATCCTCTTACTTGAAAGAAAATTCTGTTCAGTTCAACATGAGATACTTCTCGGATGTGAGCACAATGAGGCCTTAATGTTAGAAGGAGAAGCTACACACAGAGCTGCCTGCTTCACGGACTCCCTGGGTAAGACAACGTGCAATGTTGATAGAAAAGACTTAGTTGAACAGAGAGGAGGGAGAGAAGAGGTGTTACAGAGAGAAGCCAACAGGATCAGACACAAGCTATATCTGAATGAGTACATCTAATCTTCTAAAACTCATGAACCGGGCTCAGAAATGACTGCAACTCATCTATCAGCATAATGAAGGTAGATCTTCTGACTAAAGCTAAAATTCTAAGAAAATCTGGAACAACATAGTTTACTTATCTGAAAATGGTTGTTTCCAAGCCATCTTGCTAATTTTGCATGACTATCATTACTTTTTATAAAATGTGTTATCACACTTTTGCAAGTATATCCTACTTTACAAATATTTTTATTCCCCCTCTCCCATCCAAATATTTTTATTAATAATTCCTTCCTGTTCTTCTAAAGGATACAAATAACAGATTTACAGAGTGATATTTGGGGATCCATGTCATTTTGGTTGGGATTTCATTCCCTATTCTGTATTTTTTGCTGTTGTTGTTGTTGCTGTTGTTTTCTTCAAACTTCTTTATAAATCCTAACTGACTATTTTTTTCTATTACTAGCTGGGTCTTTTGAAGTTCAAGTTTTGTAATGAGCTCTGTGGGAGGTTAAACAATTTACTTTTATCTATCTTCTTCTAAAGCTGAAAGACAAGCCAAAGCCAGGTGCCTTTCCCTCTTTGTGTAGCTGCCAAGTATAAGCAGACTCTATGGGTGGAATTTTCATTCACCAGCTCTCTCAGTTTCATTTGTTCTTTCAGTAGAACCCACAGGATTAGAGAGGAAGGAAGCTTGCATTTAGTAGCTGACCACCTCTGCAGAAGATCAGCAAACTAAGACTAAGCCAGCATGACTATTTATGTGCACTGTTCATTTGTGAACCTGATGGTCCCGATTGGGTTACGATGAAAGTGTGCTCCTGGCAGTTTCCACTGAGCACCAATAAAAACAGCACAATTTCTAGAAATGATTAACTCTTGACTCCTGTTCAAGTTTTAGTTCACTACCATTCCCTTCTCTCAGCACGTTGTTCTACAGGCTTCAGTAATTAAGGTTGTGTTAAATGCTGAACTAACAGTGTTCCAAAAGTGGAAAATGATGTCTTTTTGTAACAATTCAATACAATAAATCAAGGATTAAAAGTTTACTGTGATGAAATACTATGTTATGAAAACATAGTTTCATAACAACTTCATAAGGAGACATACTGTATACTGACAAAATTAAGAAACAGATTTATATAATGCAAACTAAATAATTCTACCATTAATTTTTAAATGATTAACTACCATTAATTTTTAAATGATTAACTCCAGGAAAATATTTAAAATAATTAAGAGTAATTATGCTAGCGATGGCTCAAGTGATGTATGCCTATAATTCTAGCAGAGAGAAAGCAGAGACAGGACAATCCTTGATACTTTCTGACCACCCACACAAGACCTGAATCAGTAAGCTACAATTTCAATAAAGGGCTCTCTCTCAAAAAGTAAGATGATGAAGTCACTGAATTAAGCTCTGACTTCCACATGTATATACATGACTATAAATGTTCATGCTTACATATGTAATCTAGCATACAAGTAAATATATAACCACACATAAGAATAAAAATTATTATAGTAAATTCCAGAGTCTGGGGAGATACTTTAGCAAAATAATTGACTTTCCAAGCTGGAGTCTGAGCTTCATTCCCAGAAGGGCCACCACCCCAAAATAATCAATCAAACAAACAAATAAACAAACATAACAAAAAAACAAAACAAAAACCATATGTGTATGAGCACATTTGTAATCTTGGTGATGAAGAGGCATAAGGTACACAGTACCTGATGATGATGAATAACATCCATAGTACCTCAGGTTGATTTATATGTACATACCCATGAACTGTACACATATAGATATTCACATATATAAATATGTACATATTCAAACATGCACAAATTATCTCCATTGCAAATGAGGACACAAGTTTAAATTTTGGTAATAATGTTGTTTGTAAATATGTTTAATGTATAGTAATAAAATATGTAATTAGACTTGTCACAAAAATTTATCCTTTCATTTTAATTATGAAAGAACTTATACATTCCTAGAAATTTGATAATCTTTTAAGTTTTGTCTCTGAAATACACTGTAAAGCTGAGGAAGTGATGTCTGGGTTCAGACCTGTTTGGGGTTCCTGGTCATTAACTTTTTGGGGCAAACCTGAAACAGTCAAACAGTTGAGAATGCACTAAGAACTCATAAGTCACATGCCTTCTATTATTTTTGCACACAGCAGTAGATATTACAAGTTCACATTATCTAATCAATAAACACCAAATTGAGGAAAAATTAAATATAGTCAAAGAAAACCCATTGCTAGGACTACCATATTTTTTCAGAAATGCAGAAGGTTTATTTATATATCCAACTTTAAGATATATCCATAAAAAATTGTACTGAAGATATTTTAATTTCCCCAAATATAGAAATCTTCAAGCATCACTAAATAAATAAATAAATAAAAGAAAATAGAAAGAAATGCTTTGCATCTTTTCAACTATATGGTACAAATTGCTAAGAAAATAAAAATAGTTTCATGTATGTAAGTCCTGAAGAATATTAAAATCATTCTATAATTGAGTTAAGTTTATTTAATGACCTAAAAGTTATCCTTTTTAAAGCTTATTTTCTGAAAACAAGGTAACTCTTAATGTTATATGTAATATTTTCCAGATATGTCATACTTTGATTACATTATATAAAATTAAATAAATAAAACAACATAGTACTATTTCCAATATGCCAGGCCATTACTATAACAATTTCCAATTGACAACGGTAGAGAAAAATAACCCATCCCCCTGTAATGTCATCTAGACAAAGCCTGTGTATCTTACGAGACTGAAAATTTGTTAATGGGGAAAAATGTAGGCTTGGAAATATACTTAAATATTTTAGTTATTACCTGAATACAAAAACAATTTCAAGATCAATTTACTTATGTGCAATTTTTCTGAAACTTTGTTTTTACCATCTGCATAGAGTCAGCAGAAACAGTTCCAAAATGGAATGGATAATAATGTGATTTGCCTCAAAAACATATAAATACAAAAAAAAAAAAACCTGTCAAATGAATAATGCAATGTCCAGTAGACTGTAGTTACTATGTGTCATATTATTGACTAAAAAAATTACAAACACTGTTCAGGGTGTTTCAAACAATAACTGCATTGAATCACTGCAGTGAATCATGGCTTTGATGTGATCACTTTAGAAAGTATTCACTTACATCATACTACCACCCTGAAGGACATTTTAGATTCTTTCTGCTGAGCTGAATTTAGCATCCTCCAAACATAAATTAGAAAGACTGATTCATTACTGTTGGTGCCCCATAGTCTTTTCCAGTTTGGGTAATACTGGTGATTATCAGCTTTTTTATTGTCTTAAAAATGATGACAAAACTAAACTGACTGACTACATCCTAAATTAGGTGGGGCTTTAAATATTTTATGGCTACAATATTATTTGATTCATAATTTGAATAAAAGTGCATGAACATCAAGGGGTTAGTCTAAAGAATGAGGTGAATCTTTAGAGGGTCTTTTGCAAGAAGAGATAACAAATGTGTCCATCACATCATACTGATGGGTTTGGTCAAGTGAGGAACAGACCTTAGGAGATTGTGTGCTACAGCATTATAATTACAAAACCTATCATATTGTCATATAATTTCACAGTCAGTAATCATTAGGACATATGTTTACAGAAATTTTAGGCCTAATAATAATTAAAAATACAAATAATGCATAGCTTATATACACTCCACACTTTTCTTTCTGTGCTCATGACTGAAAAGCCACATATAACAATGGATTTGCTTTGGTTTAGTAATGACTAACGGGCAGTGGAATATCAAATGTTTAAATCACAAACTATGAGTTCCAAGCTTCTGTTCCCTATCTATTAAATAACAAAGATACAAACCAAAAAACCAAAAGGATTATAAAACATTTTGATTATTATAAACATTGTCATCTGAATGAGATCTAGAAACTGGAGGGAGAGGAATACCTGGGCATGGCTGGGAAAGTTTTCTAGACTTACTCAATCTTGATGGGAAGACCTATCGCAGCTGCTTGACTGAATAAAAAGAAGACAGTGAGTTGAGCTTCAGCATTCCTCTACCCCTGCTTTCTGACTGCTAAGCAATGTGACAGGCTGCTTCTACAAGCTCCTGCTGCCTTTAGAGACAGAACTCTGGCAGTGTGACCCAGGATCAACCCTGTGGACTGTACCCTGTCACTGTGAGCTGGAATCAAGCCTTATACATAATAAACGTGTAAGTAATAAATGCTAGTAAGAAATGTTGATTATCACAAGCCAGATGATTCGTATGTGAGAATAGATGATGAAACCGTAAGCTCATCAGCACTGAACCTTTTTGTGGTTACTATATCAAATGAAAAATTGAGGCCATCTAAGTTTTTTTTTTCTTTCAAAGGTAAACGTGTTGTGGTGTGTGTGTGTGTGTGTGTGTGTGTGTGTGTGCATGTATGCATGCTAGTAAGTCTTTGTGTGCATGTGTGCATATGTGTGTATGGGTGTGTGTGTGCACGTGTGCGTATGTGTGTGTGTGTGTGTGTGTGTGTGTGCACGTATGCATGCTAGTAAGTCTTTGTGTGCATGTGTGCATATGTGTATATGGGTGTGTGTGTGTACGTGTGCGTATGTGTGTGTGTGTGTGTGTGTGTGTGTATGTGCACATGCTAGTTCAGGTATAAATAGAGCAGACCATGCTATAAAGCAATAGTCAGTAAGGGGAAATTATCTGTGCAAAGAGGAGAGGAATCATAAGTAGGATAAATTGAATTAAAGATTGGGCCCAGGAGAACAGTATAAACTAAAAAAAAGAAAATGACTTAAAATATAACTTTTTCTCTTTGTCTAATGCTTTCTTGTGCTGGGTGACTGTTGCCATGTATTCTGAACTCAGACAAGTCCTACCACACTCACTTTGGCTTCAGTTATTAAGCAGTCTCATTTCTGTTCTTGAAAAATGAAAAGGTCGGAAAATACAGTAAATGTTCAATATGATATGGAGTTACATTACAATGCTATTCTTAAAGTCATCGTAATATAGTGAACAATTTCTCATAAAAAAGATCTGTAGCCACAGCACACAACTTATCAAAGGCCCAATGGCTTTTTTTCTGATAGCTCCATAGGCCAAATTTCCAGTATATTAGGACATTCTTGTAACTTTGGCAGCTATGAAAGTTCATTGGAAAGAATATAGGTGCAAAAAGGTGAAAGAAATCTGTTTTCCCCATCCCTCTGAGTAACTATTACAATAATAGATTTGAACAAGAGGTCACCTATTGGACAAGGAAGTAATTCCTTCGGAGGAATTATAACACCGCACATCAAAGGAGAATGTGGCAGTAAAGTAATATTATTGTGTCCATACTGTGTAATAAGAAGTGCAATTTTTACATTGTATGCTGAAAATACCAGCATATTCTTCATTTATCAGATAGAAACAGGTATCTCGGTTTGTGTAGATAAGGATACCAAAGACCCTCAAGGGACAAGCACAAACCATGTCCATTTCTCTCCTTTCAGTTAAGCGGCTTCTGCTGCTGCATCAGTACCCACACATTGCTTAGGAGAGTAGCTCATTATGATCCTATTCTAGCCCTGCACCAGCACCAGTAAGTCTTAGAATCAAGGACAAGGACATTACACCAGTAGCATACAATATCATCACAGTTTCCCACCCCGTCCCCTGACTCCTCACCTCCAGACTAAGTAGGCAATACAACACACTTTATTTTTTGAAATTGGAAAAGTTGTCAGTGTGCATCTTTATCTTATCTTATAAAAATACTTCCAGAGTAAAATACTTGGATTGAAGCATCTCAAGTAAGAAATGCGTCTTCTTCAATTCTTTCACTTGGTTCTACCAGATCAATAGACATAAGGGCCACTGTTTTCTTACATACAAGAAGCACTTGAGAAACTGAAAATTATTGCCTTATCGTTATACTTGCTACTTAAAGTTTCCAGAAAATATGCTGAACTCTTTTTATGTATGTCTGAAATTCAAAGACAGCCATGGGAAGAAACAGCCAGATTAATGAGTTCACATAAAATTGAGTATTAAAGTTCTATCTCACTTATCTCTAGACTTCAATTTCCTTTGCCCACATAGAAGCAGAACTTGTTTTTATTTGTTTATTTTTGAGATTATTATATATTTATAACATTTCTACCTTCATTCCTATATATTCCTAAATACAATGGGTTCTGTCCATGTAATCTTACTTTTATGTACGTTTTGAGGAATGACAGTTTGACACTGGACAATCAATTGGCATATTCTCTCCTGGAGAAGACTACCTCTCCCACCCCAAGATTTCCTGACTTGCCTGAAGTTCTGTGTGTAGGTTTGAGTGCGGTGGCATTCCCTCATGAATGTTTGCATGTCTGTTAGTATCCTCCTTGTTCTTATATCCATCTACTTAGCTATGTTGCTATAAAGGTAATTCATGACAAGCGTTAAAACTTTCAGATCTAAGATCAATCTAATAGCTAATGATATCACATTCACCAGAGTTGCATATAGCTGCATCCCACGGGTTAAGTCTGCTCTCTACAAAGCAAAGACCAAGATGAGCATGAAGTCTGCTCCTTCAACAGGTTTGTGTTATATGCTACTGTAATGGTAGTTTCCATTTACAATTCACACTAAAAAATTTCAGGTTAATCTAGTATTTAGCTATGGCTAAATTTTAAGGATAGGAACGTTTTAAGATTTGATTGTGCTTGTAACATATATATGCATGCGCCCATGTGTGGATATGTACATCTGTGTGAAGGTACTGGAAGAAGTCAGAGGAGGGTAGCAGACATCCTAGAATCCTAGAGCATGAGTTTCAGGAAGCAAAAGTGGGTTCTGGGATATAAACTCAAGTCTTTGAAAAAGAAGCAAGCACTCTTAACAACTGAGTCATCTCACCAGAAGCAGATTATGAATTTTTTAATAAAAGCATTTACAAGAACTAGTAAGGATTTTAGAAATATGAAAACAATGAGATAGATATAACAAGTTTACAGACTTGAATACCACAAAATAGCCAATTGATGAATCTACAAAACTTGAGTTCTCATTTTAGTGTCTTCCCTATTTGTGAATTTCATTTTCTCTCACGAAAACCTAGGAGAGTACATGACACTGCTGCCAAGACTCATTTCAGCCTCTGCAATTTACCTGCTATGTTTATTTTATGGAGCAGTAGCACGTGCAATACCTGAGAGCCGCGTGAGGCAGCCCTCCAGTGTGGAAGAAAGTCTTGGATGGCAGAGACCTAAATTATATTCTTGGCACTTCCAGTTGCCATGTTTACTGCTGTGAAAAAGCATTCTACATTTTCCAAAGTTCTTTCTCTTCTCTGTACAACTGGGAGATTATCATCTACCCATTTCAGGTACAGCAAATGGAGGGGTAGTAAATGTTTAAAAATTATATACTAAGCATTATTTTGTCTATTATTAGGATCAAAACCAGAAACTCAAACATGGCACTTTTAAAATGTTAACATGTTTTGAAAATTAACAAATCAGAATTTATATTATGATATAATTGTGCTAGAAGCAAAAAGATACACAAATTTCCTCTGTATTTAACATAAATCCTCTAAAGACTTTTGTACATCAAGATGACGACTTTTGAAATATTTATCCCTGAGTTGTTCATCCTAATTTCATTTGGATAGTGTTCTCTTAATGTGAATGCTGAGATATTGATGAGCAATAGTTTTAAGTGAATGCTGAGATATTGATGAGCAATAGTTTTAAGTTATGGCTCTATAATGGTTGCTCAGTTGCCTTGCATGTCATTTGTGATCACACCAATCTCATTTTCGTACTGTAAGCGCCTAATTCCTCTGGGCTTACATCATGAACATGATGGATGAGCTTGACTGTTGTGTCTGCCTGGGCAGGTGTGAGATAAATTGCTGGGCAGGCTATGATCTTTGGGCAAATTACTCTCCTTGACTACAATATATATCGATGAGATGTGTCAGGGCTCATATACACACTTGTCAATTGCATTACCCAGGTGATGAAAATACAAGTTAAGGGATCATCGAAATGAAGAGGAAAAAATTCATTGTGTCATAAGAAATTAGTGAGAGAACCCATCACTTTAAGCTGGAAATATTATGGGGTAAAATCTTTCATAGCTTTTGATAAGGAAAAAGGTTCAAACCACTTAGTCAGATATATATAATTATATGTCTCCTCTTCATTTTAGATTAGTTTCACTTGATACAAATGAAAGTGAACATGATAATAATTTAGGTTTTTTTATGTGGGAACAATCAGGAGAAAGGCTTATAATTTAATATCAATAAGTTTTAACTACTCATGCAAATTAAGAGTCATTTCATATTGAATTTCTGATAATACAAAAATATTTCCATATGAGAAGGGCCCATAAGTATACAAAAATTTTATGTATTATCTTATTAGCAGATGTCCAAACATTGTCTACAGGAAAAAAGATATTCTCCATGCTTTACATATATAGAAGATAAAACCTGTGTGTCGAGGAATAAGGAAAATTGCATTCCTTTACATATATATAGTAGATAAAATCAAGACTCAGAAATGACTTCCCTAATGGTGCTTTATTATTTTTATAAAATGTCTGTATTTTCTGCTTATTACTTTGAACATGAATGAAGTCCAAGCATACACACACACACACACACACACACA
>NW_022196899.1:17471135-17472014 GCF_008632895.1 Mastomys coucha
AGTAAAAAAAAAAAAAATCCAACAACAACAAAAAAAGGGAGTGTTCCTCTTTCTCACCCCTCCAGCATCTGCTGTCACCTGAATTTTTTTTATCCTAGCCATTCTGACTGGTGTGAGGTAGAATCTCAGGGTGGTTTTGATTTGCATTTCCCTGATGACTAAGGATGTTGAACATTTCCTTAGGTGCTTCTCAGCCATTTGATATTCCTCAGTTGAGAATTCTTTGTTTAGCTCTGTACCCCATTTCTTAATAGAGTTATTTGGTTCTCTGGAGTCTAACTTCTTGAGTTCTTTGTATATACTTGGATATTAGTCCTCTATCAGATATAGAATTGGTAAGGATCCTTTCCCAATTTGTTGGTTGCCATTTTGTCCTATTGAGAGTGTCTTTTGCCTTACAGAAGCTTTGCAATTTTATGAGGTCCCATTTGTCAATTCTTGACCTTAGAGCATAAACTATTGGTGTTCAGTTCAGGAAATTTTCCCCTGTGCCCATGTGCTCGAGGCTCTTCCCCACCTTCTTTTCTATTAGTTTCAGTATATCTGGTTTTATGTGGAGGTCCTTGATCCACTTTGACTTGAGCTTTGTACAAAGAGATAAGAATGGATCAATTTGTATTCTTCTACATCCTAACTGCCAGTTGAGCCAGCACCGTTTGTTGAAAATGCTGTCTTTTTTTCCACTGGATGGTTTTAGCTCCTTTGTAAAAGATTAAGGAACACGCCTTCATTACTGATGAGACAGAGTATGTACAACCACTCTGGAAATCAGTTTGGTGGTTCCTCCGAAAATTGGATATAGTTCTACCAAAGGACCCAGCTATACCACTCCTGGACATATATCCAGAAGATGCTCCAACATGTAATAAGGACACATGC
>NW_022196899.1:17472123-17472838 GCF_008632895.1 Mastomys coucha
AGAAACTAGAAACAACCCAGATGTCCCTCAACAGAGGAATGGATACAGAAAATGTGGTACATCTACATAATGTGGTACTACTCAGTTATTAAAACAATGAATTTATGAAATTCTTCAGGAAATGGGTGGATTTGTTGAATATCATCCTGAGAGAGGTAATTCAATCATAAAATAACACACATAGCATGCACTCTCTGATAAGTGGATATTAGCCCAGAAGATCGGAATACACAAAGTACAATCGACAAACCACAAGAAACTCAAGAAGAAGGAAGACCAAAATGGGGATACTTCATTCCTTCTAAATGGGGGAACAAAATACTCATTGAAAGAGTTACAGAGACTAACTATGGAGCAGAGACTGAAAGAAGGACAATCCAGAGACTGTTCCACCTGGGAATCTTTCCCATATTCAATCATCAAATCCAGACACTGTTGTTGATGCCAACAAGTGCTGGATGACAGGAGCCTGATATAACTGTCTCCTGTGAGGCTCTGACAGCACCTGACCACTATAGAAGTAGAGGCTCACAGCCATCCATTGGACTGAGTACAGGGTCCCCAAGGAAGGAGCTAGAGAAAGGGACCCAAGAAGCTGAACGGTTTGCAGCCCCTCAGGATGAACAACAATATGAATTAACTAGTGCCCTCAGAGCTCCCAGGGACTAAATCAACAACCAAAGAGTACACATGGTGGAACTAATTGCTCCAGCAG
>NW_022196899.1:17472848-17487977 GCF_008632895.1 Mastomys coucha
AAGCTACCAAAAGGTATAACAGACTGAAAAGTGGAGCAATACTCCTTACCCAAAAATTATCCAAGAATGTCTCCTTTGTGATCTTTCTTGCTCAGTAAATTCCATATCTCCAGTTACCTCTCACTTAGACATTATTCTTAGACACTGCTGATCAATCTTGCCTTAAGAGGAAGCATACTTTCTCTCAAAAACATATTTCACTTGACAGAAAAATGGTTTACTTTCCCACAAGGCCTGACAACTTGAAACCATGAGGTAAAAAAAAAAGAAGGAAAGAAAGAAATGATTTACACAAGTTGTCCTATGTGGTCCATGCAAATGTCATGGTATTTGCATGGGCACATGATCATTTACACAACATTATTGAAATCAGTCAAGTAATCAATGCAAAAATTTAAGAATAAATCATAAGTATTACTTTTTATATATTTATATATCTCTTCTCAAGGTCCAATATTCAGTCACAAAACAGAAACATGTTTTCATTCATGCACATTTTGGAACCTGGATAGTTTTGTCTATTAAGACGTTTACACAATGGAATACTACTCAGCTATTAAAAATAATGAATTCATGAAATTATTAGGCAAATGGATGAAACTAGAAAATATTATCCTGAATGAGATAACCCAATCACAAAAGGACACACATGGTATGCACTCACTGATAAGTGGATGTTAGCCCAAAAGCTTAGAATACCCAAGATACAATTCATAGACTACATGAAGTTCAAGAAGAAGGAAGAACAAAGTGTGGGTGCTTTGGTCCTTCTCAGAAAGGGGAACAAAACACTCACAGGGAACAAATATGGAGACAAAGTGTGGAGCAGAGGCTGCCTCACCTGGGAAATCCATCTGATATACAGTCACCAAACACAGACACTTTTGTGGATGCCAAGAAGTGTATGGCGACAGGAACCTGAGATAGCTGTCTCCTGAGAGGCTCTGTCAGAACAGACGCAGGTGCTCACAGCCAACCATTGGACTGAGCACTGGGTCCACAATGGAGGAGATAGAGAAAGGACTGAAGGAGCTGAAGGGGTTGCAACCCCATAGGATTAACAACAAAATCAACCAACCAGACCCACCCCACCAGGGCCCAGAGACTAAATTACCAACCAAGGAGTATACATGGGGGGACCCACGGCTCCAGCTGCATATGTAGCAGACGATGGCCTTGTTGGGCATCACTTGGAGGATAGGCCCTTGGTCCTGTGAAGGCTTGATGCCCCAGTGTAGGGGAATTTGAGGGCAGTAAGGCAGGAGTGGGTGGGTAGTTAGGGGAACATCCTCATAGAAGCAGGGGGTGGGGGGAGGGATGGAGGTTTCTGGGGGTAGGGGAAACCTGGCAAGGGGATAACATTTGAAATGTAAATAAAGATAATATCCAATAAAAAATTTAAAAAATAGAAGTATCATTTACTCAAATGAACAAATTTCAGAATTTAAAACTATCTCATTGTCTGATAGGCAACAGAAGAGGGAAGTAGACCTGAGAGAGTCCATAGAGTCCTGAAAGCCTCACCTTGGTGGCCTAGTCACCATCTGGTGAGAAAACACAGTTCTGCCATGGCCCAGTCACAGCTGCAAACACCATAATCAGTGCTGACAGTCCAACACCTGGGAGCTGGCTACCACTGATACCAAACAGTCATTGAACAGCAGTGGAGGCACAGACATCCTCTTTGTGCTTCCTGCCTTTGGAAGACAAGGTCATTGCAATGAAAATGATGGGGGCCATATAATATCTCCGTGTAAAGAACAGATATGGTTATATTAACAGGAATGACAAAAAGCAAGACATACTTGTATACTAGACTACCATAAGGAATTAGCCCAGGTTGTGCAAGGGTTGGAAATATGGTTGTGTTTGATCCCAGTTCCAGGCAGCCAATACCCAGCCGGCCATAGACATTAGAGCTGCCATTGATGTAATCATAGGGTTCTACACAATTAACCAGGGTGAAGAAACAATGCTGGATGGGAGAGTGGTCCTACGGCTTGGCCCAACAACACAGGCACTGCAGCATGAAAGGTGACCACCCTACCACTATGCAGTACCCTATGGGCATCGGCCATAATAGTCCAACACTCAGGTACTGGGAGAAGTGATGGAAGGTGCGACAACCCGGGTCCAGAAGAGCAGACAGGCCAGTGAGACATAATACGTATCAGTGTTAAAGACCTCACTTCCATAATGCCCATCCACTCTAAAGTCTGCGAGGGAGGAGTACAATATAGAGGACAAAGAAAGTGAAGATGACACCTACGGTCAGCAGGTGTCTTAATGTAAATGGCCTTGTAACTCCAATGGCCAATTTCATATGGCCAGATAACTCTAAACCGCAGGAGGACAGAGACAAACCTGCTTATCCAGGGGCTGAGAATTCATGGGCTCACAAGTCTGAACAGGGCATCGCTGAGTGAATGTTGGCTTATATTCTCTACCATCATCTGCTTCTTCGTCCAACAAAAAGAAACGAATATGAAACTCTAGTTCTAAGAGATTGGCAAAGATTGCAGCTGAAGACCATATGTCTATGTACATGTGCTTTTTACTATTTGTAGGTAAAGATTATTTTTTGGGGGGGTGGGTTATGATGAACAATAGTGTTTTGTTTGTTTTTAAAATCTGTTTTTGTTTTTGTTTCTTGTCCTCAATGCACCTTTAAAGGTTTTAGAACTACTTCATGTCTGGTCAAGTTGAGATTATATAAACTTCATTTTTAATTTGAAATAAGAATTTAAAATTTAATATTCTCAAAAAGTCAACAAAGTCCAAATATCTGTCAATTAAGGTTTTAAAATAAATACATAAATACATACATAAATATATGCAAAACAGGTTCTGCATATATAAATTTTCAAGTTACATGCCAATTGCAAATTTAAAAGGAAATAGACCTTATTACATTCATATGAAGTTTCTTCTGTATTGAGTGTTTCACAAATCTTTCAGATATCTTAAAGAGGTGAATTTTACTTTAATCCTATGATTCTCTTTTTCATGAAAAAAGAATAACTTTACATAATTATGAGGGAAGTTTTGCAGAAAAGACTTTGAAAATCATGAAAGAACAAGCCCAAGTGAGATTCTAAGAATGGTTAGGTAAAGACGAACAACAGTTTACTTTACAAATAACGTTGATCAGAGCTTCAATCAAAGTGAACAACAACTGCGTTGTGCCAGGAGTCCTCGCCCCTGTCTGCCTTCCTCCTGGGGACAGACAGATCACAGACGGAAAATCAGAATAAAACATTCCATTTCATGCAGTTGTTACCATTCTGTTCTATTCTACCCTATTTCTGTATTGATGATAATCAAGAGTAATGTAACTTTATCAGATACTATACACTGAAGATACATTTTGACATATCTTTACAAAAGCACAGTCTCTTATCATTTTAGTTTTTTTTTTCCAGTAATTAAAGATTAATATTATGTGTTGTCTTGATCCGTAAGGACACTTTTACTTTAAATTTGTCTTCGGCAGGGCTGTGGTCTAAACATGCATATCTTAAAACTAATGTCAAATCTACTTTTTAACTGAAATAATGTGGACAGTTGTAGAGCTATGTAAGTCTACATAAGGATCGAGCCCATGGCATTTGATCTAGTTTCCCCAGCAAGAAGCCAAAGCTTGCTCGTCCTCCCTACCAGTTAAACTTATTACAAAGAAACAAACAAACTTGTTTATAAATAAAGGCGGGAACCAGGCATCGTTTTCAAAGCAGGGAGCAGAGCATCTTCTGGGCTTGCACCTTGGTTTTCCGACTATAAGAACTATAAGCAACACTATTCTGAGATATTTCACATTCTCAGGCAGAGCAGCACCAACGTGAATTCTGAATTCAATTTCTGAGACACTTTCATGAAACCTAGCAGTGAAAATATGAGGAATTCTCCCAGCCCGTGAAGGACGTTTCTTAGAAGCCTTTCTTACTAGTTGGTTAGGATACAGAGATCTAAGCTTAATTAAACTTTACAAAATGATGAGTTCATCAGATTTACTGCTAAGAATAAGATTAAACTTTCTAAGAAAGACCTTAATAGTAAAAATACTGAATTTAATTAAATAAATTGTACAGAGTGGGATGTTTGCTTTTTAAAATTGCAAAACAGTGAATTTATTAGTGAAGACTGCCAATGTTCATTGTGTTTGCTGTTGAATGATTCAATATTTCAATATCCAAAAAGCAAGCATGGTGAGCCACAAGCATTGGAGGAAGCACTGAGAGAGACACGGTGCAGTGTGACTGTTAATTACCGAGAAAAAAAAAAAAACTTTATAGAGCGTGTCTGATAAACCTGTGGAGGAGACCATTTACACATGAACAGAAAGTAAGAACAGGAGGGGCGTGGATGGGAATAATAATATATATGTAGTACAAATTTGTCAAAAGAGATGTAATTAATAAAAATAAATGTCCCATATAGTGTTATGATTGATCTAATGAGTTGTTAGGAAATGTTTGCTATACTCATTATATTGTTACTAATGTATGAATTAAACTGTAGTTATAATCAAACTCTGTAAAAGATATTGCTATTTTTGACAAACATAAATAATATTGATTAAACTTTTAATACGTATGACATATAAGATCTTCAAATCAACACAATTTGTAGTTAGCAGTATCATCAGTTTATAGAGAAAGCAAGAAAGAATTTGATAAGATAAATTTCCTTATATGACATGTTCATGCAGGTTTCTGAATTCAAGAGCATATATGTTGAAAAATTTAATATTCAGTCATCATCTTTGTGATTGTATAACAAGAATTTAGCAAAGAGTGTGTGTAATGGGTAGAGGGCATCGTCTGCCTGTGTTTGTATGTGTATGTGTGTTTATAAGCTTGTGTGTATTTGTGTATGGGTTTGTGCATGTGTGCGTATCTGCAAAAATTCATATAGTATTTGGGCTATGTCCAATGATGAAAATGAGACACTAAAAATGATTATATAGGTCATGTTTGAAATCATTACTCTGACAATTATTTTATTAAATGAAGATTGTATGTAAGTTTACATAATTATATCTTTAATGATAACAAATTTTCAAAATTAAGATTATTTGGAAAATTAAAATCAATTTCTACTGTTATATAACTTTTAAACCTCGGTATACTGAAAAACATATCTCCTTACCAAATATGAAACAACAAAAACCATTCTGCATTCAGACTGCTTCTGTTGCTATGTTGTTCCATATTTTTGAATGAAGAAAATCTTGTCAGTTTCTAATCTAATTTAATGTTTTATAAATTAATCTAATAAATTTTTTATATTTCTCAATATGATTTAACCACAATATCTATAAGAAGAGTACTAATGGGAGCTTAAGAGATTCAATCTAAAAATTATATATTGTTCTTCATGACAAAAAGTGAAAGCGTGAGATCATATTCCCACAAGTAGGCATTTTGCTATAGTAAGTCTCAGAATCCAAGTCTCCTCAGAATTATATGGGGGCTTTATCACTTGGGGTGAGTGACCCATAGCAACCATTGACATTAGATTACATGAGCCAAAGCAATAGAAGCAAGCATGGAATGAATACAAGAATGCACCCTTGACATTGTAGCCAAAGGACAAAATGTTAATTCCACTAAGTTTAGCAATCCAATTACAGAGAGTAGTTTTCTAATCTATGACATTGAGATATGTATGATTTACCACTTCCCTGAGGAATCGTGTATGTCTTCAGAGAATGAATGACATCTTCCAACACACCTATTGGATTGAGCTCTTCAGTCAGGATTTTAATTTGGCAACAGTGGTAAACAAAATAATTTTCATGTCCTTATTAAAGTGACTATTCCTATCTGAGTCCTTATCAGTTTCTCTTCTCATCCTCCCTTCCATTATTAAGAAAGTAGAATATTTACCCTATTACAATAAATACTCTCATTTTACTTATATCTTCACTCTACAAATTATAATAGGAATATGAAAAAATAGAAAGATGAAAATTATATAATTTTATAGAAATCAAATGCTATTTTAGTTTAATATCCCTCATATTGTACTTGGAGCTCTATTGCATATGGCAATATCTTAATGAATTTCTTAATGAATATCTTAATGCACTTATATCTTAATGAATTAACCTTCAAATTGTCATAGAATCCCATTATCATTTAATCCTCTAAGTAATTATACAAATTGTACATTTAAATATACAGTGTTCTAAACAAGAGTTGTTTTTTTTTGTTTTGTTTTGTTTTTTAAATAGTCTGGAAACCAAGATAATCGTATACTGGCACTCTCTGAAGTAAAGATGAATTTAATAACTCAGATAACCTTGAGTAAATTATCAATCGTGAACTTTTACTTTCTGCTCCTAACAGGCACATCAGTATTTGTTTTTTAGGACTACTGGAGAAGGTACAGGAAAATAAAACAATAGCACGTAGTGTACTACACTAGGACACTGTTGGTTCTGATTTTTGGCAGGTGCTACTACTGTCCTGGTGTTAGATATATTCATTTAAAATACCAATTCTGCTGTATCATACAGAAAGTAGAGAGGCAGTCATGTCACAGCAAAACATTTGCTACTTGAGAACAAAGTGATTAATTTGAGAGTAGTAGATAGTGTCTATGTCACTATTTCTTCTAGACTACTGAACTTTCTATACTTAGTAATTCTCCAAAAATAAACGTATGCCTTTAAAAATATGCCTGTTTAATGTTTCATGCTCAACAAAATTTAAATATCACACAAAATGTTTTTACTTATAATGTTTCATCTAAGTATTAAAAAGAATTTCAGAGAAATCAAATACTATCTATTGCAGCGAAGTCTGCACACATCTATACATTTCTAGGGCTGTTTATTCTCAGAAGGTTTAAAATATAAATTTATTATACCTTCATTAAATGTAAACTTCTGCTTTGCAGAAATTGTTCATTCACTCCAATTGATAAGTGAATTTATACGGTGTTAGATATTTTTAAAAAAACCTACACATTTTTTTTAATAAAGGAATCCCAGGTGAACTGAAGGTGAATATCTCAGTTTCACTTACACTGCTGCAGCGAGGCCATGTTTGACTACAGAATATCCATGGACGGTGTCACTGCCAAAGAGAATTATCATGTACTGTGTAGGCTGGGCGAGAGGCACCGCAAGCATCATGAATAGTTAATGTGTCCTAGTCAGTGTTCTGAGAGCTGCAGCCCTGCTGCAGGATAAACTTGCTCCGAGGTGTTATCCAGACCGCGGAGTGGCAAAACTTTTCCTGGGAAGCGGCAACACACCTCCTCATGCCAGCTAAAGAAACAAGGATAACCCAAAGTATGGATCTCAGCAAAGTCCAACTTGGTAAGCCCTAAGTTTTATTGGGGTTACTTAAAGGAGTACGGGTGAAGGGCTACTTACAAGAACACAAGTTACTGAAGTCACCAAAGTCCATGCCATTACAGGGGACAGCTCACGAAGCCGGGAACCTGAAGCACATTGCACAGCCTGCAGGCAGCTCGGTTAGAGAGTCCTTACCAGGTACCTCAGTTAGTCTAATCTTCTTCCAGACAGCTTGACTGATTTCTCAGACTAAACTCTCTTCCGGGTAGCTGGTCTGGTCATTGGGCTTCCTTCTGCTTCTCTTGTCCTAGTAGTTTTCAATGCGGCTCAGCTTTCTTAGTCTAAGAGGACCTCTTAGCTTTTATTGTTTACTCTGGCGGAGAGGGGCCTAGTGAATCTGAACCGTTTCAGGGACTTCCTGAGGCTATCCCGAGGATCTTCCCTGAAGGTGGAATGTTTCAATCCACAAGGAACCTGTTACCTAACACGGGTGCCTTCAAATAAGCCATTTCAATGTCTGGATTTTACCCACCTCTCCCTGAAACCAGGGGTGGTATGTACAATCTCTCAGGCTACTCCTCCTGGCAAACAGATGCCTGTAGTGTGTGATTTAAAACACGCAAGGACTATTGATTCACTATATTACTGAGATCCTAACAGATATCCTAGAAATGTGAACACTAATGTTTTAGGTGTAGGTAACAAGCAAAAAACCTCACATGTACATCAAACCTGTCATATCTTCATAACCACACATGAAGTCTTAATTTAAGAATTATCTTTTATTAAATTCAAAGATGAGAAATATGAGCAACGATAGGTTATGCCTACAGAATATTTTACTGGTTCATCCTTGAAGCACAAGTATGATCCTATATCAACATATTTTGGAGTGAGCGTGACATTTGCTACCCATAGATTTTACATATTGTTTCTATGTAATCATAAAAAAATCATTTATACTGCTAACAATGACCAGTTATACAACTGTAAAGCTATTCCCTAACTTTTTAAAGCTCAGATTTGGAAACCAAAATACCTTTGTTATACATAAACACTAAATACTCCTTTCATAATGTACTTCACATATTCTAAGGGCATGGCTTTTAGTTAGTGAGTCCTAGGAACCGCTATATTTTGGGTTTTGAATGACAGAATTTATTTGATATATAGCAAGCCTGGTAAAAGGATACTTAGTAAATTTCTAGATAGGTAGATAGATTGATTGATAGGCATATAGAATAATTATATAATAGCAATTGACTGTTTAAGATACCTATTAGACAACTGATAAAGGCCCATTATGGAAATTCCCAAGAGTTCCTAGTAGTTTCAGGTATATCCTAGTCTGCTTGGGTAAGTCTGCCAAACATCAAACAGCAATGTTGATTAAACCAGCTTCTCAGAACATTCATGAGAAAACAGCTAGAGGCAGTCAGCTTAAGGTCCCCACTGATTTTCCTCTCCATGGCTGAGTTTCCTACGGCTGAAGTTCCAGCTTCTATTCCTGGCACAGGTACTTTTATACCACGTGATTAAAATCTAGTAACATGTGTTGAAAATTGTTTCACTTTTAATTGTTTTCTTGAGTGTACGGTTTTAACTTGAGGTGATTTTCTTGGTATGTTTCTCTCAATGCTATAGAGTTAGTAGTAAGAGCACATTTGTAGGCAAGGAATTTTAGGAAACACTTTGAGACAAACATGGTTCCGTCTGAAGTATGGGGAGTGATCTTGCATGCAGAGCAAGTTTCTGGTGAACTCAAACAGCACGTGGCAACTTGCACATGTAATGTGCATTCCCTCTCTAAGAAAATGCATATTCGCACGGACATCTCACTCATCTAACTAAGGGTGTGGTTTTTTTCTTGTGCTTCATTGGGATTTCGATGAGGACAAAAGCCTAGGTCCTCATACATGCTCAACCACGTCCCTGAAAGGTCAAAACTGCAGATTGGTCCATTAGAAACAAATCTGCAGTCTGTTATTATTAGTTTTTCTCCAAAAAGTTGAGATTACTGCTGGGAGAGCAAGGAATGCACACAGTAAAATGAGAAGCCCAATGTAACTCCCGCAGAGACCTTTTCTGAGTTCTCTGATGGATGCAGAGTAGCCCCTCATGGGATGGGAGAGCATACCCAGTCATCTTTGCTGTCCCAGGGAGAATTGAACAAATACTACTAGGCTGTGTAAAAAATTTGCACTAATTTAGGCTTTTGGAGGAAATAATTTCCAGCCTTATACTATCTTGTTTATTTCTTTACTTTTTATTCCTCTACATAGCATCCAATTTAGTATATAAAAATGGTGATTAAGAAACAAGACTTTATTGTTCCTGCCACTGAGAAGATATTGAAAGTTGCTAAATCTTTCAAAATGCCCTGGAAAGAAGTTATATTATTTCCTTCATTTTGCTACTATCTAATGAGTGTTATTTAAAGACAATCAAATGAACTTTCTATTGAAATTTTAGGTCTGGTGCCTGTTGCAAGCCACGAACTATGCTATAGATCAAGGAGCTAACATCAAGCAGTAAATGCTACGGCCAATGTCCAGCGGAAACTACCCTTCTTCCGGGTCAGATACCTTGTTTCTGCTTGTTCACCTTTGAACAAACAAAGTGCTTATTTGGATCCATATTTGCTTATATGCTATTTCTGAGTCACAAGTGACTTTTAATGCCTTGTTTTAATGCTCTCATTCCTTCAGATTAGCTGTGATAAAAACCTCTCGAGAATGAATTAGAGTGAAATCAACAAGTCGGTGCCCTACAAAAGCTCCTGTTTATAGATTGAATCATTTAATCATTAAATAAGATGTATTTACTCACACCTTTGAGAAAGAACATTTAAGCATGTCACAAATACTGGACATGAAATTTCCTACTTTTTTTTTTTGCGAAGTTATTTCCTATGCTCCTGGTACTCAATAGAGAACTTTTTAATAGTATCTTTATCCTTACCCTTAGTCAATGAATTCATACTTTCAAGTGCAGTTCACTAAGCTCAAGGTGGTATCAATTTAAATTACTGATTTAATTGAAATTCATCAAATCAATGACTTGCACAGATGTGGACTGGAAAGAAAATAATAGCAATGCATTAAGATACACTTTTTAAAAATAAAACAAGAAAACAAATTCTGACCCCTTCAATATAATAGAATAATGGCACTGATATTATATATATTATATATATTATATACTGTAATAATATTACAGTAAAGGTATGCTACTGATCTTGACATCATTTGTATTGAGAGGTAACACTGGAGCATAGAAGAGTTAGGAAACTTAGAAACTTCTCTCGGGCAGAATGAGGCAGACTCAGGAATCAGTTAGTGCTGGGAAGGGTCTTTAAGAAGATGAAATATGTCATGGAAAAAATACAAAGGAATGTAGGCTTATGTGGATGAGAACTATGGGTACTTAATGCAAAGTACTCTTTCCCCAAATAGATAAATGTCACAAGTCATAAGTCATTTGGGGAAAAACAAACAAACAAACAAACAAACAACCAAAAACAGAGAATATACACAAGAATTTACCCAAATATTACTTAAAATATTTGGGGACATATATCTCTTAGGAAAGGATGCATTAATCTTTTACATATATTTATTGTGGTGAGGCATCTCTGCCATGGTGGTCATGGAGACCAGAGCACAACTTGAAGGAATCAATTGTCTTCTTCAATGATGTCATCGGGGGGGGGCGGGGAATCAAACTCATGTTTTCAGGCTTGAGGGCAAGTACCCCCCACATTAACTGATGAGACATATCCAAGGACCAGAAGAGAACATTCAATATTAACAAATATTTGAGATAAAATAAACTGAACATGAATTTTCTCCATTACCAATATACAATACTATGATTACACCTTTCTCTTTGTCTTGGTGTATGCGTGTTTAAGATATGCTCTTATTATTCATTCTAAACGAACCTAAAACCCAGGATTCCAGCAGAGTGATCATAATCCTCCTGAATGATCTCATGAAACCTGAGATTACAGGTATGAACCCCTATACTACCTTGATAACCTTTAATAAATTTATAAGACAACATCCCAACCTCTACTGCCCAGCACCAGAATATTTCCATCATCTCTTCAACAACTCTTTACCTGCGTTTGTGTGATTTGTTGAACATATCTCACAAGCTCCAAGTCCCAGCTCAAGGCACTTCTGCTTTTGGTGACTCTAAGTTTATCTTTTCTACTCAGAATCATACAGTCAAGAAGTAGCCCATTGTGTCTTGTTTCTGAAGTCCACATACTCAGGTATAAACCAGCATTTCATAGTTTTCACTTACTATGTAATACTAAGTTGCATGGATACCTCTTGCTTGGTTGAGATACAGGTTTATTTTGAATAATGGCACTTTGAATATTTGATTTCATGCATTTCTCTGGACACAATACTTATTTTTATTATGTAAATTCGTAAGAGTAAATTCCTTGGGTCACAAATGAACCCAGGTTAAAAAAAAAAAACTGGCAAAATGGATACCAAAAATAACTGTGCCAAGTTACATTGAAAAAGAGTTACTTCTTGTTTTCCAGTTTAAAAAAAAAACAAAATGTATGTATTAATAGAGTAAATATCACTAAATTTTAAGTCTCAAGCATAAACTACAGTTTTGTTTTCATCCAAAACTTTATGTTCATACCTTTACTGCCAGTGTGTCTACACTAGCAGATGGGACTTTCAGGAAAGATATTAAAATTAAAAGAACCCATTATAAGTGAGTTCCTGAATTGATAGGATTAGTGTGTTCTGAGCCTAGACACCTGAACATTCTGCTTTTGCCCCTTGAAGCCTGTCATTCTTTCTACACACTATGATGAGAGGCTGTGAAGCTATTCTGGGAGAACACGGACTTCTGGAAGCCCAGGGCAGAGTCCTCACTAGACACATCATCTCCTTGCCATTGATCTTGACCACTAGCATGCAGAGCTACGATAAAATGAATTTCTAGCATTGAAGCCATCCATCCTGTGACTCTCTGTACAGGAGATCCAAGTAGAGCAACACAAATACCAACAGTATATTATGTCTTGGGCTTGACAGAAATGACAGGAAAGAAGGATCTGTTTTCACGAATGTTCTGATACAGCCTGTAGAGGCTTGGAATCAAGAAGTTCTACTAAAGTACAACTAAAGTATCTTTTCAGTTTCTGTCAGATTCTTTTTGTGACAAAACTACCATTAGTGTAAAGAAAAATAAACAGATTGGGGTTGAAGGTGATATGTTAGAATACAGCGAGTAGTTAAAATCCTAAACACAAGTTTCTGATGCAAGATCTGTAGTTGTGGTCCATCTGCATATTTTTTAAATATATTATCTTGTTCTCACAGGCACCCAACTAACTAATTATGTGCAAACAATAAGAATCAAGCTGCTGCCAAAAGAATTAGCTCTGCAGCCAATAGCAACTGCCTTTGGCTCAACATTTCTGCTCAACAGTACCAAAACACTTAGTTTTTATTGCTGAATTAAATATGTGAGCCTAGTCTGGAATAGGGACAGCTAAGTATACGAAGAGAATTAAAAGGAAAAATGACCATAGGCAAAGTATTTGATTCTTCTTATCAGAAACAAACAAAAAAGGCTTAAAGTTAAAATTTTTGGAGTTTTGAGTTTATAAAAAGGAATGAAATATTTTTCTGTTTTTCAATTTGTGTCACAATCATTAGCTGAAATAATGCTTAGTGATGATGTTTCTGAAACAGGAGGTTTATCGTGTAGGAAAAGTTCTCTGGGGAATAAATCAATTAGGCTCGATTTCAGAGAATTTCATTAAGAGGGAGGAGTGGAAACAAATATTCTGTTTGGAAACATTTTCTGGCAAAGAGTAAAAGAACGTATGTATGTGTGTTTGTGTGTGTGTATATATATGTGTATGTATATGTGTGTGTGTATGTGCATGTATGTGCATTCAGAAGTGATATCTCCTTCATAGTCCAATGAGAACTTGAATATGGACATGGAAGAAAGCAAATGAAAGTATCTGTATTTCACAATGTTTCATTTGAATTATTTCCAAGAGGAATGATGTGATTAGAAACAGTGTTTGTATATTTTCACTGTGAATCGCATTCAGCTTTTAACAGTGTCTTATACAGTGGGCTACAGTGTAGCAGTATTGTATACTGCTACAGACCATATCATGTTACATTTTAATCAGTTTTTCAATATCACCTAAAGCATATTACTTCTCCACATTTTATACCTATTGTACTCTTTACAGAAGGGAAAACCAGGAAGTAATTAAAAAAGAGAAAATAACATTCATTTTGTACCCATAGCACAGTCAATGTAGCAAAACAGCATAACATAAAACATAATGTACTATTAGTATCCATAGTTGACTTTCTGACTCTGCTTCGGGAATCCACTGTGCTATTTCTTTGAAAATCATTAGTTAGATGAATTGAGATATGAAGAAGCTATTATGAAACAGAATGGAAAGATGGCTTTGGTGCTTTCTCCTTTGTGTTGAATGGTATTACAAAGCTCTACTGGGGCACACCAGATCAAGACCAATCAGTGTTTGTAAAGTAGTAGCTTTGCCTCTGACCACTTGAAGGGAAATCTATAGACAATAAACACAGAGTACTAACAAGCACAAGAAATGAGAGGTGATGGCTAGAGAGCTCTGCTCTGGCATGATGCCACAGTAACCGTCAGGAGATACTGCATGGTCCCTAGTCTAGTGTTGTAAGGCACCTCTCACTCCATGCTTACATTTTTACAGGGCTCCTGATCCAAAGAACTTCACAAATCATATCTGAGTCACTGTGCTTCCCTAGAGCTATGGTTTAATGAAGATATATTCATACAAACCACTCAGGTTCCATTCTCAAATATTCTTAATATATTCTTGAAACCTGTGTCATAAAAATATCTGTAATGATGTATTTAAAGTGAATTCAATACCACTGGAGATTTGGAAGGGTAAAGGAGAGGTGATGAAAGAAGAGAATGAGAAGGGAAAACAGAGGAATCCAAGTATGTTGCTTCCAATTAATTGTCATGTCCTAAAAAATCCCCATACTTTATACAAAAGATGTGAACTAATAATAAAGGTAAAATAGTAGGTAAGTGAGGAATCTCAGTGTAGCAGCAGATAAAAAGGCAATACACATGTATATTTGCTATAGCATAGCTCTGAACTAAACTAGATTGGTATACATTTCCATCAATTCATATGATCTTTGCTTATCAGCTGAGGTAATTCGGTAAAGCTTGGCAGCGCCTTCGTAGCACATGGGTGAAGCTGCATGTTTGCCTTTCAACAGCTTAGGAAAAGTTAACTTGTGGTATTAAAACAATGTTAAATATCGTGATAGTATTGATTCTCAATGTGACCGGATCTAGAATAAAGGAGGAGACAACATTCCACCATGTCTGTGAAGGCAGTATTCAGATTAGACCAGCCTTTCAGTCTATCCATAAAGAGAGATCTAGAGCAGGGTAGTAGGTAAAAAGTCATTTTAAGAATGGATGACAGCTGGTCTGCCTGGGCTGGGGTCCAGAGCATACCTTGGGTGCAAGCTCCACAGCCAGTCCCACAGCACCCAGAGAAAGCTCCACTCCCAGGCGCTCTGGCACACCCAGGATCAGAGACCTTGAGCTCAAGCTCTGCAGCCAGTCCCACAACACCCAGAGGAAGCTCCACTCCTGGGTGCTCTGACACACCCAGGATCAGAGGTAAGCAGGAACCAACATCCATCCCAACACTGGGAGTAACTGGGACCAGTGGGACCAGGCACACAGGAACTCCACCAGCCCAGTGACTGGGGTTCCTTCCAGTCTGTCTG
>NW_022196899.1:17489374-17489610 GCF_008632895.1 Mastomys coucha
CAATTACTTTTTCTTAATATATTAATTTGAAAATTAATATTACCAACATATCCTAATCGATTGAATCCAATAATACGAGGATTTGGAAATTTGTTGATTGTCATCCAATGCTCTCTCTAATTTGTTAATTGGAGAAATAGGTCCAACATTGTACAATCTATATACAAGTGTCAGCTTGTATGTTTGTGTCAGTGTCTGGCTGTGTACAACATAAGGGTCTTGAAATCTTGCTTCTC
>NW_022196899.1:17490707-17545488 GCF_008632895.1 Mastomys coucha
AATTGATTGTTGTTTTATATCAAACAACTTTTATAATACTTAGTTTTATTGTTATAATATTTTATAAAGTTTAAGGAATATGACAAAAAGATATTGTAGGTATTGAAGGGGGGGTCTCTGGGAGGAGAGGTGGTACAAAAGGGAAACAAGAATGTGATTCAATTATATTTATTTGAAATATGTTTTTAAATGTTAACAAATTCAGATAAATTGAAATCATGTAACTTTTCTCATCATAATGCAATAAAAGTTTTAAAAAAAAGAATGGATGACATAATTACATGGGCTAAAATCCCAGATTAAATCAAAAGAGCTAAGTCAGAATTTAGCTCATTCTTTCCCAAGAGACGAGTTTGCCAGCCTTCGCTGTTCCCTGCTTCCTAATGGGATACACTGAGCAGCGGGTTCTTCTCACCACTGAGCTTTCCCATTCCAGATAGAATGTGTGACCTCAAACTCTAAGCCATAATGACCTTTTCTTAAGATGCTTATGTCAAATATTTTGGCACTGAAATGGGAGAAGTAATCACTACAAATACCAATTTGTCTTGAATAATGTTTAGCAGAACAATTTTAAGATTTTAATGAATGCTTTCTAAAACTAACTAAATCACATTTGTGAGGTATCGTGTAATGTGTAATATATTAATGTGTAGGATATAACAATTAAAACTGTTAATATTTCTCTGTTACACAGAGAAACCCTGTCTCAAAAAACCAAAAAGCAAACCAAATCAAATCAAACCAAACCAAACCAAAACAAAACACCCCAAAAAACCTGTTAATATCTCATACTTAATGTAAATTAATACTGAATAATCAATGCTATCTCTATAATAAATATGGGTATCCAATTTCAAATAGTATACCTCCTTTACAAAATATTCCTTAAGTAAGATAATAGAATCACACATTACAGGAAATAACGAAGACTCAATTATTTTATGGCACTATAAGACTTTTCCCCTAGGTACAGTTACAAATTACTTGGTTTTAAGTATGGTTAGAAAGTCTGTTCAAAGACAGATGATACTGTACAAGAGCTTTTTATAGCATTCTGCTACAGAGTTTAAAATGCTTTGTTTTGGGACCTCACAAAATTGCAAGTCTTCTGTAAGGCAAAGGACACTGTCAATAGGACAAACCAACAGATGGCAACCAACAGATAGTACAAAATATCTTTACCAATACTACATCTGATAGAGGGCTAATATCCAATATATACAAAGAACTCAACAAGTTAGACTTCAGAGAATCAAATAACCTTATGAAAAAATGTGGAACAGAGTTAAACATAGAATGCTCAACTGAGGAAACTCGAAGGATGAGAAACAGCTGAAGAAATGTTCAATATCCTTGGTAATCAGAGAAATGCAAATAAAAGCAACCCTGAGATTCCACCTCACAACAGTCAGAATGGCTAAGATCAAAAACTCAGGTGACAGCAGATGCTGGAGAGGTTGTGGAGAAAGAGGAACACTCCTTCATTGCTGGTGGGACTGCAACCTGGTACAACCAACCACTCTGGAAATCAGTCTGGTGGTTCCTCAGAAAATTTGGCATAGTATTACCTGAGGACACAGCTATATCACTCCTGGGCATATACCCAGAAGATGCTCCAACATATAACAAGGTCACATGATCCCCTATGTTCAGAACAGCCTTATTTATAGTAGCCAGAAGCTGGAAAGAATCCAGATGTCGTTCAACAGAGGAATGAATACAGAAAACTTGGTACATTTACACAATGGAGTACTACTCAACCATTAAAAACAATGAATTCACAAAATACTTAGGCAAATGGTTGGAACTGGAAAATATCATCCTGAATGAGGTAACCTAATCACAAAAGGACACACAAAGTATGCACTCACTGATAAGTGGATAATAGCCCAGAAGCTCGCAATACCCAAGATACAATTCACAGACCAAATGAAGCTCAAAAAGAAACAAAGTATGGATACTTTGGCCCTTCTAAGAAGGGGGAGCAAATATGGAGACTAAGTGTGGAGCAGAGACTGAAGGAAAGGCCATCCAGAGACTGCTCCACCTGGGGATCCATCCCATATACAGTTACCAAATGCAGACACTATTGTGGATGCCAAGAAGAGCATGGTGACAGTAGACTAATATAGCGTCTCCCAAAAGGAACTGCCAGAGCCTGACATGTACAGAGGCAGATGCTCACAGCCAACCTTTGAACTGATCATGGGGTCCCCAATGGAAGCATTAGAGAAAGGACTGAAGGAGCTAAAGGGTTTTACAACCCCATAGGAAGGACAATACCAATCAAACAGAGATCCCAGGGTCTAAACCACCAACCAAGGAGTATACACGGAGGAACCCATAGCTCCAGCTGCATATGTAGCAGAGGATGGCCTTGTTGGGTATCAATGGGAGAAGAGGCCCTTGGTCTTCTGAAGGCTCAATGCCCCAGTATAGGGGAATGTGAGGTCAGGGAGAGGGGAGTGTGTGGGTGGGTGGGGGAACACCTTCATAGAAGCAGGAGGAGAGGGGATGGGATAGGAGGTTTCTGAGAGGGAAATAGGGAAACTGGATAACATTTGAAATATAAATAAATAAAATATCCAATTAAAAATAAAAAAGAAAGAAAGAAAATACCACAACAAATAATAATTGTATTAGAAAAATTACTACAACCTGAAGCCAGGTTGTGCTGGTGAATCAGGGAGTGAAGAAGTTTAACCACGTTGCTAAAGAGGCTCACACACAGAGCATGGCACTTATTACTTAATGTGACTCACATCTGCACATGCATGAAAGCAAACATGATGCTTTGTATAGTAGGTGAAGGAGGGACAGAATGCCTGCTGATGAGCTCCACTGAGAGAGATTCTGGTTATCAATACTTTAGATAGACAAGCATCCTTCCAGAAATTGTGACCTTTTAGCTCAGATAGACTTAAGACAAACCTCCCAATTGGCTACAAAGCTCCTGCACATTGCTGAAATGAATGTTGTTTGGACTGGTTGTTTCATGCTGCTGGGGTCAAAGGGAAGGTCTAACACATTGGGAAGTGATCAACAATGGGCCACAGTACTAGACAAAATCAGAAATAAATAAAAATGTGTGTGTCTGTATACTTTTCTGAAGTTCATCATAAGATGATTGGTATTGTGTGTAGATTTCTAGTTTTGTTTCTTTGTTTTTGTTGTTTGTTTGTTTGTAGGAGTCTTTTCGTTATAGGAAGTTTGCAAGCCTCATTGTTACATCCCCTCTTCACTTCAGTCATCCATCGGACTCCTGACAGCCTCTGTTTGAGGGCTAACACCTGAGAGCTAAGATAGATGCTTTCTGTTGACTGTCTTTGAAGAAGCCGCCTGACCACACCTACCACCTGAATACACCCATCGCCTAAGCAAGCCCACCGCCTGCGTATGCCAGCCCACTGAAGATCTTCTGAACCTGGAGACTTTGGCACCTGAACTTTCTTTGTAGTTAATCCAGAGACTTGTTTTCAGTTTCCCCTGTGATTATAAAAACCCTTGTTTGTTCTCAGTAAAGTGGAGCCTTGATCGGGACGCAACTTGGCTTCGTGTTTTCTCTTTCATTTCAAACCCTCTCTTTCAGGTCCTTTATTCCCTCCTAACTGAGGAGAACCCCATTCATGAAACTGCGGGCAGTTTCACCTCATGACTGAGGGAGGAGAGCTGATCCTAAGTTCTTTATCTTGTCAAATGGCTCTGTCCTGGGCAGCAGTTGGAATCAGTCACTTGTGTAGGAGGAGTCAGCCATGTTAGAGCTCCTTTATGAGCATGGAGGTTGGGCCCTTTTGAGGGATGTACCTTTATGGACTGAATCTCACCTGTGCTGGACTTGAGATGTTTACTCTCGTCCTTGGAGGAAGTGGTTCAGGAAACCCTTCCTGATGTTGTACTGGCCTCCATTTTGGCTGTCTATGGGATGATTCTCACCTCTTTGCTTGTCTGTGCTTTTGTTTTTTCCCACGGAACTCTGAGTACAGCTAGGCATTCCTGCAGATGTGAGGCTAGGGGAACCAGTAGAGGCAGGGACTGGAGATCTTTACAGCTTAGATCTTCATGAGCAGGAACATGACATTTTCGTAGGACTGTAGTAAAGGGTATTCCTTACGGAAGTTAAGTTCTGAAGCCTAGGGCCTTCCTTGTGCACCTGAGGCGAGAACTCTATCAGTGAGCTACAGCCCCAGAATTTAATCTGCATCTTAAAGGCAAAGAGTCTGGATGTCAGGCTCCATTTAGTTCTAGTGCATCCAGTGGTAAGCCTTGTGCATAAGAATTACTTTACACGGCTACACATGCAAAGCCATGTGTGCAGAGCTTTTCTGATAGCCCAAAATTTCTGTGGATGACTTACGATGGCTGCGGTATCTAAGTTTCATGGGTATAATTTCTTAGTTCAAAAATTAAATATTTTAAATATTTTAAATTTAATTATAATACATTATAAGGACTTCTATTTTGGAAAAAAAATTATAGTCATTTGAAGATCGCAGGCTTCAAACTGCAAGAATAAGAAATATTTTGGCTATATATAAAACTTAGAACACAAGATCCGGGCTGTGGAGATAGGTCAACAATTAAATAACTTAAAGCGAATGCAAGGGACATGAGTTCTGTTTGCAGCACCCACATTAAACAGATCACAACTGTATTTCTAGCTCCAGGTATCTGACACAATCTTTTCTCCTCCATGAGTTCCTGGATTCTTGTGTGCATGCACACATACACACACACACACACACACACACAAACACAATTTAAAAAAATAACAACAGATCCTTTACAAGATGGAGGAATGTTCATACTGGCTGATGACAATTTGGGGTCAAATGTCTTGAAAACAAAATTAAATAACTGACACTAGAGATTTCATTCACAAGTTGCCACTGGATTTCCCATGGTTCCTAGAATGACTTAAGCGACACAGATGTTGACTAATTTCTTTATAATCAACAAAGACAGGGTGAAGAGAAATCACTGAGTAGGTTTTTCTTTCCGTTGTCCTGAAAATTCACTAGTTAACTTTTGTCAGAAAGCATCTCTACAGCTTATAAGTTGGCCGATGATCAGAAGTGGTGACTAATGTGTTTTTAGTTAAAAAAAAAATCAAATGATTTCATGTAATAAGCACACCTTTTGTGTAAACTGTTTTATTCCTTTATGTTCAAGTTCACCCTGTATTTTTATGTTGCTACACCAGCCTTGCTCTTTGTCATCTCAAATTGTTTACATTTCTCCTATCCTTTTTAACCACCATTTATTTATGAAGTTTGTTTTTAGTATCCAATTATTAACTAGGGTTTATGTAAGTACATAATTTCTTTTTCCATTTTTCTGCAAGTTTGTTAGCCATGTCTGTATGTATACATGTTTACATGTGTGTCTATGTATATATATTTATACATACATATATGTATGCATATCTATATGCATAAGAAGGATGCAGGCTGATGTTGGAAATTATCGTAGTTATGAGCTATTCTCAGTTACCTTATCTTTTGAGGCAAGGGTCTGCAATCTTACCAACAGCTCACTCATGTGACTAGTCCTGATATGCCATCATTCTCTTCGAAGCTAATGTCTGCCTTCCAAGCCAGGAATGACAGGTGTGTAGACAGTCCTACTTGGCATTTGTGTGGTTTCCAGGGATTGGAATCCCCATCCACGTCTCATGTTTAAATCCACAAATCTCTAGCATCTTACCAGAAGCACATATACTTCGCTACTCATCTGAATGTCAATTTCATTTTTTTGATTTGGGCGACGATGGAATGTTTGGCTTCATGCAATCTCGTTCTTTGTATCTGACATGAAGAGATTATACATTATTCTTGTTCTCAGCCCATTACTAGGTTCTGGAAGACTTGACATATGAAGCCTTGTGGCTGGCCTTTGGAACATGTATGCTGTGGTCCCAGGCTTGTTTAAAGGTTCCAGTCTTTGTCTTTTGTCTCTGGAAAAGAGATAACTAGCTTTTGCTACACTGTAACTTAAAGACAGCAATGTCAACTCGCTGTGGACTGGAATTACAAAGCCGTGAGGTGACAGAGACCTTTCGTTTCTACATGTTGACCTAAAGCGTTTGGTCACTGTCACAGAAAGCTGGCTAACAGAAGTTCTATAAACAATAGTTCAATCAAGACTGTTACATAAAAAAGTGAATTGGAGTCTGAATAAAAACTGACACAAAATGAGAAGGGATTTTTGTTAAATTGTATTTTTCATTGCTATGCTGATTTTATTTCGTTGGCAACCAGAGGTTATTGGTGAAAATGTAGATCAGTACTGAACAAATATTGATAAATTTAAATGAATTATTATTTTATCTATAAGACATTATTTTCAACATAAAGTCCTTGGGAAATCTATAGAGTTAAACATTTGATATGCTGTTGTACACTATAGAAAAACTTGCTTATACAAGAGGATGTGTTGTATATGTTGTACACAAGAAAACCTTGTCCATTGTTGTGTTATTTATAGTGGAATAACACCACTGTGTGTCAATAGATGAATTGATGAGGAAAATATATCCATATATACAATGGAACTTTATGCAGGTATATAGAAGAATAAAAGTGCAATATCTGCAAGAACATGGATGTACCTGGAAAATATTATATGTAACAAAATAAGAAATACAGAATGATACACATCCCATACATGTAGGATATAAATGTGTGTCTGTACATATGTATGTATGTTGTGGTTTGGTCTTTTACTTTCATTGCAATGCTAAATACTGTCCCAAAAGCGTGTTTGCTTCAGGTCCAACCTTGCTCCACAAGTTATCACTGATTGGTGAATAAAGATGACTATAGTCAATAGCTGGGCAGAGGACAGATAGGCACAGTGCTTGGGTTCCCGGTTCTTAGAGGTGGCCATGAAAAGTGATCTACTGAGAATGATTCTGAGTTTGGAGTGAGTACAATAATTATCCTTAGATGGTATCTATCGAGGCAGAAAAAGAAAGTTGCTTGAAAATAACAGAAGTGTTTATATCTGCTCTGAACAGTGAATCTCTATAATAAATCCTGTTTATCCAGATTATCTTATGAATAATTTCTTATTTTTAAAAATACACCTCCTAATGCCTTCCAGAAACGATCCATAGTGTACAACAATCTGATATGAGAATTAATTGTCTTCACATTCCAGCTCTGGTTCAACCTTTTCTAAAGCACTTGTTTTTATCCTTTGTGGACGTTTATCATAAATATCAGGTTTTTTTAATGTGGTAGTTCATTAAAACATTGCATCTGATATGTAGCTCATGTTACTTTTCAGAAGCAATATATTTAAATTCAGGTGATGACAACTCAATTTCTAATCAGCATAACAAGGTGACTTAAATATCTTTCTATGACGATTATCTATCTACAACCTAAAATCAATCCGCATAGTTAATTCCTTTGGCTATCACAAAATAGAGCATGAAATAAATTTAAGTGACTCCTATGGATGTCAGTTTTTCTATGCCTTTCTAGAAACTAGCATTCTTTTTTTTTCCATACGTATGTGTAATGGTGGAGATGTCTATAAATATGTGTGCTGACATGTGAGTGGGCTCACTTGTTTGGTGTGTGTGAATGTCTGCTCCTGTGTAAACCCAGCTTTCTAATTTATTTCCACCTTTACTTTTGTGAGGCAGAGACTTTCAACCAAAAACAGAGCTCACCCAAATGGCTAATGTAATTTGCCAGTGTCTCTGTGTTTCTTCTTTCATCTCCTTAGGCAAAAAGTAAGGCTGGGCTCCACTCTCACGGAACGGTGAGTGTATCCTCATATTTACACTAGAAGTATTTAACTACTAAACCATTTCTTCAGTCCAAGTAATTAGCATCCTGTTTTTTGGAAAACGTACATGAAAAGAGTCCATCTCTTGGTTCAATAGTGTGCTATCATTGATATAATGTAGTATAGCAGAGCATTACAGAAAAGTCAATGCATTTGACAACACCTTTCCTTATAGGGGAATTCTACTTGTTAATATTCAATATAGAAGACAGATATAAAATTGTAACAGATAATAAATCCAGAGCTTTACTTGAAGGACTGATGAAATATATCAGTTATAGATTTATCTCTACCTAATTTATAGACTTCCTATATATTTATTGGACAAGGTTGAATATAGGTATTCAATAAGCTAACAGGAGAAATGAATCCAATGTGTATAATTTTGACCATTGACTAAACTATGTTTAAAATAGATAATGCTTTATTTTAGAAGGTAGAGATTTTACTTTATGAATCTCTATTAAATGGTGTAAGGCCAATATAGTTTCAATCACTAAAGTTCTACAGAGTAATTCTATAAAAGGAAAAAAAAATCAGTTAACAATACAAAACACCAAAATATCTGCATGAAATTTGATACCTTAGAGGACGAGGGAGTGGGCTTCCAAGAAGTAACATGGGAGGAGGTGAAAATGAATACCTCTGTCACTAATCAGTTCTTGCCACATGAGCTTCTGTGTGCGCACGTGAACACAGTGAACACAAATGGCTAGCTGTTACTTCACTCACCTGTGGGACAATGGTGCTTACTTTCAAGGCACTGAACGCTTCAGATTAAAGTCTATGATTACAGACTGCAAGACGTTGCACAGGTCATCCTGATATGTAGCATTATATTAGTTTTTTTTGTTTTTAATAAGTAGACAGTGCCTGGAGCTGTTAAATCTCTTTATTACATAAGTTTGCTTCCCCAGCACTTTTTGAAAAGGCATTTGACCTTATTCCCTTGTGTCCATCTTTTATGCACTGGTTACTATGCTCTCTGTCTGCATACTTCTAGATGACTTTGACAGTGACATTGTCCCAGACTGGTATAAAACACAAAACTTTCTCCTCAGAGTAAATGAGAAATATGAAACTCAAAATGTAAATTCATTTCCAATTTCTGAATAAAGAAACACATATGTGCACAGTGCACAAAATGAACTCATCACCCAAATGTTATTCTACTTAATGGGATACTGCATTTTGAGTTACATGTAAAAACTTTCTGAAATGCATGTGTTGTGCCTCAAAGCTGTCACATTGTTTACAATTATATAATTTATTTCCATGTCATCATATACCTTCATAAAACTATACTATACATTGCTCACATGCTGATATTTTGCTACAAATACAGGTTCAAATCAGTATTCTTTTGTTTGGATGAAGCTTTATTTTCACTTTTAGACATTTGTGGGAATGCATGTATGTACATGTGTGAGGGTAATTGTGGGACCAGAATAAAGGCACAGGATCACCTCAAGATGGAGTTATAGGTGGTTCTGTGATGTAGAGTATGAATGGTAGGAACTAAATTAAGGTCTCCTAAGAAAAAATCCAGCAGAAAAGACCACTGAGTCTCATCTCTAGCTCCTGGGGCTTAATTTCGATATAACTGAGTAAAACATACACACTCAGAGTGTAACAGCCTTTCTAGCTTCACATCTTATAATGAAGTAATAATTCTTTTAATGCACTGTAGCATTGATCACAATATTTATGTTGATGACTAATATTTTTAATAAAGTAGATTAAATGTTGATACATTTTATATAACAATAACCTTTTAAACAATAAAAGCAAAACAATAAAACCTGATCATCTCAGGCATTCCTTCAGAAACTATAACTTTTTTACAGTATAATGAAAACCAATAAACTAAACCCCTCTACTTAAAAAAAATTATACCCACTATGCAATCTCCAATTTCAGTAAAAGAAGACATTGAGTTTAATTATACATTTGTGAAGAAAAAATACCTATAATATTCCCTTTTCAGAGCACAAAAGGTTTGTTTTAATACACTATCTTCTCCCTGGAGTAGCTCTTACCCACAGTTTTCATTACAACGTGTGATTTCTGCATTGAAAATATTTCCCCAGGATATTATCTGTTTTAATGCATGATATGAAGGCATGAAGTA
Organism: Mastomys coucha; assembly: GCF_008632895.1. Lineage (NCBI taxonomy): Eukaryota > Metazoa > Chordata > Mammalia > Rodentia > Muridae > Mastomys > Mastomys coucha. The sequence goes on from NW_022196899.1 coordinate 17,500,639, forward strand.
CAGCTCCCCACATAGACAGTTTTGCATCTGGATCATGAAGTTCATACAACATAGGAAAATATATATATTTCCTTTCAGACTATAGATTTAGAATAACTTCAAATATACACAAGAGAATATAAATATATACATGGGATAAAAAAATATATATGGGAAGACAAATATTCCTACATTTGATTTTGTAAAAAGATTTATTCAAGCAAGTCATCACCAACATAAGTGCACCTTGTGAAATGCTGATGTTCGATCATTCAGATCGAAATGACAGTCGGGTGTTGTTGTGTTAGTTTAAAGCCATATACCAGAAAACTTCACTAGCTTCGATAGTAAAACATGCCTTAGAAACTTAAAATGACAAACAAACAAACAAAAAAAGCTAAATAAGTAAGTAAGTCACACATGACACCAAAAGGCTCTACCCAACAAGACGTCACCTAAGGAGGGAGTCTTGCTAGTTACATGGCTCTACCCAACAAGAGACATCACCTAAGGAGGGAGTCTTGCCAGTTACATGGCTCTACCCAACAAGACGTCACCCGAGGAGGGAGGCTTGCCAGTTACACATGACCGCAAAAGGCTCTACCCAACAAGACGTCACCCAAGGAGGGAGGCTTGCCAGTTATACATGACACCAAAAGGCTCTACCCAACAAGACGTCACCTAAGGAGGGAGGCTTGCCAGTTACACTCCAGGCTGGGCTACTCAGCTAGACGTCTCCAAAAGGAGAGGAAAGTGAAGATCTGGTCTCTAAAAATAGATTTACATTTCAAGGACCATGCGTTTAGAATAATATCTAAGACATTAAGATGTCAATCAGTACAGTGGTAGCTATTTAACTCAGAAAGGCAATTGATAGGCATGTGCAATTAATATCATCTGAAATGGTGAAAATCAAAGTTTATCTGATGATTTTTATCATTAGTGAAATTGCCACTAATTTTACACATTATTAAAAATTAAGTTAAAAGTTATATTTGTCAAATGAGGTCAAATATTATTTTATTTTCTAAATGCAAATTATAAAAGACTTATTAATAGCGATTTCTAGGTTTTACCCAAACATTGCCTTACTCTACAGTATAAGCTCACTGAGAAACTTCACTGAGACTTATATAGTAATGAGAAAAATCACAATATTTCACCTACTTTCCGTTTTGTAATATTATATCACCGAAAATTTTTAACAAATGATCATACTTAGAGATTATTATAGACAAAGTTCAGAGAAAAGTAACTTCAAGAACAGAATATCTAATAATTCCCTTCTTATCATATTAGATGTTCAGTAGCAGTATTAGATATGCTGATATAATAGTAAACATTCTGTAATAATATTAGATACTCTGTAATAACATTAGATATTCAATAATATCAATATTAGATATATTATAATAACATTAGATATACTATAAGACTATTAGTTATCCTGTAATAATATTAATCATCTTTTAATAATACTAGACATTTTGTAATAATATAAAATATTGTATAATTAAGCTACTTGGGTTGACAAGGTTCCCCATAAATACCAGAAACAAACAAACCTCCCAGTACTAGGCAAGGCAAACTACTGAATGGTTAGGGTAGTCAAATGCCTCCAAAAGTAATACAGATTATCACTGTATCCCTTAGCTTGCCTCTCTGAGTACAAGGGTCAGCTCCAATTGTTGAAGACATACAATACTCGAGACCAATGACAAGGATCCTTTGAGTTAGATTTCATCCAGAGCCTTCTTGCTGTCCTCTAATCTCCAAAGTACCAGAATGCACCATGCAGGTTCCTAAGGGAGGGAAGCAGTCTTCCCTGGCTGCAATATCTATGCACCATGACCATGACCAGTATGGCAAGATATTCATAAGGGCACAGTGAGCAACAGTTGTACGTCAATGGTCACCAACAACGGTCTATTGGGACATAAGGTTTCCTCAACAGGAGGGAAAGCATTACTAGTACAAAAAAACCTAGCCAGCTTCCTTGGGCTAGTATGTCATGGATATTAGAAAATAATCTACTACCGCCACTTTGCTTGACCAGTATAATTCCAAGTAGTTACTAGCCTTCATCAAAAAAATGTCTTTCCTTACAGAAAACGGAGACCATCCCAGAAAACCTCAAGTGAATAATATTCAGAGATCAATGAACTGGGGGAGCCCCACCTCAATGAATACATCTATATTACAGCTTCTGCTTCCTTTTTGTTCAGAGAACATCGCATAAGAAGGGATGGAAAGATTTTTTTAAGAGCCAGAATACTAGGAAATGTGTAGGGAAAAAGTCTTTCAAAGAAATAGATGTAACAATAAGACCAAACAGTAGACTACCAAATTAAAGAGGAAATGAAAGGAACACACACACACACACACACACACACACACACACAAACAGAAACACACACATATTGTCCCACCTCTAGACAAAGAACTCCCTGGCAACTAATGAGTACCTGGGAGGAGAGTTAGTCTCTTGCAGGAATGATTCCCTCTATGGTGTATACTATATAGAGTAGTCAAAACGAAAATGGTATATAAAACATCTATTCAGAAATTTGTATTTATGTAATTATATATTTGTATACACACATGCACATGCATGCACACATGCACACATGCAAACACACATTCATGCACGCATGGACACCTGCACTTAGCAATATTAAACAAAGAAAAAGATGCTATGAATTGAGATCAACATAGTGTGGGCATGGGTAGATTTCTAGGGAGGGAAGAAAGGAAAAAATTAAAGAACTCTACTTCATTTAAAATCTAATAGTACTTTTAAAAGATTTTTTCTTACATATTCTGTACAATCAATGAAAGACCAATTATTTGTTATTCATGCGTAAGCTCATAAGCAGAATTTACTTGGACAGTGTCATTGTATCACATAAGGGGATTTTTACTAATTATTGTTTACTAATTATTGTATCATTTTGCTTCAGACACAACTAGTAAATTACCCAGTATCTCAACTCTATTCATGTTTCATGTTCTGCAACTTGATGGTCCCTTTTTAAAGTAGTTCCTCAAATTTGGCAATTTTTTTTTCTTTTAACAAATACATATCATTGATTTTCACACATTGTTGCCAACATCTAATTTTAAATCACCTTCCAATAACCTCATGGATACCAAAGGTGAAATGCCTTAAATTTTTTGAACACCCCTTCCCTGGTGAACTACTCTCCATACGTCCTGGTCTGTCCCCTCCTTTCAGTGTGGTTATGGAGCTGTGTACATATCATTTCAGGTTGAGCTTTTCCTCTTCTGCTTTTCTTTGTACTCCTCTTTGCCAACATCGCTATCTCTTTTTTGTCATGTGACATTAAAATGACTTACAGATATATCCCTTTGAATCAACTTATATGTGTTTATTGATTTTGTAATTCAAGTGATTTTTACCACATGCTTGGTTTATTGTCAACTAACAGAAATGCCTGGGTAGTGAATAACAATTTGGGAGATAATTGTTGAAGATTTAGAGACACAGTAAGAAAACTCCTGAGTATAGAAGGAGAAGTAAGCTTATTTATTTAAAATATAAATACATGATGATTTTTAAGTGTACTGACTAAAGGATTAAGCAGCTAGGATTTATAGTAGTTTTTATTCATGCTTTGGTCTTTGAAGGAATTAGATTGGCTTTTATGATAACTCAGAAGCTAAAATGCGATTTGTAAGATGCTGTAGTTGAGGGTACAGAAAGCCTCTTCCCATCAATGCTGCACATGTCGCCCTTCAGCAGCCTCACACAGCAGCACTGACAGCTGAAGCCATGATGGATTGCAACTTTTGGCATCAATACTGAGTCTCATTCATTACACTCTTAGGTCCTGTGCTTTATATTAAAAGAAAAATGTCAAGCAAGATTCAAACAGAGAGAAAAACAAACCTTAGAGGACAACAGCCTTGAAGACCTGCTTTCAAGGACTCCATTCACTTACTGTGAATGGAGAAGCAGGTTGATTTTGAAATAGTGGTTAAATGCAGAAAAGCACAAATCATAAATAGTTACCATTTTGCATGGAGAAAATTTATGCTGATATGAAATTACATATGTATTTTTTTAGCAAAGTTACTTGCTGGGAGACAGTGATTGATTATATCACAAATATTAATACACCATTTTGTCTTACATCAGTACTGTTTGAAAAAATCAACTCTGACTGAAAGGACTTAAGATGTGAAACTTAAAAGTTGATTGCAATTACATGAAGAATCACAAAAAAAAAATCAATATTGGCTAATGTTGCATCGTTGAGTATTCATGTTAAATAAAAATATATTAAACCAATAGACCTCAGAAGTGGCAGGGCAGCTGGAACAGGATCCTTCCTACCTCCTTCTACACTTAGGAGGGACTACAGAACAACAGCCCTCTCTGCACCTTCCCTGCAAGCAGAGAGCTTGTGTCCAGGGAGTGCTTTGAGCTAGGGACTCAGGTGAGATCACCATTTTACTTTCTAAGGCAGGACCAGCCAAGAGGCACAGACCTCAGAAGTGACAGGGCAGCTGGAACAGGATCCTTTCTACCTCCTTGTATACCTAGGAAGGACTGCAGATCCACATCCCTCTCTGCCCCTTCCTCAAAAGTGGAGAGCTTATGTCAAGGGAGTGCTCTGACCCCAGTACTCAGGAGGGACTACTGATTCACAACCATCTGTGTACAGGTCTTACCAGAGGAGAGCTGAACTCCCAGAAGTGCTGACACAGGCTTACAGACCCACAGGATGAACAAGCTCCAGCCAGAGACAGCAAGAACACCTAACACCAGATATCGACAGATGGCAAAAGGCAAATGCAAGAATCTTAGCAACAGAAACAAAGACTACTTGGCATCATCAGAACCTAGTACTCCCACCATAGCAAGTCCTGGATACTGAAAAGCAGAGGAAAAGCAAGATTTGGATCTAAAATCATATCTCATAATGGTGATGGTGGAATTTAAGAAGGACATAAATAATTCCATTAAAAAAATACAGGAGAACACAGGTAAACAGGTACAATCCTTAAAGAGGAAACACAAAAATCCCTTAAAGAATTATAGGAAAGCACAAACAAACAGGTGAAGGAAATGAGCAAAACCATCCAGGATCTAAAACTGGAAGTAGAAACAATTAAGAAATCACAAAGAAAGACAACCCTGGAGATAGAAAACCTAGGAAAGAAATCAGGAGTCATAGATGCAAGCAAAACCAACAGAATACAAGAGACAGAAGAGAGAATCTCAGGTGCAGAAGATACATAGAAAACATTGACAAAACAGTCAAAGAAAACAGAAAACGCAAAAAAGTTCCTAACTCAAAACATCACAGGAAATCCAGGACACAGTGAAAAGAACAAACATAAGGATAATAGGTATAGAAGAGAGTGACACACATTTATTGGTTTTAATCATGAAACAAAGGGCCAGTAAATATCTTCAACAAAATTATAGAAGAAAACTTCCCTAACCTAAAAAAGAGATGCCCATGAACATACAAGAAGCCTATAGAACTCCAAATAGACTGGACCAGAAAAGAAATTCCTCCCACCACATAATTTGATTTTGTCTTGGAATACTTTGGTTTCTCCATCTATAGTGATTGAGAATTTTGCTGGATATAGTAGCATGGGCTGGCATTTGTATTCTCTTAGGGTCTGTATGACAACAGCCCAGGATCTTCATAGTCTCTGGGGAGAAGTTTGGTGTAATTCTGATGGGTCTGCCTTTATATGTTACTTGATCATTTTCCCTCACTGCTTTACCAATCCTATATGCAAAAGAGGGCTAATCTCCAATATATACAAAGAACTCAAGAAGTTAGACTCCAGAGAACCAAGTAACCCTATTAAAAAATGGGGTCCAAAGCTAAACAAAGAATTCTCGACTGAGAAATACTGAATGGCTGAGAAGCACCAAAGAAATGTTCAACATCCTTAGTCATCAGGAAAAGGCAAATCAAAGCAACCCTGAGATTTCACATCACATAAGTTAGAATGGCTAGGATAAAATCTCAGGTGACAGCAGATGCTGGAGAGGTTGTAGGGAAAGAGGAACACTCCTACATTGCTGGTGGGATTGCAAGCTGGTACAATCACTCTGGAAATCAGTTTGGCGATTCCTTTGGAATTTGGACATAGTACTACCAGAGGACCCAGCTATACCACTCCTGGGCATACACCCCGAAGATGCTCCAACATGTAGTAAGGACACATTCTCCACTATGTTCATAGCAGCCTTATTTATAATAGGCATAACTGGAAACAACCCAGATGTCCCTCAACAGAGGAACGGATACAGATAATGTGGTACATCTATACATTGGAGTACTACTTGGGAATTAAAAACAATGAATTTATGAAATTCTTAGGGAAATGGATGGGTCTGGAAAATATCATCCTGAGGGAGGTAACCAAATCACAAAAGAATACACGTCATGCACTCTCTGATAAGTGGTTATTAGCCCAGAAGTTTGGAATATACAAAGTACAATCCATAATCTACAAGAGACTTAGGAAGAAGGAAGACCAAATGTGGATACTTCATTCCTTCTTAAAAAGTGGCACATAATACCCATGGAAGGATTTTCAGAAACTAACTATGGAGCAGAGACTGAAGTAAGGAAAATCCAGAAACTGTTCCACCTGGGAATCCTTCCAATATTCAATCATTAAATCCATACTCTATTGTAGATGCTAGCAAAGGCTGGATGGCAGGAGCCTGATATAGCTGTCTCTTGAGAGGCTCTCACAGTACTCAACTAATACAGAAGTAGAGGCTCACAGCCATCTATTGGAGTGAGTTCAGAGTTCCCAATGGAGGAGCTAGAGAGAGGACCCAAGGAGCTGAAGGGTTTGCAGCCCCTTAGGACGAACAACAATATGAACTAACTAGTACCCTCAGAGCTCCCAGGGACTAAACCACCAACCAGAGTACACATGGTGGGACTAATGGCTCCAGAAGCATATGTATAGCAGAGGATTGCCAAGTCAGTCATCAATGGGAGGAGAAACCCTTGGACCTCTAAAGGTTCTATGCCCCAGTGTAGGGAAATGCCAGGGCCAGGAAGCTGGAGAGGGTAGGTTGTTGAGCAGGGTGAGGGGGGATGGAACAGGGTTTATTTTATTTTATTTTATTTTATATTTTTGGAGGGGAATCTGGAAAAGAAGATATCATATGACATGTCAATAAAGAAAATATCATAAAAATATTTTAAACCAATACTAATCACTCTTTTCAATTTATATAGCAACTCTTGTAACTCAGTACAAATTTTGTCCGAGTTAGTAAATAACAACATGTACATATTTCTGTTTCTTAACTCAGATAAGTGTTATTTTTACAATGTCGCACTGCAATGTGGAACAGTTGTCAATAATACACTTTGATCAAACCATTTATACCAGATACAATATTCTGACAAACATTAACTCTTCACACATTAAAATTTACTTTCAATTTCGATACATTAAACATAGTAAAGTAACATTATTTGTTTAGTTAGACTAGCATTATTTTTTCATATTTATAACTTATAAATGATTACTAAATACACAGAGAGACGATAGAGAGAAGCTAGTTTTTGACCCTCACATACAAATATTATTCAGAAAATACAGGCAAATAATCTACTTCAAAGACATTCATTCTTTAAATTTTAATGTTAAGAATATCAATTTTTTTGAGAAAATACTAACATCATTCTTATTATCTCTGTTTCCTAGAGAAAATGAATATCATTAGTCTATTACTTTCTATATTGATGATAAAATTCAACTGTAAAATATTAACATTTTCTAGGTACACTAGAACAAAAATTCATGTTATACATTTCCAAGCTATGTATTAGTATTTACTAAGTGTTTTTGTTGTTGATTATGATTATAAGAAAACGGGATATTCAAGTCAAGTCACATAATATTAAATATTTTCTTTACAGATCCCCATTCCTGCTACTAATTAATTAAGACTGAACTCCAGAAGTAAAACTTCTTCCCTTGCTCTGTTTTTGAAATGTAAGTGCAAGAACTCTCAAATTTTAGAAGGAAAATTAACATTGGGAATATATATATACATATATATATACATATATATAGAGAGTGCGAAAACTTTCATAGAAATCTAAGGTATGCTCTTACTTTGTTTATGATCATTTAAAGACAAGGTATTTGGTCCAATGTTCCTTTAAGTTTCTAATAAAATATATACTTAGCATCCAATACAATAGAAAACACATGTAGAACACGAGGGAAGAAAAGTATGCAATCCATGTGATACTTAGGTGTACTTAGTTATAACATGCCATCCTGAACCTCTGTAAATATTCAAGCTGTGTTCATTGCCACTTGCGTACTCACCCATCTTTCCCCAAAATACTCCCAAAAGTTCTAGTTGTTAGGTGGAACAAAAATCCCAGCTACTGAGAATCAGTGTGTGCTAAACCTCTGAAATAAGGCCAAGCATTTTCTGTGTCTGGAAATTTCATCAACTGTACTACTACCCCCACTATATGTCTGATGTCTGTATGGTCTCAAGTTGCTCTTTCACAAAAATCCTTTATTTATCTAATCAACAGAAAACAAGAAAAAGAGAAAAATATAATGATTACACCCTTTATAAACCTATAAATCCTATTTAATACTTTGCTTAAAAATAGCAAACAAATGTAGAATAGGTATCCAGATTTTTAAGTGAATTGTCATGTATATGCTTATATATACAAATGGTTGTATCTAAATATTCATTTAAAGTCCTAAATCTTCATGTATATATTCACATACAAATATATGTATTTGCATATATATGTATTTAAATACATATAATATATATAATCTCTAAGTGTAAGAAATATACTTTATATTTTAAACGGTAAGGAAGGGTCTGATGGCAACTTTTCTTTAGTTATATCTGCATAATAATGTAGAAATAAGATGAAGGTACTAAACATGAATTCAGGCAACTGGAGCTGATTGTAAAGGAAAACATAATAAATATTATGAGCTTAGATGAATGTTAAGTAGATTACAATTCAAACTTTGCTTTAAATGTTCAAAAGCTATATTTACATAGTTCTTAACTATCAGAGACATATATAGACTCCTCGGCTTTCAAGCCTGAGATTATTCTGTGGCCACATGCTCAGGTTTGTTCCTTTTACCACCCTTCAGCTTTATCAGGAGAAAAACGACCTGTCATATTTTGCTAAGATTTAAGGATGGTTAAATAATTCTAGTAAGTATACATAAATATGGATTATTTTAATGGTATTGAAACATCAATATACACTGCAAAGTCTATCTTGAAGAGGCAGGCTTTGACAGGTTAGATGAATAATTTGTAAATGTAAAAACTCATAGGATGCCATTTGATAAGAGGAACCATAAATTTATTTCTCCACACTGAAAAATTATGGTTTTCTGAATAATAAAATTATGGCTAAAGATACACAGTAGAAACGTGCTATATTATACATGCATTTCTTTACCCAATAAAGCAAGCTCTTCTTTTACTGGGACTAAACTATGTATCAACAGGCTCTGTATGGTGGCTTGGTGTGTAAAGGTGTCTCTTTTCAAGCCTGACAGCCTGAGTTTCATACACTGGACCCACCTTGTAGAAGACAAGAAAGATGTCATTTACTTCAGAAAGATATCATTTTCACTACATGACACATTTGCATTCCCATGTGTCATATATACAGATGAACACAAATTAAATAATTAAAAGTACAAGAAATAAATGTATTAAAAGAAAACTTTGGACAGCTAAATTAGAAGATTTATTTTGTTTTACGATAATTTGAAGTTCCTGTCCACTTAAAATAAAATACAAGCTTGATTTTAGGCTAAGGACAAAAGTATTTATTTTCCTGATACTTGATTTGTCATAAGTCCTGCCTCAAGGACTTTATCTTGAATGATTTTATTATCTCTTTCCAATCATCTTTAGTACTTATAAAAGCACTGTCTTGACTGATTATTCTCTTGTCTTTTACATATGGGAGACAAATAAACAAATAACAGTAATGTAAAACAAAAAACATGTTCTTAATCAATTTGTAAGTTTACAGAAACATTCCCACCTTGGTAATGACTTCGTGGAGGTTGAAAGATGGATCCAATTCTTCAATTTTTGCTGCATGCTTAGGAAAAATGGCCTCAGCGAGAAAACTTGGACCCTGTAGCAGAGAACAGAGAAAGTCTTTATTGATTTTGTTTTTCATATTTTAATTGGATTTTCTTTTTAAAACAGTATAAATTGCTTTAAGGTTACTGCTGAATGTGAGCTTCATCTTAATGACCTAATTATCCATCCTAGAATATTTATAAATTTAAGTAAGTAAAATTGTATTACTTTTAACATGTTATATGCTCATAAAATGGAACTTTTTCACCAAAAGTATAACTTTTTATATTTCTGTCTTATTTGCTCTAATTATAATTTATATTTACAAACAAAAAGGAGGTGTTAGACTACAAAAATCTCTATTGTAATTTCTTTTTCTATTTTTATAAATTCTGTGTTCATGACTAGAAGACAACAGTATTTTTTTTTTTTAATAAAAATAACTACTTAAAAAAGCATAGGGAAAGTGGGCATGGCCTGGCATTTTAAATATAATGATGGCATCGTCAAAACAATAGGAAGCAAGTAAAAATCACACACGGTTTCATGGGCTGCCCAAAAATCGACTGAGCATAGTATCATATTCTTAGTGTTCAATACTCTTTGTCTACATATCTCTATTCTCAAATATTCTTTGCAATTGTCTGGTTTGAGGTTTCTGACTTCTGCTACATTATCAATACTGGATTATCACAAGAACTTCTCTCAGATATCCCGTTGTTGCCCTGGGTCGTGGATATTCTTAAGCATTAAGTCTGCAGGATTCGCCCCTTCACATGCTTCAGCAGTTCATAGATGATGTAGTTGATGAGGTGGGCCAACTCATAGCCCTGGATCTGGGTCTGGGTGGTACCTGGTTCGGTTAGCCTGGCCTCTCTCCTGCACCCTGACCACCAGAGTGAGCACTCCAGCACTGCCCCTAGCTCGATCGCTGAATGCTTAAGCCATCAAAGAACAGGGACGGGTCTCCTGATTTCATGACTTGAGGGCTAGCTCTCCCATCTGCTGAAGTTAGGAAGAAGGAGAAGATATCAGATATGTTAAAGGAACTGAACGTCTAATGCTTTTAATTTGTTTGGATGTGTAAAGACTGTGAGGCTGTTAAGTTATTTATGTTTTTAATGTGAGACCTTGAGAATGAATGAGAAAGGAAAGGTTGTGGTTTAATGGTGATGGGATTATGTGTCAGGCTGATAATGGTTAATTTTACAGATTTATGTCAATTTAACCCAAGCTAACGTCATCTGAAAGGAGGGAACCCTAATTAAAAAAAAAAAAAAAGAAGCCTCCATAGAATATAGGTTTAAGGCATTTTCTTAATTAACGAATGATGGAGGATGGCCCAGTCCATTGTGGGTGGAGCCACCTTGAGCTGGGGATTCTGTGTTTTAAAAAGCAGGTTGACCAAACGATGTGAAGCAAGGCAGTAAGGAGTGCCCTCCATGGCCCCTGCATCGGTGGCAGCATCCCAGTTCCTGCCCTGCCTGAGTGTCTGCCCTCATTCCTTTGTTATATGAAACTGACTGAAATAAATCATTTCCTTCCTAAGTTGCTTTTGATTATGGTGTCTCATCACAGCAATAGTAAATCTAAGACTTAATATTATAGGAAACAAAAATTGGAACACGATCTATTTAAGTATGTAGGTTGACAGACGATGATAGATAGTTAGACAGATAAACATTACTTAATAGAGACACAGAGATTCATAAAAAAATGATTTCACATATTCAGGCCACAATGGTTATAGGAAAGTAATGATTTCAATCTGCTTTTTTTTTTCATATTATGTATTGGTGGTAACCAATAGCAGACCAGAATTTTTTAATATATTAATGCTTAGGAGTATGTCATCAGAATGTTTTGAAGATATAAAGATGACACTATGTCTTTCTGAAAAAGAAAGACATGAACTAAATGGTATTTGTACCTATCAAACCTATTCTCACCCCTCATTTCATGAAGTCTACCAACTGAAAACAAATGTGTTTAAATCTCTCAGATCTCAACCAATACTAAGTATCATGAAACTTTCCACGCGTTATATATGATCCAATATTTTGTAGCTCTTTTCTCTGAATTGAAGCAGTGCTCTTGGAAGGAGGAGGGAGAGGAAAGAGATTCAAGGAATATAATAAGTTGGAATGTTGGGACCTGAATGGCTTTGCAATTAACCTGACTGGGGTATGACAGAGATATACAGAAAGCTGGGGTCATGTGGAATATCCACTCTCATAAGAGACATCAACAGTATCCTGGAAACTAGCATGTTTATAACATATAGAATATAGATAACTCTAAACCTATGTTACTATATTATGTATCCATTACAATTTAACAATTAGTTTTCTTACTCTCCTATTTCTCTGCCCTTGTCTACTTTCCCGCTCCCCTTTATTTGCTCAAATAGTCCCCTTTGTGCTTTCATGTCTCTCTTTTGAAAGCGATAGCCTAAAGTATACTGGCTTGTATAAACTTATATTCATAAACGTTTTTAAAAATTATTGTTTGTCATGAGGAGACATGCATGCATGCCACAATAGACATGTAGAAGTCAGGTGGCAACTAGAGAGAATTAGTTTTATCTTATTACTATGAGGGCCCAAGAGATTAAATTCATTTCTTCAGACTTAGTAGCATACAGCCTCACTGGCTCTGTCCTCCTCATTTATATAATTGCTTTTGTTGTTTTCCTTTTTCTATTTGGCTGTCTATCTGTCTATCTTCCATCTATCTATCTATCTATCTATCTATCTATCTATCTATCTATCCATTCATCCATCCATCTATCCATCCATCCATCCATCCATCCATCCATCCATCCATCAATCCATCCATCTACATACCAGTTCCATTTGAGACAGAATCTCTCTATGTAGCCCTTGTCCTGTAGCTCAGTGTGTAGATGAAGCTGGCCCTAAACTCATAGAACTATACCTGCCTCTGCCTCTAGAAAGCCAGGACTGAAGGTGGACAACACTACACCTATTTAATTTATATAATTTTAAGTGGTTATTTAACATATAGTTATTTGTCATGGATATTCTTTAAGTTTAGGACAAAATTTTCTTTAATACAGTATATGACTAATAGAATTTGAGGACATAAAATACCCCTTATTCCCAAAGATGAAGACAGTATCATGTTTTCATATGCATGTGGATATAACAGTTATGTTAAAAATAACAGTCATGTTGAATAAACAAGTATCTTTAGAACCTACCATAAAGTAGGGAAAGGATGAAAACAGAAACAGTCTGTAAGATTTCAGCAATGCTTACAGTCACTATAGATGATGCTTACTTAATAATACTTCACTGCTGAAGGCAAAAGGGAAGTAAATTGTCCATCATTTAGAATACATTGCTTAGAATAACTATTTTATAAAGTAAAGCATGAAAAATACTGTTATATGGAAGCTGTAAATACTATCAGGAAGGTTTCAAATATGAAGAGTATCCTTCCTAGATGAGTTTGTTTGGTCTCAGTTCAGACTGACAGAATGTAAAGCTAATTATATTTAGTTCTATCATTTGCTTGTAGTTTATGATTTTTACTTGTCTACAAAATCCTTGTAAAGTATTAAAGTGTATATATGTGCTTATCTGTCTGTATGTACTTGTGGGTATGTATCTATATTTGTTATGTCCCTGCATATCATCATGTATGTTGTCCTGACTTTTTATTTTGAATGACATTTCAATATTCCAAAAATATTAACATTTATCTAACTCTCTCTTTATTCTCACTTATCTCGTCATCTGTTTGATGGAAATATTCCAGCCTGTGTCTGATCTGGAAATTGAGACAGTTCTCTACAAATGTTACCCATGGCTATAGTTCACTTACCTCTTGCTTTCATTTCATATTTTATATATGTCAAAGCCCAAGTAACATGTACCCCATCACACAGCCAATTCATATCTGTCACTAGTCTCTTTTTTCTAAACCATTCTTTCGTGCTGAAAAACTCATTTATACTATTTGTTATGATTTGTTTTTGCTATAGCAACGTGTTCACCAAATCTTGACTCTAGTCTTCCCTCTGGTTTTATTTATGCTATTTTTCCTTCATCTTGGACTATCTTTTCTCCATTTTAATCTGCTGTATTAGCAGAAATGTGCTTTTGCATAATGAATTTTGCATGTAATTTTGATTTTAACCATATATTACTATTAAAGTTTGAAAACTATTCCATAGGTAACATGGTACTTGAGGGGTAGTTAAATGGAACATGTTATAGTTCTTGGTCTGCTTTGAACAGGAATATACTGACGTGTTTGTTGGGACATGAAAGTGCTCCTTATATCTTGTGTCTTACTTTGTAGTAACTAAGCAAGTAAGAAAGACTACATAGTAAGACACAAGATATAAAGAGCACTTTCCCTGTCTGCATAGAACAAACAAGTGACTAACATTCTATATGGTTCTAACATCCCTATAATGAGATGGGAGACAGAGATAGCATAGGCCTCAGAGGTTCACAAGCCAACTAGACTGTGATGCTTAGAGATAAGGAACCAACACTTCATGTTGTTTTCTGATGTACGAACTTAGAAAACCAACACATGCTCTCAAACTCACACAGAAATACACTTATTTAAAAGAAAAATAACATTGACAGATTACAGATTTGAAGGGAAAGAAATAAAAGTTAAACATTCCTAGAGAGCAGAATTTTTAAGGAACATAATTTCAAGTAGAATCAACTGCGGGAAAATGTTGAAACAATCTTGGATTTATATGTTGTAGAAGACAGTACTGGTATCTACACATAGGAAAAAAAAAAAAACAATTTGAAGATCTTTTCTAAGGTTCTGTCCTAAATTGAGCACACCAAACTTGAAATGGCAATAAAACAACAATTTTTCCATGATGTTTTCCAAAATGATCATATATGATGTGGTGTGATGTACGTAATGTTCAGTGATATGAACTAAGCAGAGCCCTTCAGACATGCCCTTCTGTTCGCTGGTACTTGGTAGGCACAACATTGAACCATAGGGGAGCTATGATGTCTCACATTCTAGCTCTACACCTCCAGGCTTCTAGCTTCATGCCCACCTCAGCAGGTTTATTTTGCACCTGTGTCTGTGAAGTAAGAGCTATCTCTTCATGTTCTTTACAGATGAGCCAATGTGTTTTTTTTGTAAACAGCTGACATCATACTGTAAGTATTTGGTAGAACTGTATACAAAATGTGGTACATCTGGCTCCACAGTCTGTTCTAACATCACACTACTTCCCCACTGCAAAGTTTCTGTGTACAGCTCAAGGATAACTACTCCAGATTCTGTTTGAATTTCCTTTCAGCCGTAGTCTCTTCTCCACAAGTAGTCTAAGAGCTATAAACATTTTCAAGGCTATGATCAAAGGCTTTCTCCTTGGGAGGAAGAAAGTTGAAACCAAAGTCCTGCACACACTGCTTTCGTTGTAATATTCTCTCTTCAATAAGAAGATACACATCAATACTTAAATTCAATATATGAAATTAAAACACTTGTAGCCTGTGAATGACACTGACATTCGTTATGTTCTGGACCGATGGAAGAGGTAATTGCAGCCATAATTTTTGAAACATAATGTTCTCATTGATACTCAATATTAAATAGACCAGAGATAATGTAGAGTTTAAATAAAAGAGTAAGCATCCCAGGGTCAAATGTGGAACAATATTAGCACATTATTTCCTGAATACACTCATTTTTTACATTTTAATTATATTTCAGGTTCTAGGAAGTTCTATACATAGTACTGGCATAATTGAAAATACTCAGGTTACCGCTATAAGCATACTCCTATTGATTTAGTACTCTAATTTTAGTCCTAGAGAAGACATTAAAATTTTAATTCAACTTAATACATGAAATAAAAAATAAGCTATTAAAATGACTACATGTCCTTACAGAGTCACAAAACATGGTCATACAGATCTGCTGTGTGTCACATGTGTCTGTGCATACTTGAGGTCATGAAAATATGTAAAAATATATACAATATGTAATAATATATAATATATAACATACAATATCTAATATATAACACATAGTGTACTATACCTGTATAATATAAAATATATATAATATTATGTATGTATTATATGTGTACATGTGCTTATGTTTGTACATGTATTTATATGTGTGTATGTGTGTTTGTGTGTGTGTGTGTGTGTGTGTGTGTGTGTGTGTGTGTATACATGCACATACCAACAAAAATCGAGACTGAGCCAGGCAGTGGTGGCGCACACCTTCAATCCCAGCACTTGGGAGGCAGAGGTAGGCAGATTTCTAAGTTCGAGGCCAATCTGGCCTACAGAGAGAGTTCTAGGATAGCCAGGGCTATACAAAGAAACCCTGTCTCAAAATACCAAACAACAACAACAACAACAAAAACCCAAACAAACAAACAAACAAAAAACTAGACTGAAGTAAAGATGCTGCTATCTAGGAATTGTCAAGTGTCATGCAGGCAACCCCTCCCCGCCACCAGTCTTCTTATCCAAAGGACCTCCCTCTATAGCTCGCCACTCACCCCCTGCCCTCTGCTCCCAGTCGTTGTTTTACTTCCTATTTTGATACAGGACCTGGATAAGCTGCCTAAGCTGGCCCAAAACTCCTTCTTTAGTCTAAGTTGATCTCGAACTTAAAATCCTCTTCCTACGTTAGTCTCCTGAATAGCTTAATTTCCAAACCTTCATGTCTAACCTTGGGACATATGTTTATCTTAACCATTGTACATATCACTGATGGTACTAAGTGTTCTGTGTCCATCACATTTTCTCACACAGGATCTTACCCTGTAAGCCCTGACCAGCATAAAACATCCATCAATTCGTCCTCATGCCCCTAGTGCTGGGATTACAGGATCTGCCACTGTACCTAGTGTCAATTGATGGAGTCGTCTGATCCATAATGACATGAGAGGAGAAAATAAAACACTAACTCAGATGGTGTTTCCATAAATCAAAGTGTGTTTTAATCACAGAACTTTTCTTGTACCAGAAAGTTCCACATGAATTTTGATATTACAGGGCTTTTTTTCCTTAACAAAATTGAAAGTAGATCACAGCTTTGCCTTTTTTCTATTTTGTCAGAATGCCTTTACTTGATAAAATTAAATCTACTTCTGTATGTCTGTTCTAGTACTTTATTTTTAAATTCATTTTATTGTCTCAAAAATAGTCTAAAACATGCTTATTAAGTCCCCTGGGACCACTTATTTACATTCCAGAGATGATAAAAATGATTTTGATTAGTTTATTAAAAATGTTAGTCATTCCTCACACTTATATCAGAGCTGAAGTTTCATGTATGGCCAGGTGATCTGAATGTGCACCCTCCCATAGCCTTACATCTATATGTAACACCCCTTAATGAGTATTACAGTCTTAGAGAGTATTCTTAAGCAATTTCATGATTTCAAAACAATAAAAAGAAGCTAAAAATCATTACAGAATCTTTTCTACTAGAGCAATAGCTGCATGGCCAAATCTCAAAGTAATACACATTTTCTGATTAATAGAATGTTCAATAGGACTTTGAGTATACATGCTAAGTACCACTTATCAGGTCAATTCACTTAAATATAATCTGACTACGCAAAGACATCATCTCATGCAAGCTGTACCTTTTAACATTTAAACAATAGTATCATTTAAAAATAAATACCAAGGGCCAGCCAGATAACTCAGTGGGTAAGGGGCTTTGCATCAATCCTCATGACCTAAATTTACTCACAAGAACCTATGTGGTAAGATAAGAGAAGCAACTCCTACAGGTGATATTCATGGAAACCCCAAACACATGCACACACACACACACACACACACACACACACACACACACAAAGTAAATGTAATTTTAAAAATAAATATAAAATACATTTATTTTTAGAGATCTTAGCATAGCTAGTTCCTGTTAATAAATATAGAGGGGAATGTTCTGATCTTGTACAGCCCTTGATAAATTTTTGCAGTAAAAAGAGTATCTCTTTATTTAACAAGTATTCAACAAAGTATTTATACATATGCATGTTCCCAAATGGATATGGCATGAAGTCAGTTGATGTTAGTTTACAAAGCATGAAGGGAAAATCAACTTTTTATGATGAGTAGCATTCAGTGCTACAAATCATGTGGCAAATGTTAGCTAATTAATTCCAATAAATCCCTATGAAGTAAAATATAATCCTATTTGTTGATAAACTGGCAAATAAGTTTAAATATAAACAATAAATGAGGAAATAATGCTAGAAACTCTGCGTTCTTATATATTATATATTGCATCTATTTAATAAGCTAAGAGAAGTGAGCATTAATCCCATCCCCAACCAAGAAGCTATCTCCAACTGACATCTACAAGGAAAATTAGTTTTCTCTTCTATTTTCACTTACAAGCCTAGCCTTTATTGCCTGATCCATCTTATGATGCTCACTTCAAATTTAAATTTTGACTTCAAAATATATAGGTATTTTTTGCCCATTTATTGAAATCATTTCTCATGTTATCATAAAAGCTGAGGGAAGGGCTGAGAGGAAGTCTGCTCTTCCAGAAGACCCAGGTTCAGTTCCTGGGTTCAGCCACATGATGACATAGAACAATTCAAAACTCCAGGCCCAGGGGCTATGGTTCCCTCTTCTTGCCATGAAGGGCAGCAGCATGCATGCAGTGCACAAACATACATGTAGGTAAAACACGCATGTGCATGAAAATAGATAATTATTTCTTTTAAAGAAATGCTTTCTGAACAAGAGTTTAGTATGGGAATAAAAATATTGATTTTTAAGACTACTACCCGTTGCCAAATTGATCAAAAGAAAATTTATATCAGTTTAAGAAATAAACAAATACTTCCACAGCTCTTCAACAATATAAAGTAATTTTAAAAAGAAGGAAGAAAAATTGGTTTTCTCCAGTGGAGCAAGTAAACCGCACTTAAGGGTGGACCCCCATGGGCAGCAATAGTTGATCAATACAAAGTGAGCTCAATGTATTTTTGTATACATTTTTGTTCAGGCATTTTTGCCTTATATCTTCTGCATATATATTCTTAATATACTATGGTTTCCTAGGTTTCCTTTGTATTCATGTGTGTGTGTATGTGTGTCCTTTGTTTATGCCTTTTATTCTGGTTTATATTTTATTTGTTTTTTTTGTTTGTTTACCTATTTGATTTTTAAATAGAGAGAGAGAAAAGAAGACATGGATTTGAGAGGGTTGAGAGTAGGAAAGCAACTGGGAGGAGTTAGATATTAGGAAAGTAAAAATCATTATCAGAATATATTATAAGGAAACATATTTTCAAGAAATAAGCCTATTTTAAAAGGCAATAAAATGCATTGTCTATAACATGGAATATAAATTGTAATATATTAACATACACATTTCTGACAGTCTGCAAATAAATCTATTGTTACTTTATTTTTAGACAAATAAACAAATCTTTTTAACATAATTTAAAATCTTTTCTTGCCTTGTATTTCCTTAAATTTGAAAATTATCTCTTAATCTGTAACTTTAAACTCATGTCACAAGTACTTTATATTCTATCAAAAGAGAATATATATATAGAGAGAGAGCTAATACACTGTGGTTCCTTCAAGAAACTGTTCTTCTTAGAGCACATAAATACAACTCTGTTGTCACATGACGAATAAACGGCAGTAAAATAAATGACAGTGTACTACAACTTCAGCTATTCATTGCTTAAATGTCTTCTCTCTATCTCTCTTCTTTTCTAATTTCCTTCTCTCTTTGGGAAGGAAAAAGTTCTCCTAAGTACCCGAGAAAGCAAACGATGACTATAAAATTATGTAGCATCCAGACTTCAGGCAGAGCCTCATCGTTGTAAATGATGGCAGGACAGTACAGAGGTTAGATCTGCAGTTGATTATCTACACCAGGGGCATCTTGAATCATAACAGACTCAAGACCTTTGGTGAGTGGTAGAGACTCACAAGTGACGTGGTGATATTGAATGTCTTGTGCCACGGAGATGTTAGACGTATGCCAAATAAGTTGCAATTCTGGGAAACAAGAACCAGTATTCTCAGATCTCATAGGGGAAAGATGTGTTTCAGATAATGAGGATACCAGACTCTGACGCGGTCTTTTGTAAAAGCTGGTCTCTGGAAAGGCCTCAAGTTAATTTAACAACTTTTTCAAAGGTCAGAGCCTGTTAGCCTCCTGAAAAGCTTCCCGCTCAACAGTCACTCAGTACTTTCCTCAAGGATTTACTTAATCAACTGTAGAAAATTGAGGGATTTGAAGGTCTTAAAGTTAAGGGCAAAAGAATTTCAACATGAGCCTGAGAAGAAACAAATGTATTATTCAAACCTAAGAAAGAATTTTCACCTTCAAATCCTTTAGCAAAAAAAAAAAAAAAAAAAAAAAAAGAAAGAAAAAGAAAGAAAAATAAGAAGGTATTACATTGATAGAATTGACCTCCTGTTCCACAAGCTGGGTGAAAATATTGAAGGACATTAAGCTTGGAGAAGTAGCCTGTCTGAGTATTTTCATTTAGCATATAATTCTGAAATTACCTACCTTTTTAAAAAATCAAATACTAAGCCCAAACGTAGGCAGTAATTGTGGCAAAATCAGAGAGAAAATTGAGGAAATGGTTCATTGAATCCACTATACATATTCAATCCCCTTACCGTATAGCATACCTATTCAGCATATGAGCAACTTCACAGTGATTCTATAAGGAATCTTTAGAAATAGTATTGGTTTCATCTACCACCTACTAAAGGGTAAATGAAATTCTCCATTTTTTTTTCATGTAGGCAAGGGACTGGAGGAAGATTCAATTTAAAGGACCAGGAATGATTTCTGGAGAACCTTATAATTGAGGCAATGGTTTCCTCTAGCTAAATTCATATATTTCAATCATTCTAGATGTCCCACAACAGAAGAATGGATACAGAAAATGGACCTAGAAAATATCATCCTGAGTTAGGTAACTCAGACCCAAATGGGCATGTATGGTATGTACTCACTAATAAGTGAATATTACCCCAAAATAAACAATAAAAAAATAAAAAAATAGAGAATACCTAAGATACAGTCCTTAGAACTCAAGAAGGTCAACAAGCTGAAGTGCCCAAGTGAGGACACCTCAGTCCCACTCGGGAGAGAGAAGAAAGCAATCACAAGTGGGGAGGGAGGGACCTGGGAAGGAAAGTGGAAGAGGGGGTAGTGGCGGGCATAGGGGAACCTGATCTGGTATTGAGTAAGGGAAAAGGACTGATGTCCTGAAGGCCACCAGAAAGAATGGAAACAGGCAACCTCAGGATATAGGAGGCTGGGGGAACCCTCCATAATGTACCAGAGACCTGGGAGGTAAGAGACTCTCAGGACTGTAAGGGAGGGACCTTAGATGAAAAGCCTGACAGTATGGAGAAGGAATTTATAGAGCCCACCTCCATCAGGAAGACAGGACATCAAATAAGGAAGGTGGTCATCCCAGAGTCACAACTCTGACCCATAATTGTTCCTGTCTGAAGGAATTACAGGATGGGAAATGGAGAGGAGCCTGAGGAAAAGAAGGTCCAGTGACAGGCCGAAAGTGAGATCCAGCTCAAGGGGAAGTCCCAAGGCCTGACACTATCACTGAGGCTAAGGAGTACTCACAAAAAGGAACCTAGCATGACCACACTCCAGAAGACCCAACAAGCAGCTGAAAGAGTCAGATGCAGATATTTGCACTGAATCAATGGACAGAAGCAGCGGAACCCTGTGGTAAAATTAGGGAAAGACAGAAAGAAGCTGAGGAGGAGGGCTACTCTGTAGGAGGAAGAGTAGCCTCAGTTAACCTGGACCTTGAGATCTCTCAAACACTGGACCACCAAACAGGCAGCATACAGCAGCTGATATGAAGCCCCCAACACACATGTAACAGATGACTGCCAATTCTGTGTTCCTTTAGAGATGATGCACCTAACCTTCAAGGGACTGGAGGCCTAAGAGAATTTATAGGTCAGGTGGCTTGAAGGGTGGGGACATCCATGTTGAGACAAGGGGGTATGGAGGAGATAACGATGTGGAACGGTCGGAGAGTGGATGGGGGTTGGGTGCAATAAAATATGGAGTGTTAAATAAGTAAATAAATAGAATAGAATAGAAATTTGCCTAATCAGTTAAAATGTGAAAAAGTATGTATTCTGTACTATATGCATTTAGTTGACTTCTGATATTATCGATTCCTTAATCTTCATTTAAGAATAATTAGTTATCTCCATTTTTACCAGTCCTGGTGACAATGAAATAAGAAAACACATCAATTCTCAACCCTTCAAACTATAGGTCATTTCTGATTAAACTTACATTGAACATTGAACTTTTAGTCTTACAACAAATTACCTCCTTTTTCTTTCTAATTTGGATCTAATTTCCTGTTGCCCTAAGGTCTCTCAATGCTAATTAATTGATTTATGAATCAATAAAAGGGATATTTGAAGTTGGAAAAAACAAAGAAGAATAGGTGAGGGCACTCACCATTTTATTTGTGACCACCATTTTAAGAATGGCTTAATTGTTTTTCAGTCTATGTGTGTGTGCATTTTATTTTAGTAAATTAAGCATTCATCAGTTATTTTCAAGGGTATCCAAATTTAATTTCATCATTTGATTTTGGAAGGAATCTAAATTGAAGTGTTTTAAAACATTGTACAATTGGTGATCAGTCATATTGTTCTTTGATAGAATGACCAAGTCTAAGAGATCATTTCCACCAACTTCTCAATATAATCAGCATGGTATGGTAGGGTTAATAAGAATTTTGGACTCAGTTTGAATTCTGACTCTACTATGAACCATAAACCACCAGACTACTTAGTTCGCAATTTCTAATGTAAATATTGCAGTAGTGATCCAGAGATTTCAAAATCATGGTATGTGTTATATTTATATATAAATCCAGATGTCCCATGACAGAAGAATGGATACAGAAAATGTGGCTCATTTACACAATGGAATACTACTCAGCTACTAAGAACAAGGACATCCTAAGTTTTACAGGGAAATGGATGGAACTAGAAAATATCATCCTAAGTGATATAACTCAGACCCAAAAGTGTATATACTCACTAATAAGTGGATATTAGCCAAAAAATAAGTTACAGAATACCCAAGATACAGCCCACAGAACTCAAAAAGTTCAACAAACTGAAATGTCCAAGTGAGGACACCTCAGTCCCCTTTGGGAGAGAAAAGAAAGTTATCACAAGTAGGCAGTGGGTAGGGACCTGGTAGGAAAAGTAGACTGTGGTTGGAGGAGGGAAAGGAGAACCTGATCTGGTATTGGCTGAAGGAAAAGGACTGAAGCCCTGAGGACCAGCAGAAAGATTGGGAACAGATAACCTCAGGAGGCAGGTGGTTGGGAGGACCCTCCAGAGTGTACCAGAGACCTGGGAGGTGAGAGACTCTCAGAACTCAAAAGGGGGGAACCTTAGATGAAATTCCAGACAGTAGGGAGAGGGAGCGTATAGATCCCACCTACAGCAGGAAGACAGGGCTTCAAATGAGGGAGGGGTTGCCATTCCACAGTCAAAACTCTGACCCATAATTGCTCCTGTCTAAAAGAATTCCAGGGTTGTAAATGGAAAGGAGCCTGAGAAAAAGAAGGTGCAGTGACAGGCTCAAAGTGGGATCCAGCTCAAGAGGAGGTTCCAAGTGATAGTGTCACACTATCACTGAAACTATAGAACACTCACAAAAAGGGTCCGACTATGACCACACTCTGGAAGACCCAACATGCAGCTGAAAGAGTCAGATGCAGATATTTGCAGCCAACCAATGGACAGGAGCAGCTGACCCCTGTGGCTGAATTAGGGAAAGGCTGGAAGAAGCTGAGGAGGAGGGCAACCCTGTAGGAGGACCAGAAGTTTCAGTTAACCTGGATCCCAGAGATCACTCAAATACAGGACCACCAAGAGGCAGCATACACCAGCTGATATGAGTCCCCAACACATAAACAGCAGAGGACTGCTGGGTTTGGGTTCAGTCAGAGAAGATACACCTAACCCTCAAAAAACTGGAGGCCCCAGGGAGTTTAGAGGTCTGGTGGGGTGGTGCTTCAGGGGTGGGGACATTCTCATGGAGACAGGGGTGTGGGGGGAAGTATGGGACATGGAACAGTCAGAGGGTAGATGGGGGAAGGATAAAATCTGTAGAGCAAATAAATAAGTAAATAAAAGACATAAGAAGAACAATAATAATATCATGCAACATTATTAAGTTTTTTGAGTGAGAAAATAAAGTAAGAAAAACATTTAGAACAGTGACTGTTAAATACTTATGTTTATCACTATGCTATTTATGAGTTTGTCTCCCAAATGTTTAGAATGACTTTAACCATACCGATACTTATGCTTTTTATTTGAACACATTAAAATTTTCTCAAACTTCCACACCATCGAAAATACGACATAAGAACAGCAGTTTTCAATTACACACACAAAAAAATTGGAAATATCATGAAGGAACTTTATATTAGCTAGTACCCAAAATTTTTGAAATAGTAAATAATAGTAATTCACAATAGACCAGAAATCAAAAGCTTCTAAGGTTCTGCGACTAATGTCATATATTCTCCTGCATTTATGTCAATGTAACCATGGTCTGGCTGTAACATCTATGTCCTCACTTGTTAACCATGGTCTGGCTGCAACATCTATGTCCTCACTTGTGGCTGGCTTGACTAGATGTGGGTCAATAGTCCCTTCCTCTCTCCTCCCTGTGAGAGTCTCCAAACTCTTTACTCTTGGTCAAAGAGGACAAATTTCCTTGAAAGAGGAGGACTGGCATTTTTCAGGGGTGGATGAGTAGGTATACTCTACTATGGCTCTAAAGAAATGTTTAATGAGCTACAGATGTGCACGTTTAAAGAAAAGTAAAACACGATCAATGTTTTTTTAAGTATTTAAATTAGAAGAAAAATGAAATATAAGAATACAGAAATATGTATAATCAGAGGAGGTTATGCTATTATGTATTCAAGGATATGTCATCTTTAATGTAAGTATATGTGTGCATGTGTGTGAATAATGGATCTGTCACTACTAAAACATTTTATTTGTGTTTACAACACTTAAAACATACATTCTGTGAGTCTATGCATGTTTTGTCAATATCTGAATATATAAATCTTATGTAAAATAATAAATAAGTAAACAGTTTTGTAACTCTCTGGAGTCAGAGAAGGGAGTTTATAAGAAGTATTTTGCAACAACAATTAAAGGAAAAGGGGCATGAATTTGATAAGAACAAGAGGGCATATGAGGGCTTGAGGAAGGAAAGAGAATGGGAAAATCATATAATTATATTATAAACTCAAAAAGCACAAATACGAAACAGATCAACTTTTTGAGCTTAATCTGGAAGCTATGTAATCACAGGAAGGTATCACACTGCCAACAACAGGGAAGGAAGCACAAAGGTGGCACACGCGTCTCTTGCTTTGAAGCTGGGTCCTCTTTCTGTGACGTTCATTGACCAAATGTTTAAGTTGGACAATAGCAAGGACATGAGAAATAGAGGTCACATAGATTCTAAATGAAATATTATGGAATTTGGACCTTACTTCAACAAAATTAAGAGATACTATAAACACTTAAGGCAAGGAGAAGACAGGAAGACCGACAAAGTGTTTCAATAGCCCCTCAGCTATAGCAGTCAATGATTGTAGGGGCTAAGCTTGATTATAGCACTGTGCTGAAATATGGATATAAACTCACACTAAAATAAAAAACTCTTAGCTGTATATATTTATCAAATTTATATCATAGGTCTGGTGTACAATCTGAATACAAAATACATGTTATTTTTATACTTCTTATCAATATATGCTGAAAAAGATATTTGTACAACAAAGCTGTTTCAACCATGAACAAGCCATACTTGATTTAAAAATAGTCAAATTACCAGTACAGCACAGGCATGCAATCACTAGCAGAATTTGCAGATAAAAACCATTTAAAACCAATGTCATCACACATGAATTTTTCAGAAAACAAGCTTTTTTCCTATTTTAGCCAGACTGCAGTAACAAAATTTTGTTTATACAGTTGTAATTTTTAATGTTCAAGCCATATAACTCAGCTGAACAATGATTCTTTCAGCCTTAATTCATGTAGTTATCCCTTTTCTATAATGGCATGCTATCAAACTATGTATTGTTCACAAAACAAATCACATTTCTTAATTTAATAAAAATGCTGGTGAAAATTCTGCTTATATCATGTATAAATCTATATTTTTCATCATTAATTAAATGAAATATTTTATGTTTAAGCCATTCATTATTAAATGAATGGAAATTGGTAATGTTATAGCAAATATAATTTTATTAACAAATTTAATATATATTAATATGTAATATCAATATATATTTTCATGTATTACATTGAGAATATTTCAGGGCTGAAAACAATATTAGAAATATGGGAGGTTTTTTCCTTCCAAAGTGTTGAAAAAAAAACAAAGAACTAATTTACCTACAACAGGATCCTAGTTATTTGAACAGATAGTGAAATAATTTTACCCTTGTTTGAAAACAAATGATGGCTCTGGAAACAACACTATCTTTGCATATCTTTGATAGTCTTCCCATAAAGCTCCTCAAAATTGCAGCTATTTGCACCATAAAAGTGACCAGTACCTTTTAGCTAGCAGGATGAGAGCAGATAAGGGAATGAAGAATTTTGATTATCAACTTCTATTCAGCTGTCTTTACAGAAATGAGATTTTTGTCTAGCACATAGTTTACATACTTTAATCAGAACAAAGAAAAGCTAAGGATAAATACGAGATCTGAGAATACTTTATATCCTCCAATTAAAAGAAGCATATATATGGTTGCAAATACATCCACGTATATTTCAAGTGCCACAATGAAATGACTAGTAACAGAGTTAATACATCCAACAGAATTAATACTGTAGATAGTAAATATACAGTATGCTCATACTAATACTAATCATACTGTATAATATACTAGTTGTATAAAGATATGGATATACTTTCTTCACTCAAACTCTTTTTAAGGCTTGCCATAATACACTCATTCTAATTTTTTAATAGCAATCTGTGTGTTATAAATTTTCCATCAGCCTTCTAGCTTTACATTTACCCTTTTCCAGGGTACTCACTCCTTATTGTTCACCATTTGGTCATTTGCTCTGAGGGTATCAGTTGAATTGTGGCACTTGTTCCTAGAGTTCTATCCCCATCCAAGCTAATAAGCGCTCATTAGAAAAAAAAAATCATCTTCTTGGGCGGTTTTATTCTAGCTGTCCAAAAGAGAAACTATGTCGACACAGAATTATGACATAGTGAAATCACCAATAGTACAACAAAAGTTGCGGGGGCCAAATCAGTGGAGGTATCTTAGTGGCTGTGTGCATTTTGGTGGGGGCAGAAGGCCAATGGCTCCTTTCAGCATGCATTTCACTTTGTAAACTTAAGAAATAAAAATAGTCAGTGTTGCATATACCGTCTAAGGTAAACATACAGCACAAGGCTACTATGGGCCATCTTTATGGAGATGCCATATTGAGAACATTTTCTATTTTGTACAGCACAGATAGTCAATAAATGTGATGGGACCATGAAAACCACTTCGTTTTCCTTGAACTTAAGCCATTTTGGAATCTATAATATTGTGAATTCATCCAAGTTTTAAAGGATCCTTTACTGAACTTCACACCCCTACATAATTGTTATGAGACAGATATAATGGGTTATCTCATTTCGAGTTCAAGTTAGATGCCGAAGGCTATGGGAAAAGAAGGGAAGAACTGGAAGAGATGATAAAAAGAAATGCAGAAGGAAAATACTCCTTATGGCTGCAATGCAAGCCCTCACTCTGAGGAGTGGAGTTTCCGGTAAAGCCTTCAGTGTGTCACTTTTTATGCATGAGTTGCTTGTGAGAATTATTTTTTTGAAATTTTTTATTATAGTAAACATAGATTTAGAAATAACAACTAATATACCTTCTTTAACAGATTATAGGAAAGAAAATGATTTGAGAAACATGGGTTCTCCCCGATTCACCATAGCACCCTCATTGGTGTCGTCCTGGTTCAGCTCATGTTTGGGTGTTCTTGTTGCCCAGAAATAATATTTAGCTTCTGACATCACTAAGAAACACAATCTCACAGCAAACTCTGATCCTCTAGCCCTAAAACTATTTCTACCTTCTCTTCTGCAGTCTTTCCTGACCCTTCTATGTAGGAGTATCCCACAAGCTTAAATTAGAGAGCGTCTCTTCTATTAAATGAATGAGACACACAGTTGTAGAACTTACCCTAAAAGGGAACACACGTTGACAGTTGAGCAGGGGGAAAGAATGAATTTGAAGGCTAGCTTCCTTTCTTACTTCTTTCCTGACCTCAACTATACCCTTCACGAATTGAGCTACAGTTTGAATTGATGTGTCATAGTTCTTAATATCTGAGATTCGAGAGTTGACATTCTTTTGTTTTATTTTTCCATGTATGACTAAACCTGATTCTAACCTCTCATTATAAAAATGACTGGACCTAGGACTTTTCTTTAACATATAAGTTATAGCTTAAGACTGGTGACAAAAGTCACCTTTTAACAAAACTCTGCTGGAATAGAAATCAACGTCTCCCTAATGCTGATGTGTAATTAAGGGGGAACAATTGTCATTAGATTTTTTTTAAAAAAATCCAGTTTTTTACCAGTTGACCAGTATGATAATTGTTATATGATATTATATTATTTTACACAATATGTTCTTGATGGAAGTACACATTTGATAGATGCTAGGATAGCAAATATCAGGCCCCTCTGATACCACTTCTCCCACTATATTCTGTGGGGAGCCGCAGCTGCCACCATATATATATATATTGAACACCTGGTCTCCAGCCAGAGCAGAGAGCATTGAGGTAAACAAGCCTTAGTTGGAAAAGCTGTGTGCCTCTAGTTTGTGATGCAAGCTGGCATGATTTTCCCGCAGCCTATTATGCTTTTCCACATAGCTGATGATTGGGACCAGGGAAAGTATTTAACCCACGAGGGCTGGGGGCTGGGAAAGATTAGGAGTAAGTATGTATAGATAGGAGTAAGTATGTATGGTGATAGTAAGTAAGATGTATGAGAGTATTGAGTAAGTATGTAGAGATAGTAAGTATGTAGAATTAGGGCTGGTGATGGGTTAGGAAAGAATTAGGAGTAAGTATGTAGAATTAGGGATGGTGATGGGTTAGGAGAGATTTAGAAATAAGTATGTAGAATTGGGGCTGGTAATGGGATAGGAAAGAAGATGTAGATATAGAAGTAAGATGTAAGGACAGATGTAAGATATAGAATTAGGAATAAGTATGTAACTAATAAGATGTAAGTAGTAATAAGTAAGACGTAAGAAGAAGATATAGAAGAATATAAAAGAAGCTAGCTAGTAAGAAGTAAAAATGAAGGTTCCTGATAAAAACTGCATGGAGAAGAGCTCGGTGTTTGCCTCCTTATTTCTGCTGGACGGAAAGGCGGCCAACAATATTCTACAATATTTGTCAGAGTAATAGAGATTAATTTTACCAGTTGTGATTTATGAAGATTCTACAAATACAAATATAACAACAATTTCATATAACTAGAAAAATAAAATGATTAATAAGAAAAATTATAGAAACCTGACATAATGAATGGAAATATGTTTTAAGGGGCAAAAATTATTGTTAGAGTATGGAAAAAGAACATGTTATGTATTAAATGTAGAATACAGAAGTGAAATTAAGAAAAATATGAGAAAATTATGAAATATTTTAATGGACAGGAGATTTATGTGATTGTTTTCTACTATTTTTTCCGACAAGGTTCATGAAGTACATTTACAACTACTACACTCAAATCAAAAAATATACATTCTAAGTTTAGTGAAACTATCATCTGAAGACCATTGAGCTTAAGGCCAGCACTTTACTATCCTTTAAAGGGTAAGCTTCACAATATATCTGCCCCTTCTGTATAATGTTTAAAATATGCGAGCTAGGTTCATTTTGTAGTCTTCTCTTTTGTTAACATTTGGTAAAGCTTGGAAGACATTTAAAAGACAACAAAGTATTCTATTTCATACTTGTGCCTCTCTTTTAATCTCCTATCATTTTTGAAGTTTTACTAGACACAAACAGAATGGCTCTTCCATTTGTACTATCTGAAAAACATGCCATTAAAATTAAGAGTAAAAATAAACTCAGATAAAATGAAGAATTCTTATACACATGTCAGTAAAGTGAATATCTACCTAAGAAACACACACCTGTATAAAACCTTAGATAATTATAAAACTATTTATCATTTTTAAAGGTGATAGAAATTAAGGTATATCTGGACAGATTTGAAAGATAAGAGAGCATATATAATTCTGTTAAAGTAAGATATCATAGTTACTCTGGTTAACAACTGGAGAACCTGGCTCTGCCCATGGACATTTACTGAAAGCATAGTTCACGGATAAATGTATTATTAAGCGATCAACTTTGACATCTTATTTTCAGTTTCAATGTTCAGTGGTTCTAGAAGGAGTAGAAGCAATGAGTAAGGAATGAAGCCTGTTTGTGTATCGTTTGCTGTGTGGGTGGGTGACTAGTCATTTAATCAACTGACCTCAAATTTTATCTAGAACAATCAATATCTCTGTGGTGATAGCATTAGACACTCATCCTGTTAAATGTATTACAACTCTTTTAAGATTAAAAAAAAAGTATCTAAAATATTAGGTCTGACACTTTTCATATCAGGATATTGTTGGGAGCTCAGAACTTGGCCTAAATTGCTAGATATCTGGGCTCCTGACACATATGTTGTTTTTAGTCACTCTATCAAAATATAGTGGGGATTTTCTATTCAGTGTAGCATCACAGGGCTAAAAATAACAAAACAGGTGTTCAGAGAAAAGAAAGCACTAGATAAATGCATAAACTTAACAAGGCTTTAAAAATGTGCTTAGAATGTACATTCATATTCAATATCTTAAAATTTAAGATGCCACTATTCACATACAATTTTATTTTCATTAAGTATAGAAAATGGCCACAAGTAAGCTTTAGTAATATTATTCTAGTGTGCTTTAAAGAAAACGTCAGGAATGTAAAACAGTTTTTATACAATTAGAAAGTATTGTAGCCCATGAGGCTAAAAGACTGTCCTTCATGTATCTGCATATATAATTTTGTCTTTCCTGAGAGAAAAAAAAATGTCATAAAAACAATCTTTTGTTCCACACAGGTTTTTTTTTTTTTTTTCCGTATCATAATTAGGAATGCAGATGGGAAGTTTATATTGGGTAGTGGATGACAGGAGGAGAGATATTTGTTTTGGAATGGATGAAAGTGATTTCAAGCTCAAATCCTTTGAAATAAAACAAGATACAGTTGTCACAGACTATTCAGTGGCTTATGGTCTCTCCATTGGCTCAGATTTGGTTAAAGCTAACTTATTTTCTGGATGAAAAACTAGTGAAGAACAAACACCAGTAAGTCAGGCTTCCGGCTAATAAATGCATTGTAAACTTGCAGACAGGAACACGTTAAGGGCTTCCAAATCTCTTCAAGAGCCTATCTAATACTGTAATTGGTAATTCTCTCTTGAAAAGATAAAATGGCTACTATTCAGTAAAGTTCCATATTATGTGGAATATTTATTTAAATACACATATTTTTAATGTATATGATATAGTCAATATAATGATGTGATATCTATATCTACGTACGTACCCATCTCTAAATTTTTAGTCAGTACAAATGGGAGAGAGTTTTATACATAATTATTTTCATTTAGTTTTTATTTATGGATGTGTCTGCTAGTAGAGAATCGCTGGAACTAGAGGAACAAGTGGTTGTGGGTCACGTGATATGACCAAGTCATCATTCTGGCCTCACTCTTTACAGAATTTATCATAGGTAGAAATATTGATGGCAGTGAGGTTATATAAAAATTGGCTTATGCATTCAATTTTTTGGTTATCATATGATATGTGAGTGTTTTGAGGTTTAAAAGTTAGTATATGGCATTGTTCTTCACTCACATAGTTAGCATTGGCTTAATAGTTGTGTTCACAAAATAATTAAATAAAATTCTTCAATATTCCTCCATTCCTTGGAGGCCACAGCCTCAGTCAGTTTCTATTACAGTACTGACCCTTAAATATTGGAGTGTAGTGTCGTCATCTTACGAAAGCTACTGTGTGAGAGGAGAGAACGTCTTTGGCTTCTTTGTCTGCTCTTGGAACCCTTTTCCTCCTGCCAGGCTGCCTCATGCAGCCTCGATATGAGGGTTTGTGGCTAGTCTCTATGTAACTCCTTACATTGTGTTTGGTTGATGCCTTGGGAGACTTGCTTTACGGAAGGCCAATAGAGGAGTTGTGGATCTGGGGAACATATGAGAAGGTGCGACAGGGAGAAAGGAGAGAGAGGAAACTGCTCTGAATATAGTGTGTGAGAAAGTTAAAAACAAACAAACAAACAAACAACAAACCCCATTGTGCTTGACCATTGTCTGCATCAGTACAGAAACCGTTCCCGAGAGAAGTTATTTTCTACCATGCTATCCAGGAAATGGGAGCACTGAAAGAATAAAATTCCATATTCTATGCCTGTTTCTCATAATGGTGTTCAGAGAGTTCCTTAGCCTCTACTCTTTTTTTTTTTTTATTAGATATTTTCTTTATTTACATTTCAAATGTTATCCCCTTTTCTGGTTTCCCCTCTGAAAACCCTTTATCCCTTCCCTCTCCCCTCTCCTTACCCACCCACACACTCCCACTTCCTGGCCCTGGCATTCCCCTACACTGGGGCATAAAGCCTTGACAGGACCAAGGGCCTCTCCTCCCACTGATGAATGAAAAGGCCAACCTCTGCTACATATGCAGCTGGAGCCATGAGTCCCACCATGTGTACTCTTTGGTTGGCGGTTTAGTCCCTGGGAGCTCTGGGGGTACTGGTTAGTTCATATTGTTGTTCCTCCTATGCAGCTGCAAACCCCTTCAGCTCCTTGGGTCCTTTCTCTAGCTCCTCCATTGGGGACCCTATGTTCAGTCCAATGGTTGGCTGTGAGCATTGACCTCTATTTGTCAGGAACTGGTAGAGCCTCTCAGAAGACAGCTATATCAGACTCCTGTCAGTCTGTACTTGTGGGCATCTATAATAGTGCCTGGGTTTGGTGACTGTATATGGGATGGATCCCCAGGTGGGGCAGTCTCTGCATGGTCATTCCTTCAGTCTCTGCTCCATACTTTGTCTCTGCAACTCCTTCCATGGGTATTTTTACCTCCTTCTAAGAAGGACCAAAGTATCCACACTTTGGTCTTCTTTCTTCTTGAGTTTCATGTGGTTTGTGAATTGTGTCTTGGTTATTTTGAGCTTCTGGGCTAATATCCACATATCAGTGAGTGCATACCATGTGTATTCTTTTATGATTTGGTTACCTCACTCAGGATGATATTTTCTAGTTCCATCCATTTGCCTATAAATTTCATGAATTCATTGTTTTTAATAGCTGAATAGCACTCCATTGTGTAAATGTACCTCATTTTCTGTATCCATTCTTCTGTTGAGGGATGTCTGGGTTGTTTCCAGCTTCTGGCTATTATAAATAAGGTTGCTATGAAAGAATAAACCACACAGGCATAAAACAGGTCCAGAGGAGAATTTTACTGAAACTAGACATTTTATTACTTTCTGCTCTCTAATTCCTATAGATCAATTTGATCAATTTTTTTCTGCTGTTTCAATGGACAAATAAGCTGCCCTTCTGTCTCTCCCTCTTTCTTTTCTTTCCCCCTTTCCTGTATTCTTTCATTGCTTGATTTGGTCTCAAGTCTTCTCATAACAGGTTGTATGCTCTATGTAAACTGTCAACAACACTGAGCCAGGTTGCCAAATTTTTTTGTGATCTGAATCCAGATACCTTCCATCAAGTTAATATTTTGATCATAATTTAGGTTTTATTTTTTGTTTCACCTTAAAGTAATTTTCTAAGAAAACTTACATAGAGATAAAGTTTCTGAGCCCCAGCAAGAAGCATAATCATTGTTTGCTCTCGATTGATACATCGACTACTTTAAAGTTCTAAGTCCTATTAAAAGCATAGCTGGTTTTGAATTGTCCCTGACACATTGATGAGAAGTCTGATGTCAGTCTTAATTACCAGGCCTTGCTGCTCATGTTTATTCTTTTCTCATATTTTAATCTTTGGATGATTTTTTCTTTATAATATACAATATAATAAAAACAACTCTGGAATAAATTATTCTTAGGATGATTGAAAAGGGACTTGCTTCCTCAGTTTTCAGGTAAGAATTTTTGTCTCTTTCATGACATATTAGGTGTGTGTCTCTATGTTCTCATCTTACAAATTTTTTCCAGGACTGACCTAATGTATAAAACCTGAACACATACATAGGTTTCTTCTTTGAAGAAGCACAGACACTCTTAAATATTCAATTTGTTGGAATAATGTAGTTGATCCCAGCTTTTTGCCACACAAATTGATCCCAGCAGCAGTGGTTTGTTCCTGTTACCCAACCCAATGCTTTATATTCCTGAATAAGAGACCTCAGCCTTTATATTTTGATATGCCTTTAACAGCTCAGTGGCTGCGCCACTTCTAAACCTCCAAGTGGCTAACACATTCCCCCTTCCCCTATATTCCTGAGTTATTGCTTACTAAAATCTATATTTCATTGTTGTTGTCCTAGACCCAGTCAGTGGCAGGGGGACCAGATAAACATAAAACAAGTTAGACCAAATCTACAACATGAGTTAGAACAGTAAGCTAACTCATTAACATTTATTAAACGCTTTAATTGGTGCAATTGGTATGGGAGACATATAACTAAATAAAAAGTGTTTTCTTGTAAGAATCAGCTTAGAAGAGTGACATCCATTAGTTCAGTGCCTACCAGCTTTC
Source organism: Mastomys coucha (assembly GCF_008632895.1). Taxonomy (NCBI): domain Eukaryota; kingdom Metazoa; phylum Chordata; class Mammalia; order Rodentia; family Muridae; genus Mastomys; species Mastomys coucha. The sequence goes on from NW_022196899.1 coordinate 17,535,680, forward strand.
TGGGGGTATCAGAATATAATGGACAATCAACATGACATCTTAGAGTATGGCAGGAAAGTGAATGAAGAAAGGAATGACACCCATGCCTGAGATGGTAGAAACTGAACATGCACACAGCTGAGTCACAAAGTAGCAGCAGAATATGGAATATATGATGAATCATGTCTAGCTCTATCAATGTACAGTGCTAACTAAGCCAAAGAGAGTAGAGGGAACTAGTCCGAAGTCAAGTGTCTGATTTCCCAGTCCTCTTTATTACTATTTACATTTTGCAAAAGATGTTTAATCTTTCCAGGAAATAAATGGATCCATACATAATAAACTGTTTGACCTAATATCTAGTATATAGTTATTATTCCATTAATGTTAATGGTTATTATTAGTATGGCATTTAATACTTATGGAATCTTGCCCAACAGATTAAACATCTCTCAGTACTGTGACAGCATGAAATTAGTAACAATTACTGTCACAAGCATTCGCATACACATATAACTAGTATGTAAAAATTCTTTGTAAATATTATTGCATTCTATATGTAATAGCACAAACGCCAATGCAAGTTCAGGGTCAGTAATTTTTATTGACAGTGTTTCCAAAACACTGGAAGGAGGGTTAGATTTCTACCATGTTATCACTGTCCATTTCCCATCAGTAAGTACATAACAACAGTATTTCTCCGAGCAGTAAAAGTCCCTCTGGAATTCAAGGTCTTCATGTTGTTGAATAAAAATGACCCAAATATCAATTTAAGCCAAATGCATTACACCTTGCAATACACTGAGTCACTGACCCTAACAATGGCAGTGTATTTGCTCTAAGCAGCTCTACTAAATGACTATACAGGGAAGTGGTTAAGAGCACAACTCATGTGGGATTAATGTACTCAAAGATTACCAAATGCTGGGAGCGGAACTAACCTTAGTTAGCTAAGAAGAATTCACTCACTTCTGATTCCGGGGAAGAGCAGAAAATCTATAGAAAAGTTTTTGACATGGAGAGAGTTTGAGAAGTCTCTCAGAAAAGCACCTGCCGACTGCTCTTGATGTGCTTAAACATTTGAAGACCCATGGGACAGCATGGAAATTTCTGTTTTGTGAGTCATAACATTCATCCTAGATCTGTCATTCAAAGGACTGTCATACAGTTTCTGCCCACAAAATAATAATTGTCCCCAAATATTGTAATTGAAACAGTTACTGAAAAATAGAGGAAATGATACTTGAAATCAACTTAATCTTTTTATTAACAATTTGCATCTTCCCATGATTCATTCCATGTTATACTTTCAGGGTACAAATGAAAAATTTAAATGTCTTAGACATTTCTCTTTTTAAAGTGACATATTTACGAATAGTTGAGAAATTCATACGTTTTGACCACATTCACTCCTTTAGAGTCCTCTAAGATTCACATGTTTTACTTTTATCTCACTACCCACCAAATGGTTTCTTCCAGTTCTCCCTCTTTCCCTCCATCTTCTTTCTTCTCTTACCTGAGTTTTCTTTATACTAAATACAGAGAAGTCCTTTCTTGCCGCCCTCACCCCATATTACCACATTCTTTCCTTCCTTTGTATTTCATGTCTATCAATTAGAACTACAAAAGAAAAATAAATTAAAGTCCATCTGTGTTTGCAAAGTGTAATAATTCTTAAAGAATTTAGTAGCAAAGCAAATAAAATTAACATAGTTTGACAATTGTTTATATATTTTAGCTGTATTTCTATATTCTCATTACTTTTAACTAAATTACCTTTAATAATTATGTATTGAAATGTATATAATATAAAGCATATGCTTACAAAGATACATGGAAAAATATGTGCTTATAGATACAGGAAAGAAAGAAGGTGAGGCTTTAGTTATTTAAGGCTATGGTTCTTCAAAACTATAGGTGTATATTTTATAAAATAATACTTTCTAAGTTATATCTTATATAATAATCCATTTAGTATGTGTCGGGAATCATACAGAGGTCTGAATTTATATAAATAAAATATTCATGTAATTCAGACATGCTCAAGAAGGCGATTTAGCAATATTTAATGGCAATTTTGCTTGCATAACTAGAGGAGAATGGTCACCATACTGGTATTTAATAAACAGAGATCAAGACCACTACAAAACATTGTTTAAAGATTCAAAGCATCCTTCATGACCAAATGTCTATATGCTGAAATTGGAAACTCTCAGTGCAGTACTTAACATAATCCCAACAGTCGTCTTCACTACTTTACACACCGGGGTATTACTCAGCTATTAAATACAATGAATTCATGAAATCCGTGGGCAAATGAGTGGAACTAGAAAATATCATCCAGAGTGAGGTAACCCAGTCACAAAAGATCATACACAGTATGCACTCACTGATAAGTAGATATTAGCCCAAAAGCTTGGAATAACCAAGATACAATTCACAAACTACATGAAGCTTAAGAAGGAAGACCCAAAGTGTGGGTGTTTTGGTCCTTCTTAGAAGGCAGAAAAAAAAATACTTACAGGAGCAAATACGGAGAAAAAGTATAGAGCAGAGACTGAAGGAAAGGCCATCCAGAGACTTCCCCACCTGGGGATCCATCCCGTATACAGTCACCAAACCCAGACACTATTGTGGACACCAAGAAGTGCTTGCTGTACGAAGTCTGAGATAGCTGTCTCCTGAGAGGCTCTGCCAAGGCTCACAGCCAACCATTGGACTGAGCACATGGTCCCCAATGGAGGAGTTAGAGAAAGAACTGAAGGAGCTGAATGAGTTTGCAACCTCGTAAGAACAACAATATCAATCAACCAGACTGCCCAGAGCTCCCAAGGACTAAGCTGCCAACCAAAGAGTACATATGGAGGGATCCATGACTCCAGACAACATATGCAGCAGAGGACAGCCTTGTTGGACATCAATGGGGGAAAAGGCCTATGGTCCTGTGAAAGCTCAATGGATGGCCCAGTGTAGGGGAATTTGAAGGTGGGGAAGCAAGAGTGGGTAGGTGGGTAGGGGAATACCCTCATGGAAGCAGGGGAAGGGTGGGCGGGATAGGGTTTTTTTTGGAGGGGGGACCTGGAAAGGTGATAACATTTGAAATGTAAGTAAGGAAAATATCCAATAAAAAATGCTTGTAATAGATTCTATGGTTGTAATTCTTATCTGACATATTCTTTTAATATTGAACTTAGAGAATCAATAGATACCGTTTAACTCTCAACATTTATATTTATTTTAGGACTTTGTTTCTCAATTAATTCTCAAATAAAAGAGTGAATAACTGAATTGTTGATAAGGAAACACACATCACATTTAAGCTCCTCATGCCCTTCACTTTCACAGAGATGGAGAACTTGCTTTGAGAAGTGCTAATGAGACCTGAAAGCTTCCTTGAAGGAGTTATGAATATTTCAGAAGAAATAAAAGTTATTATGTATTCTCTCTAAAGAGAATACAATCTCAAACTGTCAAAACTCTAAACTATTCTACATACATTACAAATAAATGCCATCTTTTACAGAGCTCTTTCCATTTTTTCTCTTAAATTAGCTTAGTGGGCAATGGTATTACAGTATCTTGATCCAGCCTATGAAAAATGTGACAGGTAATTTCTCTACTTCTTCGTGTCTGTAGTTAAGTCTGCCTAGAGATATGGAAAACAACTTTTATGACTTAGGTGGTAAAAATAAATGTTCTGTAAGCCATCCAAAGCTAGGTTCTGGACAGCTAGCATAAAATATTGCATAGTGAATTTATATATACCAATAAATAATTTTTAAAACTAGAGAGATCTCATACTAATGGACACTATAACATTTTCCTAAAACAAATTGATAATGTTTGCAATAACATCAACGTCACTGTCATGTTGCTGGGAGTCAGTTTTCACAGAATTTTTTTTTAATGTTCCATCAGGACATGCTCCAAAATGTCATTAAAAACTAAGGTGTGTTTATTTAAAATTGTTCATATTACAAAGAAGATAACAACATCCCAATAATGTTATGGTTACAATACTCTGTCTTTACGTTGTGTGAAAGATCGTCTTCACAATACTCTGTCTTTACGTTGTGTGAAAGACTGTCTTCTGTAAAAGGCTACAGTTATAAATTACATGAAAATTCTCTCAAAGATGGTATAATTTAGCTTCATTTAGTTTATTATCATCATCATTAAATCTAAACTATAATAAGTAAGTGAGCATCTGGAAATCATAACAAATGAGATTCTATTTTTTATGATCAATGACCACTACGGAATATCGCGCAGCAATGTGATTAGACAATCACCCAGACTAATGAATCCAGATAACTGGAACATAAACATGGACAGTACGTCAACTAGAAGTGCTTGGGGATTCTATCTCAGCCTTCTGACACACTGATAAAGGCATTGCAAAGCAAGTAGGAAATTTGACGTCAAGTGATCTGAATCTATAAGAGAGTAAACGAAGTAATCGAGAAATGACAGACACTATATGATACTGATGGACTCTTTTGAACTTCTATGAATGCAAGATTAGAGAGACTATCAATTCAGAGACTTCAAACCATTAGCACGATGATGTATCATTATGCTGTGAATTGGATCCTAATAAAAGACACTGAAGACTTCACTCCCATCTCATAAATATGACTTTATGCAGGAGAACACATGCTGAAATGATCCAGATGAGGTTTCCAGAAAGCTTTTCTATACAATGATTAATATTTTATAAAACCAGTAACTTTGAACATGAAGGGAGGCATAAAGAATTCCTTATAAAGATTGGCATTATTCCATAGAAACACCTTGTTGAGGCTGAAGGAGGACAGTTCTTACAGAGAACCTAGATTTTGTTCCTAGCACTCACCTGGTGGCTCTCTTACCCCTGGAACTTAAATATTTGCTAACATTGTGAAAAATGTTGAGGAATACTAAAAACAATGTAAACTACCTTATAGCAATTAGAATTTCAATGCAAGAATGCAATTTATAATAGAAAAGGCCATTTGCTGTCAAGAAAAGTCTCTCAACCATAAAGAAACACAACTTTTAAGGAAAATGTATATATGGTATACTATAAATTCTTCTTTCAGGTTTATAAGCATGTTAGGAAGCATTCCGAAAAATCTTATGAAAAGACTTACTAATACCTTGCTCTCTTAATTTAAAATGTTTCTTGAGCTCATTATCTCCCTTTTTGTAATTACAATAAATGTGGTTTTTATCATAAAATAGTATATTAAATATAAATTGAATGGCACAATTCAGATATGTTTATTTAATCTATGAAGAAACAGATACAGGTTAATAACAAAACAAGTGAAACCATTATGTCGTAAGGAGAATTGGTTTGGGAATCTGCCTCCACATTAACCTATCAACCTACCAAACAAAGTAGAAGTGGCATTCTTCTCCTAAAAAACAATCTCAGAGAATGATGGAGTGCACTGTGGTGTGAGTCTATTTTTCTGTTGCCTTACAGGTTAATCATTGTGTGGAAACAGCAGGCGCTGTTTTGAAGGGTGGCAGGCCCACTAGATGGAGGCATTAATCATGGCTCCTGTTTCTTAACAGCATGTACCCATTCCCTACGTACAAACATATACCTTTGTTCAGCTTTAACAGCAAATAGCTGTAATTTTAGAATTATGCCCTTGAAATCATTAAGTCTGATTTATATACACTTTAGCACCAATTTTTTTCCATTGTCCCTTTTCTCTCACCCTCGTGGGAAGGATATGACCTTGTTGAAGGAGCTCTCTACACATATTCCTCACAGTGGTTTGGAACTGGAGAGTGGGATGTTCGTAAGGCAGTCTCTGACACCTGTCAAGCTGGCTGTCATACATTTTGTATATTCCAGCTTCAACACCCCAAATATTTCAAAGGTTTGTATGGCTTACTTCCAAAATTTGAGTATGCTGAGGGATGCATGCCTTAAATATAGATACTTTCTGAATGTCATTATTAAGTTAATTATAGATTAATAATTTGTTATGGTCGGTTTCCAACTAAAATCTATGCCATATCACTCATATTTTTGCACTTGAAAGAATATTTAAATATATTATTCAATACTGATAGTTATTTTAGAATACAGATTTAACATAGAATATCCTTACAAAAATTTCAAGTCAGTAAATTAAAGCTGAATACACTAATATACAGAAAGGCATGTTTAAAAAATAGATCAGCAAATATTTTTAATGCAAGTGGACAGTAAGGGTGGCTTTAAGTCACATCCTGAAATAACACAACAGTACAGGAAAACCTGATGTCCAACATGGCAGTAGTTGCATTGATTATGACACATCAATATAATGAACTATTATTATGTTCTAAAATAAAATTAAAAGTTCTCTTTACTGCCTTGCTGTCATTTAAACTAAATATAAGTCATACATGCATATGACCAAAATGGAATGAAAAAACAGAGGGTGAGCTAAAGGAAGGGAGGAAAGAAGGAAGGAAGGAAGGAAAAAGAGAAACTAGAGAAACTGGGCATGAAAGATCAGGGCATGTAAGCACATAGTAACTGGTGAAAATCGAGATTAAAAATTAGACTAATCCTTGGATTTCAGCAATGCAAAGGGCCAAAAATAGGACTATTTATCTTGTGTTATATGTTGCCTATAGAATGCTACATTTCTATCTATTTTTCATAATCTGTAACAAAGTATCATGCCTATGGATATAAAAAGACTGGAGTATAGAAGTTGAGTTCTTCCCTAACATTCTAAAGTTTCTTTCCTAATATATCTTGATTTTTAATTAATTAATTAATTTGTTTGTTTTACATCACAAACACTGCCATCTTCCCAGTCCTCCCATCTCCCTCCCCCCTCACCTTCTCTTCTGAGAGGGTGGAGACCCCATATTGGGTATCACCTGACCTGGCCCATCAAGTCTCTGAAGGATTAGGCACATGCTCTCCCACTCATAGTAGAAAGATCAGCCCTGCTGGGAAATAAATTCCACAGACAGGCTAGAGCTTTAGGGCCAGCCCCAGCTCCAGTTATTGGGGAATCTCACAGGATTACTGAGCAGCCTACCGACTACCTATCTTTAGCTTTTTTTTTTCTTTAAAATTTAGCATTAGATTAAAACATGAAAATTCAAATACCAAGAACATCCAAAGATATTACTTGACTCAAAATAGTTTTTACACTCTTTAGACAGCTAACTGTAGTCAAGATGCCTCTAACATAGTTGACAGCAGTGAGCTGACTCTTGAACTTTGCTTGCATAGGCTCTGCTCAGCAGGTCATTACTTTGCTTCAAGGTTCATGAAATGGATTCTTCCTTTAAAACATTCTTTCCGAATACAGTGTCTCATTATCTGTGGAGTCTTCATTTTAAAGCATCTATTTTATTCTAAGGTTAATATTTTGAAAAAGTTTGAAATATATCCTTGAAGTTATAATTTGCTGGAGTAAGAAGCTTAAATCCTTAAAGTCACTAGACTAAGTCTTTAAATGACAGACAAAGTCAGAATCCAGCTGGTTAAATAGATGAGTTAAACAATCATTTAGGGGAAAGGGGATTCAACAGAAGATAATCATTTTAAGTAAAATTTAGCCATTTTCAGAAGGATAAATGTCATATGTTTTACTTACTGTTTCAAAGTTTTATGGAGATGCATAAAACAATGTATGTACATATGATATGACAATAGAAGCTAAATTGTCTAGAAGCAACATAGACTAATGGGAGAGGAGAGTAAGAAAAGAGAGGATAATGGGAAAATGTACAGTGTTTAGATGAAATAAAAAAACATCCATATATAAAGCTATACCATGTAAAATGAATATAAATATATAAATTTATAATGTATAAATTTATCTTTAAAATATAAATTTATCTTTTAAAAAATAAACCCTCAGTAACCAACTCAAGTCTCTGGATTTTAGAGGATCAAATCTTAGGCTGCAAAGACTGCAGCTGAATCCGAGGGGGTTAATTCAAGCATACATCCACTTCTACCCCAGGACTGATTCTCTCAGCTTTGCAGATGTCTGGGCTCTAGATGATAGACTTGACATTTTTACTATCATTTGTAAAATGATTCAATATTTCCTTTCTCCCTTTTCTCCTATCAAATTCTCTTCCATAATTCAAGTTCATGTAAAGGTGGATACATATTCCTAAATGCATAAGTATATCTGCTCATTGGGTAGAATGCCACACACATGTATGTTTTCAGGGCTGATCATTAGTTCTTAGATGCTCTTCTCTGGGGGAGATTACGTGTCCTGTTCTCATTCATTCCTCTGGAACCCCTACAGTGCTTTGTTATTAAACTTGGCTGGCGCCAAAGGTATAATAAATGTTATTTTTTGTTAAAGTTTACATGCTTCCTGTTATGAAATCAAAACAGACAGATGTGTTCCTTGAGAGTCAAGTTAATCTAGACATAAGAATTTAGCTTCTTTGTGATCTAGACTGTCAGCATTCTTAATGATATTGCCATCTCTTCCAGAGCCATCCTCCACATGGAAGGTTTTTTTTAAAGTTTGTTTTGTATAATTCAAAATTTAGGTTAACCTGGAGCTTGCTGATTCCTGGGTAGGCTGGTCAATCAGTTAGCTCCAGGGATTTGCTTGTCTTTGGTCTGCTGATTCGGGCTTCCAAATTTGTATTGCTAAGCAAGTTTTTTTTTGCATTATTGCTTAGAATCCGAATTCTGGTCCAGGGGTTTGCATAGCAAGAATTTTATTCACTAAGCTATCTCCCTATTTCATAGTTAACTTATTTTTTTTAACCTCTTTTTTATGGTTTGAGAATACAGTCACATATATAAAGTATTTTGATCAAACTCATCTCTCGGCTTCTCTCCAATTTTGCCCCCCAACTTTATTTGCTCTTCCATTTTTAAAACACAAGTCAATATGACTAGAAAGATGCCTCAGAGGTCCACAGGTCCCTGGTTTGATTTGCAGAACCCACAGGGTGATTCACACCTGCCTGTGTCTCCAGTTTCAGGGGAGCCATATCATTTTCTGGCATCTGAGGGCACCAGGCATATATACAGGCAAAACTCCCCTACACATAAAATAATATTTTAAAAATAAAAGACAAAGAAAAGACACTGTTTACTTAGTGATGCCTATATATTCAAGGAGGTATCTATAGTAGATGGGTGAGCAAAATAAATTCCTTTACCCAATTTACTAGATTTAATAATCACAAGTCACATTTTCTCCTTAAAGAATAATAAACCCAACTTTCAGGATTCTGTGATCGTTGCCTCCATAAAACTTAGTACATTGGTATTTTTCCTATTAGTCCATCAGAAGGAATCTGGGCCATGTAAACATGTGAACTCACTATGCCAATATTATGTTCCGATCTATCAAGGCAGTTTCTGATATTATTTTGCCCATATGAATTCTCTAAAATCATGAATTCATGGGAATCTTCAAGTCACTGATAGGCAATTGGGCCTGCACACCTGACCTGGGAAGTTAGCTACAGCACAGAGATAAACTACCCTAAGTTTATCTTCAATATTTTGTCATAGCATGGTCTCAGGGTAATCCATACACATTTATTCTTAACTTCAAATTAGTATCTGTTTGGTTACTTTTAAAATAACTTGACACAAGCTAGAGTCATTTGGGAAGGTGGAAGGAATTGTGCAGGGTTGGCCAGTGGTGCCCTTTTTGATTGATTACTGGAAAGGTTGAGATTACTATGGGTAGTTCCAATGTTGGGCAGTAGTTCTGGGTGCTTGGACAAAGCAGGCTGGGCAAGCCAGTTACATTTCCTTCATTGTTTCTGCTTCAGTTACAAATTCCAGGTTTCCGGACTGCTTTAGTTCCTTTTTTTTTCTTTTATTAGAT